>NC_045438.1:116150965-116198858 GCF_002776525.5 Piliocolobus tephrosceles | reverse complement strand
TTTACAGGTGAACTGCACTGATGTCTACAACTTACTATAAAATGCATTTTGCAAAATCTTCCTCTGCATCCCACAATCACTCTCCTTTTTAAAAATACCCATCTCTGAAACACTACAGTATTCTCTGGTTGGGCGATTGGTCTCCTGTCTTCCTGCACATGGTACCAGAATGTTTTCTGATGGATCACTTTCATCATGCTCGTCTTCAATCAAAGTCCATGGGGTTCCATAGACTCAACAGCAACCTCTAGCGTGGTCCAGAGCCTTCCACGGCCCATGTTCTACTTATGAACACGAAATTTTGTTGAACAGAGAATTTAATGTTGGCATCCATAAATTAACATTTTACTGGAAAATTATAGCTTGGGTGTAAGTGATACAATTGCTTCTCCAAGCCTATTTTCATAAAATGCCTTGAGAGTCAGAGCACTGCATTGGTGTTCAGGAAGTCTCACTGGAAGTGAAGGTCAGTGGCCCCAGGAATGCCCAGCCACTATTTTTCTACTGGCCTCTAAACTCAGTTCCCCAAAACACTGAACAGTTTCACTTACTTTTTCAAAGGCAGGGAAATAGCGGTTTTGAATTTTCTCTTTGACCAAAGCAGTCTTGGCATCTCTTTCCTCAGGTTGACATGTGATCAGAAGAAAGACCATTTCAGTCAAATCTACTATACCTTCTGTATACATATCAATCCTGAAAGACAAGCAAACGGTCAAATGCCTTTTGCCTTAGATTTTATAGGTTTATAAAAACCTAAGAGAATAGAGGGTCAGATGGTGGCAAAGTAATTCACATCCAGTGAGTGCCTTTTATAGTCTAGTAATTATGCTCTGATTTTTACAGGTATATTAACATTTATGTCTTAAAACAACCTATCAAGGTAGATAGATCTCTAAATTTTGTTACACACATGACCTAAAACAGGAAAAAGAGCATCGGTGGTCACAGTCATGAAAGAAATTGGTGGCATCACTGCCAGTCCAGTGCTGTGCCAAGATTTATCATCTCCATTGTGGTTTGTTCTGTTCATGAACTTAGTGTGAGTCAGATGACCAAAGACCTGCCCACTAAGTAATCCTAAGAGAGTCCCTGGCACAACCTTCTCAGCCGTATTTCTTGTCCTCTCTCTTCATTTGACAGCTCCCAGGGCTCCTATGCCCCAGATTATCAGTTCTTCCAATTACACCCACGAAACATTTTTCCACAGCCCTCTCCATGTGCCGTTGCCCAACTTTAGCCACGTGTGACTTTCTGGAGACCCCACCTAAGAATCCCCTTCCCTGGTGAAATTCTCTATTCAGTTACAACCAGTGCAAACTTTTCTTCTTTTGTGTCAACCTGGAGTTTCACAATACTTTTTAAAAAAGCTTTATTGATGTATGTGCACATACTGTAATTGCAATCTGTTAAATTATACTACTGAGTGGTTTTTAGTGCATTCACAGAATTCTGTAAAAATCATCACAGTCTAATTCCAGAATTATTCTTATCACCCTGATAAGGACATCTGTACCATTAGCAGTATTCATTTTTCCTCAAGCCCCACTTCTTTAGCTCCAGGCAACCACTAATCTACTTTCTACCTCTATGGATTTGAATATCTCGACATTTCATACAAAAAGAATCCTATAATGTGTAGCCTTCTGTATCTCATTTCTTTTATGTAACATGTCTTTATGGTTTAACCATCTTGTAGCATGCATCAGTACTTCATTACTTTTCATGACCAAACATCGTTCCATGGCATGGCTAAGGCACAGTTTTCTCCTCCATTTATTGATTGATGGATATTTGGGTTGTTTCCACTTTTTGAATACTATGAGTATTGTTATTTGCATTGTTCATTTATGTAAGAGATGTAGTGTGGATGTATTTTTGATTGTTTGGGGATGTACCTACTAGAGCAACTGCTGGGTCATTGGTAATACTATGCTAAAGTTTTTGAGAAGCTGCCAACAGTTCCATTCAGGATTTATTTGGAATCATGCGATCTCCTCACAACAGAGAGGAGACCCCAGGGCTTTGCTGGTATTGAATCAGTCTGGCTGTTTCAGCCTTCTATCCATGTGTCAAGGTAGCCCCAGCATCCTGGGCACCAGCCTCTACTAGCCCTGCTCAAGTATTCCAGTCCATATAATTGGTTGGTAATTTAGGCTCCTGCTCATAATTCTTGGAATTACTGGGATCTGAGATTCAGCTTATTTGCAGTCTTCCCTCCCTAGGCCTTCATCTACAGACTCTCAAACATTCTATGCCTTGCCCTACGCTATTGGCTGGAGTCTAGCCTCTGAAGCTCTGAGTACCTATCATGATTCCCTATCCTCCATAGTTCATAGGGTTTATGAGTGTTTGGAAACCTCTGTCAGGGTGCTGGATCCATGGACTGCATCCTTTTCTAGAATCACCCTTGCCAAACCCTCCCCATGTTCACTATTCCCTCATCTCCATGGGACTCTGCAATACTGGACCTCAGTATGTATGCCCCAGGCCCAGCCTGCTGCTAGTCATGATGCCCTGCCATGGTCCTGCCCACTCAAGGAAGGACCTAAATCACTCTGTGTTCTCTGTGGATGAAGAACAGAAAATATACCGTACAGGGCTCTCTCCTTTATGTCTTTCCCATAGAGGTTGTATTTGCTGGCAATGTAGTTGAGAATGGCTCTGGTCTGCACCAGCTTCATCCCGTCAATCTCGACTATTGGTACTTGCTGAAACAGCAAACTCCCATCTTTAGAGAGAAGGAAAAAAAGGAGCATGAAACGTCTATGAAACCCACCCTTTCAGGATGAAAAAAATGGTTATGGAAATGACTAAATTTGTGAAAGGAAAAAGAAATTATTGCCTGGTAAGATTTCAGTTGAAACAACTTTTTTCCTTGTTTTGATTTTTGAGACAGAGTCTTACTCTGTCACCCAGGCTGGAATGCAGTGGGACAGTCTCAGCTCACTGTAACCTTCTCCTCCTGAGTTCAAGCACTTCTCCTACCTCAGCCTCCTGAGTAGCTGGGATTACCGGCATGCACCAATGTGCCTGGCTAATTTTTGTATTTTTAGTAGAGATGGGATCTCATCATGTTGGCCAAACAGTTCTCGAACTCCTGACCTCAAATGATCCACCCGCCTCAGCCTCCCACCAAGAGCTGGGATTACAGGCCTGAGCCACCACACCCGGCCCAAACAACATTTTTAAAAAGCTTCCTGTAGTTCTTCTTTTTCTTAAGAAGCTTCCTTTTACTTTTTATCCTGTTATTTCATTTTTGGGACTCTTGTATTTTTTGTGTTGATTTATCTTCATGGATAATTTAGGAAGAGGTTGGGACAAGTTACAATAGAACTGGCAACAAGATGCCATTTAAAATGGGAAGTTCACAGGGTAAGTTTCATGGTGTTTGTAACATTTAAGGCAGGTTCTGAGAGGTTTTTATGCAAGGGTCCCTTTCTCTGCTCTTCAAAGCCTGTAATAGTGCTGCAGTGTTACTTTGTCACGCTCCGCCCCAAGAAAGAAAAACCTCAAGGCAATGGCCACATTGATTTCTCCTCCTTTCCTCTAGCACATGTTCTTGCATGTGCTTGGATGGAGAGGGCTGTATGGGATCCTGTGCTGATGACCTCAGCTCATTCATGGTGCCCCAAGCATGAAAACAAAGAAGAGACTTTCTCCGGGGTCGGGAGATCATTCCTCTAACCAATAGTCTGAGAGGTCTGGTCCTTTCAGCCTGGAGAGAGTTGCCAGACCTGTTCAAGGGGCCACATCCTTCCCATTTCAACCACTTTCTCTCTCTGCACCATGTCCAAATACCACCGCCTACACACATAGGAATTCCCAGCTTCTCAAGCTTCCCTCTGTACCTTCTACTAGATACCCTCATCAGAGGCACTTAGAGATTGATCTTACCATTTCTTAACTTGTCCAAATCTTCTGCAGATTCTAGAAATTTCTCTTCAAACTGGAAGCAGAAACAGTAAATGGATTCTTGTTAGTTCATTCTATTATAGACTTGTGACCTTGAATGGCCCCATCTGGTGCATGATTTAGAGAATATAAGATTTCTGAGTTTGTCAGGATACACAGAGGGGTCTGGTCATGGTCATTTGGAAATGTAGACCTAAATCACTGAGAAAAGTGCATGGGTCACAGCACATAGCTGCTCAATCTTCTAGTTCACTTCACCTCCACCCTGATCTCATGAATGTCTATGATTAGGTCATGTTTTGAGAGGGGACGTCACTGGAGAAAAGGCACTGAGCAGTTTTTCTAATTATGGTGTTGTCATATCTTAGGAAAGCCTGTGTCTCCAGGTGAGATTAGACCACAGCCTTGTTTGTCCCCAGTATGGGGCGTGCCATGGGCTAATGGCCATCAAATATTCTCCCACCAAGGAGCCTCTGCTGTAATTTATATCGCCCCACTTCTTGGGAACCCTGCTAAGGGTGAAATAGGTCGCCGCTGTTGCACAGCTTTAACACTTGTAATTCTAACTTTCTCTTCTGAAGTACATGGAACCCAATAGAGTAGAATTCTCAATTTAATAAAGGAAATATTATTTTAAATGAAAGCCTCTGGTTTCTGATGTGGTTTTGTGGGTTCAATATCACCATTTTCATGTACTGGCTTCTTGACTTTGGACATGTACCTAATCTGTGTCTGAGTATGCTAATCTATGAAATGGGTATACTTACAGTATCTATGGTATGGGATGATATCAAGATTAAATTGTAAGGTCACACAAAGCACTTAGAAAAGTAGCAGGTGTATAGTAACTGCTCATTAAATATAAGTTATCTTTAGAATTTTGAAACTGTACTTAGTTCTTGATCTACATCCAGTAACTTAAACCTGGGAGTAAATTCCACCTTGTCCTGGACAAGTCACTTTGGTGGAAATGGCAGCCAGCAACGAGACTGTCTCAATCTGACCAGAAGCTATGGGTGGATGCAGGTATTTAATACAGATATGAAATTCAGTTATTACATGATGATGCAGTTGACTTAAATAGGCAGAGTCTGTCAAACCAAAAGTCTAAGCAAAAGTTCTCAAGGTTTTTTGGATTTCAATGTTGTTATGATCTGGTTCCAATCTTGACTCTGCATCGAAATAGCTGTGATCTAGGAATTATTACTTAAAATCTTCAAGCCTTACATTCTTCGTCTGCAATATTTTCTTAAATGGAATTTTGTAATGTTTTCAAAACGCAAGATACAGGGCCTGACCCACATACATCAAGTAATAAACAGTAGTGGCGTTTGCAGTGGCTAATTATACTTTAGGGAGTTCTTTATGGTGAAATGTCAGGAATTTGGGGGTTTCTAGCTTTCTCCATGGAACAGAGTTTGTTGTGGATCTATGATCACACAGGACCAGGATCTAGAGGTGATGGGGGTGTGTGCCAACAATTAACAAAGCGTCCAGTTCAGGACAAACCTAAGGAACGGTGGGTGGTCCAGGCAGGAGGGTGGCCGAGGTGCGGTGGGGTTGGCAAGTGGGATGTGCTTGTGAGGCTGAGGACTGGGTTGTGATCATCAGCCTTAGGGTACTGAGATCCCAGAAGCCTGAGCAAGGTCTGCATTCAGGCGGGATGGAGACCAGGGAACCTGGGTTCCTCTCAGCCTTTCTCCTCCCTCCCTCCTGCTGAACTCTTCCTACCCGGGCTCTGAACACATCCCAGAGCTGCAGAGCTGATGTCTGGGTGACAGCGAAACAGGGTGTTCATTTGTACAAAGGAAACAACCTGGAATGATAGTGTTTGGATTTCTTGTGTGCTTATTTCTTCACAGAATTGAGAAAGGTGAGGCTAAAGTCCCGAGCCTTCGTGAAAGAATGGAGAAAGTGCCGTCCCGAGGTTCAGGTCCACACGGCGCTGTGAGGCTGTGAGGCGCTGTGAAGCGCTAGAAGTTCCCTTCACAGGACGCCACCTCACCTGAAACCCTCCTTTTCTGCTGACACCCGAGGGACAAGATCTCCTGGGTTTGTCCGTGACTCACTTCCCAGGAAAACCCTCAGGCAGTCGCTGAAGAACTCTGGGCTGGACTTGGAAGTGTTTTTCTCAGTGACACCTCTAGAGGGCAGCACTCAGCGGAGTCCCACAGACACCTCCCAGCATTTCCTGCTCAAACGTCCAGGAAAATGGCCTGGTAACACTGGGGAATGCTTGGGAGTTCTAGAAGCCTCCACCCCTCATTTTAACCACGTGTTTACTTGTCTGCATCCTCATAGAGATGTAGGCCGCCCCAGGGCAGGGACTATGTCTTCTTCACTGTCTATCTCCATGACCTAGTACAGAACCTGGACCAAATAATTGCTGTGAATGTAGTCAATCTTTAATAGGTAGTTTGTTACAATCCACTTCCTTCCGCTTTTCATTTGTAGTTTACATTTTGCATTTTACCTCTAACTACAACCTTCCTTTAATATTATGTATTTTTATTGTTTTATTGTGGAAATTATGAACAAGAATAAAAATGAACAGAAAAGCATAATAATTCTGCTTATACTTCTCACCTAGAATAAATAATTATCAACTAAAACCAATGTGATATCAACCAAAACCAATGTGATTATATATATAGCCACCTACTTCTCCTGTTGTAATAATTCTAAGGAAATCCTCGATCCATATGATTAATCCTTAAATACTTCAATGCATTTTCCTAAAACACATAAACGATTCTAAAGACAGTCATAGTACATTATCACACATTAAATATTAACAATAATTCTTTCATGTCATCAAATATTCAGTCAATATTCATGTTTCTAATTGTTGTATGAATGCCATAAATTATTTTTTACAGTTTGTTTAAATTCTAATCCACTTAAGTTCTACACTTTGTGATTAGTTTCTTAATTGTATTTTAATATGTGTGCTCTTAGATGAGAAGAAATTTTAACAATTGTTAGGTCAAATCTGTTCATCTTTTTCTTAATTACAGTCCATTTTTACTTAAGGCACAATGCTTCAGTAAGTAATCATTGCATAGTTTCTGTGGGAAAAGTATGTGATAATGCAATTTTAAATCCAACTTAAGATGACGTAACTCAGGACCTACCTCTACTCCAGCTGCAGCCAGGAGCCACCGGGTGGACTCCATTCTGCCCCGTGCATTGAGGTAGTGCAGCTTGGGTTTCTCTGTCATGATAGCAGTCTCCTGGAGGTTTCTCTAAGCCTGAATGAATGAATGAATAATTGAAGCCATAGAATCAAAATGTACTTTGGGATGTGTAGTTGAAAACCATCAACAATGCTAAAGAACAACCTGCCTGCTTCATGACTGGGTTGGAGGAGTTCCTGGAGTGTTTTCTTGGCCCAAATTGTTACCCATCAGTGGTCACCCTCAGATTCCAGCAAACCAGTCTCAAGTCTTCACTGGCTAACTGTGACTTTTCTTGGCAGCCTAAGGGGTGAGAGTATTTGGTAATAATACATGTAATGGAGTTAATGGGAAGAGGAAGAATTCGATAACTAGTATTTATTGAAAACTTCCTAATGATCCTTCCTCAATGCTAGTCCCTTTTAATATTTTATATCTTTAACCCTCCTTATAGTACCATGAAATGGTTATCTCCGTTTTTTAGTTAATGGAATGGAACATCAGAGAAGTGCAATGTTCACAGTCACACTCCAGTTGGTGATGGACATGAATATCTACACCAAGGACTAAAATGAAGGCATGCCTGGAAGCCAGCTGGGTGAATGCCCTGGGAACCCATGAACCGGCTGTGAACCCAGAGGATGTCACTGACAGGGAGGACCAGCAGGGAGCTAAGTCACCCTTCAGCTCTTTGGCTGTGAGACTGCATTTGATCAAAACCAGAAATTAGCCTTCAGATTTGTTTAACTATAGCCAAAATATCCAAATTATTTCAACAGACAGAGAATGCTAATCCCTTGCTTCTTTTGGCATTCTATATTCTAACTCTGTGGGGAGCATTTTATTTTATAATCTGGCAAAAGAGATGCTGCTGCATTAACTTTGCAAGATATGGAAGGAGCTAGCATTTGTTCAATGTCAGTCACTCACCGGTCATTCTTCTAAACTTCTCTCATTTTATCCTACAAAAATCACCTAAGGTGAATGCTGTAGCTTTTCTCATTTTACAGTTGAGGATACTGAAGTTTTTAAAGTAACTTGCCCAGATTAAGTGGTGGATCTGGGATGCAGACTCACTGCTATTAAAATCCAAGGACTGAGTCTTATTTTCTATGTTAGTGTTTCTCAAATATGCATGGTAATCTTTCAGTGGATTGTGAAATCCCACTACTTTTTTAAATAAAATAGAAAAGAATAGAAAATATCAGCGAGCCTGACATGTGGAAGGGTAAGTAATGTTTCATGAGTTGTTAGTTTCAGTTATTTGTATGTTGTGTGTATGGATGTTTGCATGTGTGCACGCTGACTTGGTCATTGTAAATGGTTAGAGATAAATTGACTGGGCTCATCAGTGAAGTTTGATAGCCCTTGCTCTATCCCAGGCTGTTTGGGAGGTGGAACACAGCACAGTATCAAAGAATGAAAACCAGTGGCTGCAGGGACAGATGCAACTAATTGTATCATGAATGTGAATGGAAAGATACAGGACTCATTGAAAGCAGGAGTTCCAGTGCCAGGACTTAGGAACAGTTGCATTTTCTCTCCAAACCGCTAGCTCTGATATTAAACATTAAGATTCTTCTTGCAATGTTTTGTGGTTGTTGAGTTTAGAAGAAAAATATACTTGCCTTTAACAACTAATGTATTTCTTCTTTTCTTTTCTTTTTTTTTTTTTTTTTGAGATGGAGTTTCACTGTTTTTTCCCAGGCTAGAGTACAATGGCGTGATCTCAGCTCATGCAACCTCAGCCTCCCAGTTTCAAGTGATTCTCCTGCCTCAGCCTCCCAAGTAGCTTGGACTACCAGCACATGCCACCACACCCAGTTGATTTTGTATCTTATTATTATTAGTATTATTATACTTTAAGTTCTAGGGTACATGTGCATAACGTGCAGGTTTATTATATATGTATACTTTTGCCATGTTGGTGTGCTGCACCCATCAACTCGTCAGCACCCATCAACTCGTCATTTACATCAGGTATAACTCCCAATGCAATCTCTCCTCCCCCTTCCCCCCTCCCCATGATAGGTCCCAGTGTGTGATGTTCCCCTTCCCGAGTCCAAGTGATCTCATTGTTCATTCCCACCTATGAGTGAGAACATGCAGTGTTTGGTTTTCTGTTTTTGCGATAGTTTGCTGAGAATGATGGTTTCCAGCTGCATCCATGTCCCTACAAAGGACACAAACTCATCCTTTTTTATGGCTGCATAGTATTCCATGGTGTATGTGCGCCCCATTTTCTTAATCCAGTCTGTCACTGATGGACATTTGGGTTAATTCCAAGGTCTTTGCTATTGTGAATGGTGCTGCAAAAAACATACGTGTGCATGTGTCTTTATAGCAGCATGATTTATAATCCTTTGGGTATATACCCAGTAATGGGATGGCTGGGTCATATGGTACTTCTAGTTCTAGATCCTTGAGGAATCGCCATGCTGTTTTTCATAATGGTTGAACTAGTTTACAATCCCACCAACAGTGTAAAATTGTTCCTATTTCTCCACATCCTCTCTAGCACCTGTTGTTTCCTGACTTTTTAATGATTGCCATTCTAACTGGTGTGAGATGTTATCTCATTGTGGTTTTGATTTGCATTTCTCTGATGGCCAGTGATGATGAGCATTTTTTCATGTGTCTGTTGGCTGTATGAATGTCTTCTTTTGAGAAATGTCTGTTTATATCCTTTGCCCACTTTTTGATGGGGTTGTTTGTTTTTTTCTTGTAAATTTGTTTGAGTTCTTTGTAGGTTCTGGATATTAGCCCTTTGTCTGATGAGTAGATTGCAAAAGTTTTCTCCCATTCTTTAAGTTGCCTGTTCACTCTGATGGTAGTTTCTTTTGCTGTGCAGAAGCTCTTTAGTTTCATTAGATCCCATTTGTCAATTTTGGCTTTTGTTGCTGTTGCTTTTGGTGTTTTAGACATGAAGTCTTTGCCCATGCCTATGTCCTGAATGGTATTACCTAGGTTTTCTTCTAGGGTTTTTATGGTATTAGGTCTAACATTTAAGTCTCTAATCCACCTTGAATTAATTTTTGTATAAGGAGTAAGGAAAGGATCCAGTTTCAGCTTTCTATTTATGGTTAGCCAATTTTCTCAGCACCATTTATTAAATAGGGAATCCTTTCCCCATTTCTTGTTTTTCTCAGGTTTGTCAAAGATCAGATGGCTGTAGATGTGTGGTATTATTTCTGAGGATTCTGTTCTGTTCCATTGGTCTACATCTCTGTTTTGGTACCAGCACCATGCTGTTTTGGTTACTGTAGTCTTGTAGTATAGTTTGAAGTCAGGTAACGTAATGCCTCCAGCTTTGTTCTTTTGACTTAGGATTGTCTTGGCAATGCGGGCTCTTTTTTGGTTCCATATGAACTTTAAAGCAGTTTTTTCCAATTCTGTGAAGAAACTCATTGGTAGCTTGATGGGTATGGCACTGAATCTATAAATTACCTTGGGCAGTATGGCCATTTTCAAGATATTGATTCTTCCTCTCCATGCGCATGGTATGTTCTTCCATTTGTTTGTGTCCTCTTTTATTTCACTGAGCAGTGGTTTGTAGTTCTCCTTGAAGAGGTCCTTTACATCCCTTGTAAGTTGGAATCCTAGGTATTTTATTCTCTTTGAAGCAATTGTGAATGGAAGTTCATTCATGATTTGGCTCTCTGTTTGTCTGTTACTGGTGTATAAGAATGCTTATGATTTTTGCACATTAATTTTGTATCCTGAGACTTTGCTGAAGTTTCTTATCGGCTTAAGGAGATTTTGGGCTGAGACAATGGGGTTTTCTAAATATACAATCATGTCATCTGCAAACAGGGACAATTTGACTTCTTCTTTTCCTAAGTGAATACCCTTGATTTCTTTCTCTTGCCTGATTGCCCTAGCCAGAACTTCCAACACTATGTTGAATAGGAGTGGTAAGAGAGGGCATTCCTGTCTTGTGCCAGTTTTCAAAGGGAATTTTTCCAATTTTTGCCCATTCAGTATGATATCGGCTGTGGGTTTGTCATAAATAGCTCTTATGATTTTGAGATACGTTCCATCAATACCGAATTTATTGAGCGTTTTTAGCATGAAGGGCTGTTGAATTTTGTCAAAGGCTTTTTCTACATCTATTGAGATAATCATGTGGTTTTTGTCTTTGGTTCTGTTTATTTGCTGGATTACATTTATTGATTTGCGTATGTTGAACCAGCCTTGCATCCCAGGGATGAAGCCCACTTGATCATGGTGGATAAGCTTTTAATGTGCTGCTGGATCTGGTTTGCCAGTATTTTATTGAGGATTTTTGCATCGATGTTCATCAGGGACATTGGTCTAAAATTCTCTTTTTTTGTTGTGTCTATGCCAGGCTTTGGTATCAGGATGATGCTGGCCTCATAAAATGAGTTAGGGAGGATTCCCTCTTTTTCTATTGATTGGAATAGTTTCAGAAGGAATGGTACCAGCTCCTCCTTGTACCTCTGGTAGAATTCAACTGTGAATCCATCTGTGCCTGGACTTTTTTTTGGTTGGTAGGCTATTAATTATTGCCTCAATTTCAGAGCCTGCTATTGGTCTATTCAGGGATTCAGCTTCTTCCTGGTTTAGTCTTGGGAGAGTGTAAGTGTCCAGGAAATTATCCATTTCTTCTAGATTTTCTAGTTTATTTGCATAGAGGTGTTTATAGTATTCTCTGATGGTAGTTTTATTTCTGTGGGGTCGGTGGTGATATCCCCTTTATCATTTTTTATTGCATCTATTTGATTCTTCTTTCTTTTCTTCTTTATTAGTCTTGCTAGCAGTCTATCAATTTTGTTGATCTTTTCAAAAAACCAACTCCTGGATTCATTGATTTTTTGGAGGGTTTTTTGTGTCTCTATCTCCTTCAGTTCTGCTCTGATCTTAGTTATTTCTTGCCTTCTGCTAGCTTTTAAATGTGTTTGCTCTTGCTTCTCTAGTTCTTTTAATTGTGATGTTAGAGTGTCAATTTTAGATCTTTCCAGCTTTCTCTTGTGGGCATTTAGTGCTATAAATTTCCCTCACACACTGTTTTAAATGTGTCCCAGAGATTCTTGTATGTTGTATCTTTGTTCTCATTGGTTTCAAAGAACATCTTTATTTCTGCTTTCATTTTGTTAGGTACCCAGTAGTCATTCAGGAGCAGGTTGTTCAGTTTCCATGTAGTTGAGCGGTTTTGATTGAGTTTCTTAGTCCTGAGTTCTAGTTTGATTGCACTGTGGTCTGAGAGACAGTTTGTTATAATTTCTGTTCTTGTACATTTGCTGAGGAGTGCTTTACTTCCAATTATGTGGTCAATTTTGGAATAAGTGTGATGTGGTGCTGAGAAGAATGTATATTCTGTTGATTTGGGGTGGAGAGTTCTGTAGATGTGTATTAGGTCTGCTTGGTGCAGAGATGAGTTCAATTCCTGGATATCCTTGTTAACTTTCTGTCTCGTTGATCTGTCTAATGTTGACAGTGGAGTGTTGAAGTCTCCCCTTATTATTGTATGGGAGTCTAAGTCTCTTTGTAAATCTCTGAGGACTTGCTTTATGAATCTGGGTGCTCCTGTATTGGGTGTATATATATTTAGGATAGTTAGCGCTTCCTGTTGAATTGATCCCTTTACCATTATATAATGGCCTTCTTTGTCTCTTTTGATCTTTGATGGTTTAAAGTCTGTTTTACCAGAGACTAGTATTGCAACCCCTGCTTTTTTTTTGTTCTCCATTTGCTTGGTAGATCTTCCTCCATCCCTTTATTTTGAGCCTATGTATGTCTCTGCATGTGAGATGGGTCTCCTGAATACAGCAGACTGATGGGTCTTGACTCTTTATCCAGTTTGCCAGTCTGTGTCTTTTAATTGGAGCATTTAGTCCATTTACATTTCAGGTTAATATTGTTATGTGTGAACTTGATCCTGCCATTATGATATTAACTGGTTATTTTGCTCGTTAGTTGATGCAGTTTCTTCCTAGCCTCGATGGTCTTTACATTTTGGCATGTTTTTGCAATGGCTGGTACCGGTTGTTCCTTTCCATGTTTAGGGCTTCCTTCAGGATCTCTTGTAGGGCAGGCCTGGTGGTGACAAAATCTCTCAGCATTTGCTTATCTGTAAAGGATTTTATTTATCCTTCACTGATGAAACTTAGTTTGACTGGATATGAAATTCTGGGTTTAAAATTCTTTTCTTTAAGAATGTTGAATATTGGCCCCCACTCTCTTCTGGCTTGTAGAGTTTCCACCGAGAGATCTGCTGTTAGTCTGATGGGTTTCCCTTTGTGGGTAACCCGACCTTTCTCTCTGGCTGCCCTTAAGATTTTTTCCTTCATTTCAACTTCAGTGAATCTGGCAATTACATGTCTTGGAGTTGCTCTTCTCAAGGAGTATCTTTGTGGCATTCTCTGTATTTCCTGAATTTGAATGTTGGCCTGCCCTACTAGGTTTGGGAAGTTCTCCTGGATGATATCCTGAAGAGTGTTTTCCAACTTGGTTCCATTTTCCCCCTCACTTTCAGGCACCCCAATCAGACGTAGATTTGGTCTTTTTACATAATCCCATACTTCTTGCAGGCTTTGCTCATTTCTTTTTCTTCTTTTTTCTTTAGATTTCTCTTCTCGCTTCATTTCATTCATTTGATCCTCAATCGTTGATACTCTTTCTTCCCACTGATCGAGTCGGTTATTGAAGCTTGTGCATTTGTCACACATTTCTCATGTCATGGTTTTCATCTCTGTCATTTCGTTTATGGCCTTCTCTGCATTAATTATTCTAGTTATCAATTCTTCCACTCTTTTTCCAAGATTTTTAGTTTCTTTGCGCTGGGTAAGTAATTCCTCCTTTAGCTCTGAGAAGTTTGATGGACTGAAGCCTTCTTCTCTCATCTCGTCAAAGTCATTCTCCGTCCAACTTTGATCCATTGCTGGCGATGAGCTGCGTTCCTTTGGAGGGGGAGATGCGCTCTTATTTTTTGAATTTTCAGCTTTTCTGCCCTGCTTTTTCCCCATCTTTGTGATTTTATCTGCCTCTGGTCTTTGATGATGGTGACGTACTGATGGGGTTTTGGTGTGGGTGTCCTTCCTGTTTGTTAGTTTTCCTTCTAACAGTCAGGACCCTCAGCTGTAGGTCTGTTGGAGATTGCTTGAGGTCCACTCCAGACCCTGTTTGCCTGGGTGTCAGCAGCAGAGGTTGCAGAAGATAGAATATTGCTGAACAGCGAGTGTACCTGTCTGATTCTTGCTTTGGAAGCTTCCTCTCAGGGCTGTACTCCACCGTGTGAGGTGTGGGGTGTCGGTCTGCCCCTGGAGGGGGATGTCTCCCAGTTAGGCTACTCAGGGGTCAGAGACCCACTTGATCAGGCAGTCTGTCCATTCTCAGATCTCAACCTCCATGTTGGGAGATCCACTGCTCTCTTCAAAGCTGTCAGACAGAGTCGTTTGCATCTGCAGAGGTTTCTGCTGCTTTTGTTGTTGTTGTTATTGTTTAGCTGTGCCCTGTCCCCAGAGGTGGAGTCTACAGAGACAGGCAGGCCTCCTTGAGCTGCTGTGAGCTCCACCCACTTCGAGCTTCCCAGTGGCTTTGTTTGCCTACTTAAGCCTCAGCAATGGCGGGCACCCCTCCCCCAGCCTCGCTGCTGCCTTGCTGTTAGATCGCAGACTGCTGTGCTAGCAATGAGGGAGGCTCCATGGGTGTGGGACCCTCCCGGCCAGGTGTGGGATATAAACTTCTGGTGTGCCGGTTTGTTGAGACCCTTGGTAAAGCACAGTATTGGGGTGGGAGTTACCCGATTTTCCAGGTGTTGTGTGTCTCAGTTCCCCTGGCTAGGAAAAGGGATTCCCTTCCCCCTTGCGCTTCCCAGGTGAGGCCATGCCTCGCCCTGCTTCAGCTCTCGCTGATTGGGCTGCAGCAGCTGACCAGCACCGATTGTCCGGCACTCCCTAGTGAGATGAACCCAATACCTCAGTTGAAAATGCAGAAATCACCTGTCTTCTGTGTCGCTCATGCTGGAAGCTGGAGACTGGAGCTGTTCTTATTCGGCCGTCTTGCTCCGCCCCCAATTTTGTATTTTTAGTAGAGACAGGGTTTCAGCATGTTGGCCAGGCTGGTATCGAATGCCTGACCTCAGGTGATCCGCTTACCTCAACCTTCCAAAATGCTGGAATTACAGGCATGAGCCACTGCACCTGCCCTCAACTAATGTACTTCTAAAAATGTATGTATGACTTAAATTTAGACATCAAAATCTTTTTTATATACTTTAAATTCTGGGGTACATGTGCAGAATATGCAGGTTTGTTACATAGGTATGCATGTGCCATGCTGGTTTGCTGCACCTATCAACCAGTCATCTACATTAGGTATTTCTCCTAATGCTATCCCTCCTCAACACCCCCACCCCACTATAGGTCCCGGTGTGTGATGTTCCCCTCCCTGTGTCCATGTGTTCTCCTTGTTCAACTGCCACTTATGAGTGGGAACATGCAGTGTTTTGTTTTCTGTTCTTGTGTTAGTTTACTGAGAATGATGGTTTCCAGCATCATCCATGTCCCTGCAAAGGATATGAACTCATCCTTTTTTATGGCTGCATAGTATTCCATGGTGTATATGTGCCACATTTTCTTTATCCATTCTATCATTGATGGGCATTTAGGTTGGTTCCAAGTCTTTGCTATTGTGAACAATGCCGCAAGAAACATAAATGTGCGTGAGTCTTTATAGTAGAATGATTTATAATCCTTTGAGTATATACCCAGTAATGGGATTGCTGGGTCAAATGGTATTTCTAGTTCTCGTTCCTGAGGAAGCACCACACTGTCTTCCACAATGGTTGAACTAATTTACACTCCTACCAACAGTGTATAAGTGTTCCTATTTCTCCACATCCTCTCCAGCATCTGTTGTTTCCTGACTTTTTAAGGATCGCCATTCTGACTAGCATGAGATGGTATCTCATTGTGATCTTGATTTGTATTTCTCTAATGACCAGTGATCATGAGCTTTTTTTTATATGTTAGTTGGCTGCATAAATAGAAATCAAAATCTTTTAAATGTCTACATTTTAAAAAGTGGGAGTCAACAGTTTAGCCTTTGAAAAGTAAAGAATTCTTTGAAATCATACTGAATCAACTCACCTGTTTTGTACCTAGATATTTTGACATTGTACTTTCCTAACTTGGGAAATGGAAATAGCATTATTCAGCAGAAAGAAAGGGAGAGTGAAGTTCACACGAAAGTGTGGGGTGTGGTTGTTTAATTGTTATGGATTAGTTCACAGTGTTGTAACTCTAATCCCCACACTAAGCTCCCTTAGTCATTGATTGAGGATCATGTTTCAACATGAAATAAATTTTTGTCTTACATAATATTTTATCACAATTCTCCTCTGATAACTAACATTTCACCTTCTCAATATGAGGTTTCCAAGGGTCAGGCTAAGACTGGGAGATAGGTTACCACTGAGCTTTGTTGGGTCAACAGAAAATGAGAACCAGAGAGCTCAAGGATTTGCCATGGGTCACACACACATGCTGCTCATTCATGGTCAATATCTAGGGAGTGTGTCTACCTTCTGCAACAACCCTGGGAAATGGCTCCTATTATCCGAATTAAAGATGGGCACACTGAGTCTCAGAGAGCTAAAGCACCTGTCCCATGCTGCACACTTGGTGAGTGTTGGGTCGGCCTGAACTTCTGATTGCAGGTCCAGAGCTTTTCCACTCCACCCCGTAACCTGGCTCTCAGCTCCTCTCTGAGAAGTTGTTTTATATTTTCCTATTCAGAGTATATTAGCCAACTAGATGTTGGAAGGAGAGGGCGAGACAGGAACATCTAATTCCTGAGTTCCTCCTGTTAGCAACTTTTCAGGGGC
Organism: Piliocolobus tephrosceles; assembly: GCF_002776525.5. Lineage (NCBI taxonomy): Eukaryota > Metazoa > Chordata > Mammalia > Primates > Cercopithecidae > Piliocolobus > Piliocolobus tephrosceles. The sequence continues at coordinate 116,181,923 of NC_045438.1, read as the reverse complement.
TTGCTTGGAAGAAAAAATTAATAAAAGTGTGCCTTTCTCTACTTTGACAACCTAAAATCCAGAGTGAGTTGAAGACTAGTATAATTGTATTTACATCAATTAAAAATGGGCTTGTTTTTAACGGAATGTAAGCTCTCATAATTCCAGGAGTTAATTAAAAGAGTTACATCTCTGAGTTGGTCCCAATAACACTGTTTCTTAGCAGAGAGAAGGGAGAATGAGATAAATCAGGACTCCTCCCATTATGAGGTTCATAAAAGCTGTAGGTTGTTTAATCTCTTTAATTCTTAGAATAGAGGTAGTTATTTCTACTTTTGAGGGTTGTTGAGATAGTTAAATGAGATAATGTACAAAAAATTCATAGTAGGAACTCAGTAATGGGTGTTTGCTCTTGTCCCAGTGGTTAAAAGATGGGTAAGTCTCTGGACACACTGAGTAGCCTATGGATCCTTTTTCTTTGATCTATCTATCCATCAATTATTTTACCTATCAGCAATCTATGTATATGTATCTATTTATAATCCCTATCTGTCTGCCCATCCACGTATGTATTATTTTATCTATCTGTCGTTCTATGCATCTATCTATCTGTAATTTGTCTGTCTCTTCATCATCTATTATCTATCTTGTATCCATCTCTCTGTATCTCTATATTTTGGCCATAGAACTCTAATAGGAATGCATTTTTATATGAATCCAGACTTATATCAAATCTGTCATATGATGGCTCTGTTTCTCTCTTTCCTTTCTAGTTCCTGTACAGAGATTAATGATATTCACTAATCAGTCCACCTGGATTAACAGGAAGTTTTCAGTGAACGTCCAAGCAGTGCGGCACATCAGTAACATGGCCTTGCTTAGCCCCATGAGGTCATGTAGTCCCATGGTTCTCAACCAGGGGGATTTCGCTTCTCTGCTCCAGAGGACATTGAGCAAGGTCTAGAGACATTTTGGGTTGTCACATCTGCAGGGAGGGAGAGAGGGCTACAAATCAGATAGGTAGAGGGCAGGGATGCCTGGAAACATCCTAGAGTGGGCAGGTCAGATCTCCATACAAAGAATTACACAGTTCAAAGGGCAGCAACAGTCAGAGCCTCTTTCTTAGCTATCCTCTATATTGGCCATGAGTTGGTAGAACTCCAGGGACAGGATATGACTTGTCATGGAGCTAACTAGTGGCAAATGCTCAACTAGAATCTAGTTCCCCTGACATTCAAACTAATTTACTCCAATTATAATAAACTTTAGTTTTAAATTTTCACAGCCAATATAGTATTACAGTATCACAATTTACAGCAATTGTGTTTTGACTACTTACATAAAGAAATTTTTGCATACTTTGCCACTTCTTCCAGCACTGATTATTCTCAGATTGTTTAAAATGCTACCATTTCTTTTTTCTCCTCATGTCATTGTTTCCCATACCATTAAATGCTGAGGCCCTGGTTTTTTAAATTCTTCATTTTCACATTTCTGTAAAGATGTATTCAACAGAAAAGAAATAAACAATTCTTGAACTGTCACCCAAACACACCAAGATGGTACAATATGAGTAAAAACAGACTTTTTCTTGTGCTAAGGACACATACTAGCAAATTTTTCTAGGAGGCTAGAGAGGAGAGTGTGAGGCAATATAGAAAGATTTTTAAGATCAGTGCTTACTTTGTTAAACGCTGTCACTGTCATGGCTCGACAACTGAATTCCAGGTCCTAATGTATTTATAAGCTCGTTGTTCCTTTCAATAGTTCCCTCCCACTGAAAGGAGAAGGGTGAAGGTAGGGAGAAGCAACTCCCACACATTTCATGGCCAAGAGACCACCTACTGGATTCTAAGACGTGAGTAAGTGATCTGCTTATCAGAAGAAACTGGTTAAACTTGTTCCTTTTCAAGGTTGGCAATTAAAGTTCAAATAATACATTTCACCTGGATTTTGCTCTCTCTACAAGTCAGCAGAAACTGGCTTTTTAAAGATGGTTTTTTTTGTGAGTTGGATGCAAGGACTAGGGCAACTGAAAAATCTCTATTGTGAGCATAGCTCGGGGCGCTGTCTGTGGAGGGCAAATTGATGGCACTCTTTTCTTACCAAGTTGCCAAATAAAGTATAGGACATCCATGTCAATGTGAATTTCAGGCAAACAGTCAATAATTTTGTAGTTATAGCTATTTCCAAACACAGCATGAAACATGATTTTACTGAAATATTCTTTATTGTTTATCTGAAATTCACATTTAGGTGGGTGTCCTGTATTTTATCTGCCAAATCCAGGAACCCTATTTGCATATGCTTTCCTCTTTGCGTCACTCAAATTGCCCATAATATAACAAATCTGAAAGTACCCATCACCTGGATTCATCAATTGCAAATAATCTTTCTTCATCTGTCCCATATAGGGGGTTATGTTGGCCCCCAAGAAAGATAGGTCCAAACAGAAATCCCAAGACCCTGTGAATGTGATCTTGTTTGGAAAAAGGCTCTTTGCTGATGTAATGAAGTAAAAGAATTTGAGATGAGATCATCTTGGTATATCTGGATAGGCCCTGAATCCAATGACAATTATCCTCACAGCAGAGTGAAGAGAAGACACAAGATGGTGAGGGTGAGGTGCAGGAAGACAGAGGCAGAAATTAGAGTGATGTGGCCACTATCCATGAAAGTCCAGAAAGGCCAAGAGCCCCTAGAAGCTAGAAGATGCAGGGAAAGATTCCTGGAAATCACTCCTAATCCAAGCACTCTGGCGCAATGACACACCAGGGAAAAATGATTTTGCATATAGTTTTTTGTATGTAATTCACATATACCATCTGTGTCTTGGCAGCCCTGGCCTGAGTAGCACTGAGGGAACTGAGGGAAGGCTCACGACTGGGGCCCCACAGAGCCTTAAGGAGCAGAGTGAGGATGAGCCAGGAGCACCCTCCTGTAAGGGACAACAGGGTGGCCTGAGAGCGGAGAGTGGGTCTGTTTGCGCTTCAATATTTCCTCACCTCCTAGAAAACTGAGGGATCCACAGCAGACAGAATGGTTATTTTGCAAATGGTTAAGGAAGAACACTTTTATCAGAAATAAAATGACTCCAGGAAAAGAAGAAAATGTCTTTATGCCATTACCCAGTATGGTAACTCTTCTACTGTGTATACGTGAAAATGTCAGGAGCGCATTTCTACATTGACATTTTAATAGATTGTATGACAAATATTACAGGACAATTCTTGGAAAAGTCAAACCACATAATCTACAGTATTTTTTTACTAAACTTTTAATTTCACAAAAGTGGTAAGTTAGGAGGAGACTGGAAATCTGAATTCATATGAGATCCTAATGAAAAGAAATTAATTTTAACCAAATCAACAAATAGGAGTTTTATTACTTAATTAGCATTTGATTGGAAAGAGTTCATTAGCTTCACAATAGGAACAATCAATACTTAGGTAAAGTACTTTACTGTTGCAAAACTTTAGAATATTGGTTTTGCATGTTCTCGGCCTCCATGGCTGCTTTATTAAAACCTGAAAGCCTTCCTGGCTTCTTCTAAAGTTTTCGCATCCATGGGAGGCTTCCTTGGGTTGCCAGGCTGTAGAAACTTCTTCACTGTGGGCAAGTTGCTGATTCTGGTTTTCAGACCTGTAATTCACAAAGCACAGCCTCAGAGTGAAGACAAGACCTGCCACCATTTATACCGCCCAGGGAATCTGAGACCCTTCTACACAAAGACCAAGCAAGTCTGCGCCATCAGCACCAGCACGGAGGCAGAAACAGACATTGAGTGAGAAATAAAGATAAAAGCAAGAACATGTAGCTCACTTGTATTTTCCCCAAAGATGTCGTTCAGTCAGATTTTAATCCACTCAGTCATCCCTATCTTTCTCCTTACATATTAATCCTATAGATTAGTGACTCTTGAATAAGACAAGAAAAATCAATGTGCCTGTGAGATATCAACACAGATCAGTCTCTAAGCAGAAGTAAAAATATGCGGAATGAGTTGGAAAGGAAAATGTTATAGAAAATATTAAAGACAAACTGTGGAACCACCTTTTCTCAGTGAGAGATACAGTGTGGGGGGCAGAGTGCTGGAGAGCTGTGCAGAGAGGAACACAATGTCTGACAGCAGGAGACAGAGCCCAGGGAGGAAACCAGATGGAAAGGGCCCTGCTCAGACACACTTGGTGCGGGAAGACAAGGGGACATGTGGGATAAGGACATCACAGAGAACTCAGAAACAGAAACCACACTGAAATAGAGGGATGGGGAGAGATGCTGGGCCCTGGGTCGTTTCCATGATAAAAGGCAAATGCTGTTCATGAGGTAGCATGCACCACACATTTCATGAACGTAACAAGAATCTTTCCCTGCTTGTGAGGAACAAGACATAACAAGAATCTTTCCCTGATTGTGAGGCATCAGGGCCTGGAAGCTCACTTTGGAGACCTGAGGGCACTGAAGGCCTGGAGAAGGCTGGGTCAGAATGTGGCCAGTCCCAGAGCCCAGATACGAGATCCCAAGATGGGAGACGTGGGGCTGCCTCTCTGGGCTGTGAAATGGGTCACCTTCAGCAGAGGAAAGCTGGAGATAAGGCTGGAGTCAAGCTCTTCCACATAGTAGAGAAGTTCCACCAGGTGAATGTCAGCCCTGCTCAGCTCGTTACCAACAAGGTAATCTTGCCTGTGGCTCTTTCACACCTGGATAATTGGAGGAATCAGATCAGGAACACATGCGCAATCAGGCTGGGGACCCTGCTTCTTCCTGAGTTTCTCCAGCCTGACTCTCCCACCTCTGCTGCCTCACTGAATAGGTGGAGAGACCCGGAGCTTTCTCCATGTTCCCTGACTCATTGAGAAAGTAAGAAGTGTAGCTCTGCTAATTCCTTGGTTGCAGCCCAGGCTCTCATTGTCTCTTCTCATTCCACCTCACTGTGGCATCCACACCACCCACTTGGCTTGCATCTTCCACATGGGCCAGGGGCTCAGCACCTGTTACAACATGTTCTGGCTTCCCTAGACCCTACAGCGTGCAGCCCTGACTTTCAGGGCATGATTCTACACTCTGCTATCTCTCTCCAATATCTCTTGGGCAATGACTCCATCTTCATGACAGCACTCCTCCCCCAGGAGGAGACTATGTCAGAGTCCTCATTTCTTCTTGTATGCTCTCCTTATTTCCTGCTCTAGGATCTTAAGTAAACCTGGGTGAACTTGAATTCATCCCCTTTCTTGCAACATTGGCACTTACTGATTTCACTGTGTTATAATCTGCATGCCACAGTATCCAGGGTGAACTGCATTGATGTCTGCAACTTACTTTGAAATAAAAAAAAAAAAAAAAAGAAAAAAAAAAAAAATTGTGTTTGACTGAGGGAGACAGGGGTCGAGTGACTGCCACATGTGATAAAGCCCAGATGAGGAGATGTTAATTTTGCTCTCTAGGTGGTTGGTGTATATATGGTCTTAAAATATTTCTTTCAACTATTGTGAATGTATAAAATGTTTCATAACAAAATTTTTAGCGATATGTGATATTTATTAAAATATTTCAGCACATTCACATCATAAATAATCAAATGAGAAAACATACATCACTGATTTAAGGTAATATTTTGGCAAATACCCTTTCAGACTGTGTATACATATCTAAGTATAAATAATTACTTGATACATAAAGAAAATGCAACATCAAATGCTATATTGTAGCATACATAGTTCAGATTCATGTATCATGGGACTCTGTGGTAGAACCTGTGAAATTCTTCCTCACAGTCTATTTTTATACCATGCCTTGAGAGTCAAGTGCTCAATTAACATCAAGAAAGGCTTTTTGGACATGAAGGTCAATGTCCTACAAATGCACAGGCACTATTTCTCTGTTGCCTTATGTTATTGACTGAATGTTTATGTTTCCCCAAAATTCATATGTTGGGATCCTGACCCCTGATGTGATGCTATTAGTAGGTGGGGCTTTCAGGAATCGTGGGGGTGTAGCTCTCATGAATGACATTAGTCCCCTTATAAAAGGGACCATAGAGAACTCCCTTGGCATGTTTGCCATGTGAGGACACAGTCAGAGATTGGTTGTCTATGAACCAAGGAACAGGCGCTCCCCAGATGTGGAATCTGCTGGCACTTGATCTTGTACTTCCCAGCCTACAGCGTTGTGAGATAGAAACATCTGTTCTTTACCCAGTCTATGGTGTTTTTGTTATAGCAGCCAAACTGCTAAGACACCCTCTAAACTCTTAGTGCCCTTATAGACTAAACAGCTTCTATCATGACCTTTACAACAGTCAAATATGCCAGCATTTGGTCAATAACTGCCAACTTTCCTAATTTTTGCCTCCACTATCAGTTTATGACCAAACACAGAAAGTAAATCTGACCTATCATATAGAAATTCACACTTCTAGTTAGCCAGCTTATAGCATCTTCATGCCAACAACCTGCAATCAGGGCATAAGTTTTTCCACCATAAATCTCTCAGACTTTCCCGACTGCTTCTGAATCTCTGGCAAATGCAAGTGATGGTGTCTGACTTCCTTACTATAGCAAGCTCAAAATAAACACCTTTTGCTTATTCTTATTTGGGTTGTCTTCGTTCACTTTCACAGTTTTTCTGGTGGTTGCGACAAGACATGGTCTATGTTGCCCATTGTCATGGACCCCAACCCCAGCCTTCAACCAGGTGCAGTATCCACAAAGGCTCCTTGTGCCTTGTGGCAAGTCTGCACCTGGGCTGAACTCTTTTCTCTTTGCTTTGAGCTCTTTCACTTTTTATTCTCAGTTTGGACCTTGGTTTTGTATTGGTTCCCATCTGCTTACCATCCTTAATAGAACCAGGCCTTTTTTGCCTGTTTGTTTCTTTTCAGTCTTTTGCGGTACTGCTTTGTGTTATGCTATCAAGAAGTGTTTGTCATTAAAAAAAAAAAAAAAAAAAAAAAAAAAAAAAAAAAAAAAAAAGAGGCAGCACATAGGCATAGGCCCAGAAGCCTGTTTTTCAAGACAACCTCACAGTACACTGAGTTTGAGGTTCTCACTGGACCTCTGTCCATGTGTACAAACTCTGCTGTGGGTCAATCCCGGAAACTAAAAGAAGTTCTTCATTCTTGGCTTTTGTTCTTGTCATTCTTTGAAATTGGCAGTGATCCAGGCAGAAGATTACAGTTTCTACTTGGGGCAGAGTACTGACTGTGACTTTAGGTTTTCTTTATCCCCGTTAGGTGATAATCCATATGGTTGGGTGAAAAAAATCTCTTTTGTAGTTTGGAGGCTCAAATCATGTAGCCACTGAAAAGATAAAGACATGCCTAGGGCGAGAGATGGGACTCTGGAATACTGCACCTCAGCATACATGCCCAAGGCCCAGCCTGTTGCTAACCATGATGCCCCTGCCACGGTCCCACTCACTCAAGGAAGGACCTAAATCACTCTGTGTTCTCTGTTATGGAAGAACAGAAAATATACCGTACAGGGCTCTCTCCTTTATGTCTTTCCCATAGAGGTTGTGTTTGCTGGCAATGTAGTTGAGAATGGCTCTGGTCTGCACCAGCTTCATCCCGTCAATCTCAACTATTGGCACTTGCTGGAACATCAAACTCCCATCTTTAGAAAGAAGGAAAAAAAAGGAGAGTGAGATGTCTATGAATCCCAGTCTTTCAGCGTGAAGAAATGTTCACTGAAATGACTAAATTTATAAAACAGAAAAGAAATTATTGCCTGGTATAACCTCTCAACGGAAATAGAATTTGTTTTTAGCTTCCTGTAGTCCTTCTTTTCCTTATTAATCTTCCTCTTGCCTTTTAATCTGTTATTTCATTTATGTTTTTATTCCTTATCCAGATACATAATAGGTCCCTTGTATTTTTTGTGTTGATATATCTTCATAGATATTTTAGGAAGAAGTTGGGAGAGGCTGCTGCAAGCCCACCAGTCAGATGCCATTTAACATGGGAATTTTTCAAAGTAAATCTCATGGTGTAAAGACATTAAACACAGTTCTGAGAGAAGTTTCTATGTAGGCCCTTTGTGTGCTCTTCAATACCCCCACTGGACAGTGTGCACAGGGTGGGTGCTGCTGTGTTCCTCACCCTACTGCTGCTGCCCCGGCTCATGTCCCTCCTCACCCTCTGACCTGGGCTTCCAACCAATTCAACACTGTCTCATCATCTAAGCCTATGTTGCAAGAATATCACCTTGTCAAATTCATAAGAGAAATGAATTCAAGATGGACCTATTTCAATTCCTTTCCTCCAATGCATGTCCATGCATGTCCTTGGATGGGGAGGGATATGTGGGATCCTGAACCAACCACAGCTCATTCACAGTGTCGAAAGCATGAAAGCAAGGAGAGGCCATTCTCAAGTCGCTGGGGATGGCTCCTCTAGCAAATACTCTAAGAGGTTTGGCCCTTTTAGCCTGGAGAGAGTTGACAGATCTGCTCAAGGAGCCCCACCCTTTCTACTTTAACCACTTTTTTCCCTCTCCACCACCCCAACCACCACCTTTCACACACATAGACATGGCCTGGTATTAAAACTTTCAAGCGTGCTTTCTACTAGATACCTTCGTCAGAGACACGTAGAGACTTGATCTTACCATTTCTTAACTTTTCCAAATCTTCTGCAGATTCTAGAAATTTCTCTTCAAACCAAAAGCAGAGTCAGTAAATGGGCTCCTGATAGGTCATTCCATAGCATTATAGACTTTTAACTTTGAATGGCTAATGTCTAGTAAACAATTTGGAGGCTATAAGATTTCTGAGTTTGGCAGTGCACACAGAGGGGTCTGGTCATGGCCGTTTGGAAATTTAGACTCGATTCATCAAGAAAAAGGCATGGATCACAGCACATAGCCACTCAATCTTTTAGTTCACTTCATGTGCACCCTGATCGCTCCCATGTCCGTGATTAGGTCATGATTTGAGAGAGGATGTCACTGGAGTTAAGGGATCAGGCAGTTCTTCTATTTATGATGTTGTCATATCATAGGAAAGCATGTGTCTCCGGTGAGATCAGACCACAGCCTTTGTGTCCCCAGTGTGGGCTATGCAATGGGCTAATGACCATCAAAGATTCTGCCACCAAGGAACCTCTGCTGTAGTTTATATCACCCCGCTTGTTAGGAGCCCTACTAAGCAGGAGATAGGTCCTGCTATTGCACAACTTTAACTCTTGCAACGATAATTTCCGATCCTGGAGTAAATGGAACACAATAGAGTAGAATTCTCAATTTGAGGAAGGAATTAGGGTCCCCACAGTAATGTTATTTTTAATGAAAATCTCTGGTTTATGATATGGCTGTGTGGGTTTAATATCACTATTTTCATATCCTGGCTTCTTGATTTTGGACACATTGTTGAATCTCTCTGTGTCTCAGTATCCTAACCTATGAAATGGATACACTTATGATGGTTTTGTTAAAGATTGGTATGAAAATTAAATTACAAAGTCATGCAAAGCACTTGGAAAAGTAGCAGGTATATAATAAATGCTCATTAAATATACGTTTTGGAACTCTGAGAGATGGCTGCTATTTCATAGCACCCTTTTCAAAAAACTTAAATCAATCTAAGATCACTGAATATATACTCTCTTGTTGACCTGTGTCCAGTAATTTAAACTTTGAAATAAATTACACCTTGTCCTGAGGGTAGCTGGAATAGCAGCCAGCAAGGTTGTCTAAATCTGATCAGAAACTCTGAGTGGATGCAGGTATTTAATATAAATATGAAAATCAGTTATTACATAATGATGCAGTTGACTTAATAGGCAGAATCTATAAAAATAAAAGTTAAAGCAGACACTTACAAAGATTTTCAGGATTTCACTGTTAATATGATCTGGTTCCAATCTTGGCTCTGCCTCATAATAGCTGTGTGATCTGGGAATCAGCATTTAACATCTTTAAGCGTTAGTTCCCTCATCTGCAAAATGGGCATAGAACGTTTTCTTAACAGAATGTCTTAATGTTTTCAAAATGCATCATACAGGGCCGGACCCACATACATCAAGTAATAAACAGTAGTGGTGTTTGAAGTGGCTAATTATGCTTTAATAGACTTCTTTATGGTGAAATGTCAGGAAATTGGGGGTTTCTAGCTTGCTCCGTGGAACAGAGTTTGTTGTGGATCTGTGATCACACAGGACCAGGATCTAGAGGTCATGGTGGGGCGGGGCGGGGCGGGGGGGTGTAGACCGGTGCAGGAAGGGTGTGCCAGCAATTAATACAGCGTCCAGTTCAGGAAAAAACTTAGGAATGGTGGGTGGTCCTGGCAGGAGGGTGACCGAGGTGGTGGGACTGGCAAGTGAAATGTGCTTGTGAGGCTGAGGACTGGGTTGTGATCATCAGCCTTAGGGCACTGAGACCCCACAAGCCTGAGCAAGGGCTGCAGTGAGCCCGGCCCCCGCCTTCAAGTCGGACTGGAAGGAGACCAGGGAGCCTGGGTTCCTCCCTGCCTTGCCCCTCCCTCCCTCTTGCTGAACTCTTCCTGCCCGGGCTCTGAACACATCCCAGAGCTGCAGAGCTGACGTCTGGGTGACAGTGAAACGGGGTATTCATTTGTACAAAAGAAAAAAAAAATTAAAAAAAAAACCCTGAAATGACAGTGTGTGGATTTTTTGTGTGCTTGTTTATTCGTAGGATTGAGAAAGGGTGAGGCTAAAGTCCCAAGCCTTCGTGAAGCAGTGGAGAAAGTGCCGTCCCGAGGTTCAGTTCCACACGGCGCTGTAAGGCTGAAGGGGCTCGCTGGAAGTTCCCCTCACAGGACACCACCTCACCTGAAACCCTCTTTTTCTGCTACCATCCAGGGGACAAGATCTCCTGAGTTTGTCCAAGACTCACTCCGGAAGAAAACCCTCAGGCAGTTACTGAGGGACTCTGATCTGTACTGGGAAGTGTTTTTCTCAGTGACACCTCTAGAGGGCAGCACTCAACGGAGTCCCAGAGACACCTCCCAGCATTTCCTCCTCAGACGCTGGGTGGATGATCTGGTAACACTGAGGAATGCTTGGGCGTTCTCCTAGAAGCTCCTGATTTTAATCACCTGTTCACTTGTCTCCATTCTTATAGATATATAGGCTACCCGAGGGCAGAGACTGAGTCTGTCTTGTTCACTCTCTACGTCCAGAGCCTCACACAGAATCTGGCACTTAGTAGGTGCACAGCAAAATAATCATTGAATTAATATTCTGAGTCTTTATCAGGTGAGTATGCAGTTTCACTTTACATTCACTTTCTAATTTTATGCCTTTTTATCCTCTTATTGTATAAATTTCTAACATGTATAAAAATAACACAAAAGTATAATGACCTTTCTTATATTCCTCACATAGAATCAATGATTATCAATGTTAGGGAAAAGAGTGAAACGCTGTAAAATATTTGAAGACATTTATTCTGAGCCAAATATGAGTGACCAATGGCCCGTGATACAGTCCTCAGGAGATTCTGGGAACGTGTACTCAAGGTGATTGGGATATAGCTTAATTTTAGGGAGACATGAGACATCAATCAGTTATAGAGATGTACGTTGGTTCAGTCCAGAAAGGCAGGACAACTGGAAGTGTGGGCTTCCAGGTTTTGTGTAGATTTTAAAATTTTCCAATTGGCAGTTGATTGAAAGAGTTATGATCTAAAGACCTGGGATCAATAGAAAGGAATATCTGGGTTAGGATAATACGGGGGTGTGAAGACCAAAGTTTTATCATGCAGATGAAGCGTCCAGGTAGCAGGCTTCAGAGAAAATAAATTGTATTAGGTTGGTCCAAAAGTAATTGCGGTTTTTACCATTGAAAGTTATGTTTCGTATCAGACTTAGAGTCTGTTCTACCAGTAATTCCAAAAGAGAGGAGGGCATGTCCAATTCCCCACTTCCCATCATGGCCTAAATTGATTTTTCAGGTTAACTTAGTAATGCCCTTGCTGAGAAGAGGGTCCATTCAGATGGCTGGGTCTGGGAAAGAGGCTTAGAATTTTATATTTGGTTTACACCAACTAAAGCCAATGTGTTTTCATCTACGTGCCCACCCACTTTCTCCTTGCAATGATGTGAGGAAATCCCAGATACCATATTTTTATTCTTAGATACCTCAATGTATTTCTCTAAAACAGAAGAATGATTTTAAGTATAGCCGTAGTACATTATCACACATGAAACATTAACAATAATTTTTTCATGACATCAAACATTCAATCAATATCTATGTTTCTAACTGTTATATAAATGCCATAAATTATTTTTTATAGTTTGTTTATATCCAAGTTCAGTTAAGGTTCACACATTTTGATTAGTTTCTTAAATGTATCTTGATGTTTATGCTCTTAGATGAAAAGATATTTTAACCATTTATTAGATCAAATTCATCATCTCTTTCTTAATAACTGCCAATTTTCATTTAAGGTACAACACTTGACAAGTCATTTAGTAAGAAGCATCTCGTAGTTTCTGAGGGAAAAGTATCCGGTAAGGTCAATTTTAGATCCAATTTAAGATGACCTCTCAGAACCTACCTGTACTCCAGCTGTAGCTAGGCACCATCGGATAGACTCCATTCTGCCCCGTCCATTGTGGTAGCAGAGCTTGGGTTTCCCACCATGATAGCAGACTCCTGGAGGTTTCTCTAAGCATGAGTGAATGAATGAATGAATGAGTGACTGAAGCCATAGAATAAAAAATGTTCATTAGGTTGTATGGTTGAAAACCACCAACAATGCTGAAGATGAGTCTGCCTTCTTCATGACTGGATTGGAGGAATTCCTGGAATGTTTTCTTGGCCCACATTGTTACCCATCGGTGACCACCCTCAGATTCTAGCAAACCAGTCTCATGTGCCCATTGGTTAAATGTAACCATTCTCGTCATGCTAAGAGGTGAGAGTTTGTGGTAATAATGCATATATGGAAGGTAGCGGGAAGGGGAAGAATTCAAGAACTAATATTTATTAAAAACATCCTAGTGATACTTCCCCAATGCTAGTTCCTTTTAATATGTGATATCTTTAATCCTCCTAAGTCTCATGAAATGCCTATTAGTATCTCCATTTTTTGGTTAATGAAATGGAACATCAGAGAAGTGAAATGCAATGTCCACAATCACACTCTAGGTGGTGATAAACATGAAAATCCACACCCAGGACTAAAATGAAGGCAGATCTGGAACCCACCTAGGTGAAGGCCCTGGGAACCCAGTAAGTGACGAAGAAACCAGAGGATGTCATGACAGGGAGGACCAGGAAGGAGCAAAGTCACTCTTCAGCTCTTTGGCTGTTAGGCTACTGATATGGTTTGGCTCTGTGTCCCCACCTAAATCTCATCTCAAATTGTAATCCCCATAATCTCTACATGTTGAGGGATGGACCTGGTGGGAGATGATTGGATCGTGGAGGCAGTTTCCCCCATGCTGTTCTCCTGAGAGTGAGTTCTCATGAGATCTGTTGGTTTTATAAAGGGCAGTTCCCCCTTCTCTCTCTCTCTCTGCTGCTGCTGCCTTGTGAAGAAGATGCCTGCTTCCGCTTCACCTTCCACCATGCCTGTAAGTTTCCTGAAACCTCCCCAGCCACGTGGAACTGTGAGTCAGTTAAAATTCTTTCCTTTATAAATTACTCAGGCCCAGGGAAGTTCTTTATAGCAGTGTGAAAATGGACTAATACAGCTACGTTTGATCAAAGGGAGAAACAGGGCCTTAGACTTGCTTAGCTGTAACTATGAGATACAAATTCTTAACAGAGAATCATAATTTTCTTGATTCTCTTGGAATTCTATTTTCTACCTCTATAGGGTGCATTTTGTTTTATAACCTGGAAAAAGAGATGCTGCATTAATTTTGCAGGGAATGGAAGGAGCTGGCATTTGTTCAATGTCAGTCACACACTGGCCATCCTTACAAATTTATCTTCATTTTATTCTACAAAAATCACCTAAGGTGAGTGCTGTTGTTAACGTCATTTTACAGTTGAGAATACTGAGGTTTTTTGAGTAACTTGCCCAAAGTAAGTGGTGGATCTGGGATTCAAATCCATTGCTATTCAAAACCAAAGACTGGCCGGGCGCAGTGGCTCACACCTGTAATCCCAACACTTTGGGAGGCCGACGCAGGTGGATCACCTGAAGTCAGGAGTTCGAGACCAGCCTGGCCACATTGGTGAAACCTTGTCTCCATTAAAAATACCAAAAAATTATCCAGGCATGGTGGTGCACGCCTCTAATTCCAGCTACTAAGGAGGCTGAGGCACAAGAACCGCTTGAACCCAGGAGGTAGAGGCTGCTGTAGTCCAGCCTGGGTGACAGAGTGAGACTCTGTCTCAAAAAAGAAAAAAAAAAAAAAAAAAAAAAAGACTGGGACTTATTTTTTGTGTTAATGTCTCTCAAATACGCATGGTAATCTTTCAGCAGACTGTGAAACCCAATATTTTAAAAATAAGATATAAAAGAATAAAAAATACCAGCGAGCATGACATATTGAAGGGTAAGTAATGTTTCATGAGTTTTTAGTTTCAGTTATATGTATGTTATGTGTATGGATGTTTGCATGCGTGCAGCTCATTTTGGCCATTGCAAATGGTTAGAGATAAATTTATCAGGGCTCGTCAAGGGAGTTTGATAGCCTTTGCTCTCTAGTAGCCTGCTTGGGAGGTGGAACATAGCAGAGTATCAGAGAATGAAAACCAAGTCTACGGGGACAGACCATAAATAATTGTATCATGAGTTCAAATGGAAACACACAAGACTCATTGAAGGAGGCATTCCAATGCCAGGACTTAGGAACAGTGGGATTTTCTTTCCACACCCCCAGCTCTGTTATAAAATATTAAGATTCTTCCTGCACACTTTTGTGGTTGTCAAGGTTGGTATATTGGTACAAAAATATACTTGTCTTTACCAACAGATGTATTTCTAAAAAAGTATGTATGACTTGAATTTGGAAATCAAAATCTCTTAAATATCTACATTTTAAAATGTGGAACTCAGCCTAACTTTTAGAAAGTAAAGAATTCTTTCAACATACTTAATCAACTCATCTGTCTTGTAATTAGAGACTTTGCACATTGCACTTTCCTCTCATTGGAAATGCAAATAGTGTGATTCAGCAGAAGGAAAGGGAGAGTGAACCTCACCCAGAGAGTGGGTGTGCTTGTTTAATTGTTATCAACTAGAGTTCACAGAGTGACTCAAGTCACACACTTGTACCCTTAGCCATTACTGAGGATCATGTTTCAAAGGGAAATGAATTGTTATCTTACATAGCATTTTATCATAATGCTCTCGCTTATAAGTAACATATCACCTTCCCAATATGAGGTTTCCAAAAACCAGACCAAGACTGGGACAAACTTGACCACAGAGCTTTGCTGGGTGAACAGAATTTGAGAACCAGAGAGCTCAAAGATTTGCCATGAGTCACACACACATGCTCCTCATTCATGATCAATACCTAGGGAGTGTGTCTACCTTCTGCAATAACTCTGGGAAATGGCTCCTAATATCCCAATGAAAGTCGGGCACACTGAGGTTCAAGAGCTAAAGCGACTGACCCACGCTGCACACTTGGTGCCTGTTGGGTCAGCCCGAACTCCTTCTAATTGCAGGTTCAGAGCTTTTCCACTCCACCCTAAAGCTGGCTCTGCTTCTCTCTGAGAAATTGTTTCATATTTTCCCATTCAGACTCCATTAGCCAGCTAAAGGTTTAAAGGCGAGGGCAAGAGACAAACATCTGAATCTTGAGTTCCTTTCTGTTAGCAGCTTTTCAGGAGCTTGATTAGAAGAAAAAATTAATAAAAGTGTGCCTTTCCCTGATACAACAACCTAAAAACCTGAGTGAGTTGAGGACTAGTATATTTACCTCAATTAGAAAATGAGCTTGTATTGAAAGAAATATAACCTATGATAATCCCAGTAGTAAATTAAAAGAGTTAGGTCTCTGGGTGGTCCTAATTACACTGTTTCTTGTCAGAGAGAAGGTACACTGAGATAAACCACAACTCCTTCCATTATGGGGTTCATAAACTCAGCAGGCTCTCTGAATTCTGAGTTTAATTTTCTCTTTTCAAAATAGGGATTGTTGGCCAGGTGTGGTGGCTCACGCCTGTACCCCCAGCACTTTGGGAGGCCAAGATGGGCAGATTATTTGAGATCAGGAGTTCGAGACCAGCCAGGCTAACATAGTGAAACCCCATCTCTACTAAAAATAAAAAAATTAGCCAGGTGTGGTGGCAGGCACTGTAGTCCCAGCTGCTAGGGAGGCTGAGGCAGGATAATTTCTTGAACCCAGGAGATGGAGGTTACAGTGAGCTGAGATTGCACCACTGCACTCCAGCCTGGGTGACACAGAGAGATTCTGTCTAAAATAAACAAACAAAAAATAGGGATTTCCATACCTATTTTTGAGGGCTGTTGAGCAAGTTAAATGAAATAATTGATCTGATTTGGCTCTGTGTCCCCACCCAAATCTCATCTCAAATTATAATCTCTATAATCCCCTCATGTTGAGGAAGAGACCTGGTGGAGGTGATTGGATCTTGGGGACGGTTTCCCCCATGTTGATCTCATGATAGTGAGTGAGTTCTCATGAGATCTGATGGTTTTATAAGCAGTGGTTTCTCCTGCTCTCTCCTTTCCCTGCTGCGTTGTGAAGAAGGTACTTTCTTCTCCTTCATCTTCCACCATGATTGTTAAGTTTCCTTAGGCCTCCCCAGCCATGCAGAATTGTGAGTCAATTAAACCCCTTTTCTTTATAAATTACCCAGTTTCGGGTATTTTTTTATAGCAGTGTGAAAACAGACTAATAAAATAATGTACATAAAATTCATAATAGGAACTGAGTAATGAGAGTGTCCTCCGACCCCCACTTCTTGGGATGTGGATGAGTCTCTCTGAACACACTGGGTAGTATGGGGGTCTCCTCTCTCTCTCTGTCTCTCTTAACCCATCAAGCTCTGGTAAAAAAAGATTTTGTGTATATCCAGATTTTTTTTCAAAGAAGTCATACAATGGGTCTTTTCTATAAAGCTCCTGTACAGAGGTTAATGATATTCACTAATCCAGTCAACCTGGGTGATATGGTTTGGCTGTGTCTCCATCCAGATCTCATCTTGAATTGTAGCTGTCATAATTCCCGCGTGTCACGGGAGGAACCCAGAGAGAGATAATTGACTCATGGGGGTGGGTCTTTCCATGCTGTTCTGATAGTGAGTAAGCCTCGCGAGATCTGTAGGTTTTATAAAGGGGAGCTCCCTGTACACACTCTCTTGCTTGCTGCCATGTAAGAGGTCCCTTTACTCTTCCTTCGTCTTCTGCCATGATTGTGAGGCCTCCCACCCACGTGAAACTATGAGTCCATTAAACTTTTTTACTTTATAAGTGTCTCAGTCTCAGGTATGTCTTTATTAGCAGCATGAGAACAGACTAATACACTGGATTAACAGGAAGTTTTCAGTGAAGATTCGGAGAGGCCTGACCCGTCGTTAACACGGTCTTGCTTAACTCCTAGACTGCAGCAGATCCCTGGTTCCCAGGTTGTTTTATAACCTTGAAAAAGAGATGATTTATATCCCAGAAAAAGGCTCCCATACCCTGCACCTGGTGGGCCTCTCTCCTCAGACCAGGCCCAGTTACCACTCACCCCCTGCTCAGGGCAGTCTGAGCCTTTCCTACTGCCAGGCCCCCTTTGCATGAACTCCAGCCATGCATGTGGGAGCCCCACTGCCTCTCTCCAGCTATTCATAGCTCTTGAGCAGGGTCTCACTCTTAACACTTGATGAAAACAGTCACTTCTCTACACCATCCCGTTACTTACCTGAAATGCAGACATTTTGGTGATCCTTCCTCAATTCCTTGTTTCTGGAGTATTCGCCTCTTTTAAAAACAGTTTCAGTGTCTCAAGCAATGATGATGGCTTGTAGCAAAAAATATTTGGTCTGATTTGGTCCTTACTCTAAAGGGTTTAAATCTAGTCAGAAAAATAGCTTTATGGGGCCGGGTGTGGTGGCTCATGCCTCTAATTGCAGCACTTTCAGAGGCCAAGACAGGTGATCACTTGAGCCCAGGAGTTCGAGACCAGCCTGAGCAACAGGCTGAAGCTTCATCTCTACCAAAAATGCCCCCCCCCAAAAAAAAATTGTCTGGCATGGTGGCATGTGCCTGTAGTCCCAGCTACTAGGGAGGGTGAAGTGGGAGAATCACTTGAATCCAGGAGGTGGAGATTGCAGTGAGCCTAGATCATGCCACTGTACCCCACCCTGGGTGACAGAGCAAGACTGTCTCAAGAAAAAAAAAAAAAGAGAGAAAAGAAAAAAAAAGAACAGGCTTGTGGACAACTAACAGAGCAGAATGTGCTCAGCAGTGACTTCATTTTAATGGGTTCCTGAAAATCCCAACCCAAGAATCATAATTCTCTTAGTCAAGCAAATCAGAGCAAGGGGAGAAGGCTGCCAGACTCAGAAAAAGCTGAGGACCCAGTCTCTTCTGCCCAGGTGGGCTCCTTTTTTTCCACAGTAGCATCTCAATCTGCAGGTTCAGTGGATTTTGTACCTCCCAAATGTCTGCTTTCCTACCCTTCAAAGTAGGATCACTCATCTGTATTTAAACATTGCTCTCTGTAACCTCTTGCAACTCTCATTTCAGTATCTTCTCACATGGGTGCTATATTTCTTTCCTGTGAATTATTTTATAGCTTGCATAGCTCTCAAATCTGGATCTGAAAAGAGGATCTCACTGAAACTCCTGGTCTTCCTTTTATAACATCTCCCGCCCCTCAATATTAAACATTTATTCCAGGCCATCGTCGACTCTTGTATTCTAATGACCTCATACATTCTAGTCAGATGCCTTTTGGTGCTTCTTAAAAACTAGTTGTATGCTCGAATGACTATGTAGTTCTCCTATCAGGACTTCTGACTTTTAACACTTTGAGAAGTCATGTAGTCAAGTGATTCTAAACCGGGAGAGATTTTACTCCCCTATCCCATTCAGCAATGTCTGCAGACATTTTTGGTTGTCACAACTTGGGGGTACATAGTGCTACAAGATCAGGTGGGTAGAGGCCAGTGATGCCTTGAAATGTCCTCTCTTGCACACAAATAATTACCCAACCCGAGGGATGCCAAGGCTGAGAGACTTTTTCTTAGCTATTTTCTAGGTTTGTCATGAGTTGGTTGAACCCCAGAGAGAGAATGTGACTTGTCCTCCAGCTAATTAGTAGCAAAGACTAAATTAGATTCTAGTTTTCCTGACATTCAGAGACTAATTTTTTCTGATAGGAATAACACTGCTATACATTTTAGTGGTCACAGAGATTTCTCCAATTTCCACTTTTGAGCTTGCTTGATGTGAAAATTAAATAATATAGAAAAAATTAAATAGAAAAATTAAATAATAGAATCATGAAAATGGGTCAACCAATCCTGATTATCAGACTCAATTTTCTGCAGTTTAAGCAGAATTACTAAAGAAATGGGATTGTTCCACTAAGTAGACACAGAAGGAGGAAGGACGGAGGAATTTGGAAAGAGCAGGGTTTTCGGACAAATGTTCAACTGGGTAAAGGACAAGGATTAACAAATAATCATTGAATCAGGATGTAAAAATTCACAAGAAGGGCATTCTTGTTCTTAATTCTTTTCATCATAAATCTAGGTCATCTTGCTTTATAGAACTAAAAGTTCTACAGACTTAGATTAACCTGCAAATTCTACACAGTGGCTCACAGAAGATTTTACCTGCCCTTTGGAGCACAACAACCTTAAAGTAATATTGAAAAGTCAGTGGCATCAACACTTGGCAACAAATCACAAAGCACTTCCGGAAGCAAGCAGTGTGTGGTATCTGCCATCAAGTTGTAAATTACAATTGTGTTTGGTAGGTATTGGTGGCTCTTTCCTCAGCAGGAGATGGAGGTTTGGAGAAACAACTGCAGACGTGGCACTGTGCAGATACATGTCCCTTTCACTGGTCATTGGGAATCCCAGGTCTGTGATCTTGCCAAATTTTCATTCATAACAATTGTGTATTGACTGCTTGTCTAGAGAAAGCAACTTTGGCACAAACACCTATGTTTCCTCTGGCACTGCTCATATTCTCAGATTATCTAAAATGGCACCATCACTTTTTTTTTTTTAACCTTAGATCATTAACTTTTTTCCTATTATTGTATACTCATGCCCTAGTTTTATAAATTCTTCATTTTTACATTTCTGTAATGATTGTGAACGTTATCAGAAACAAAATGAAGTTACTAATGTTAAGAAAACCTTGACAAACAGAGCTGAAAAAGCCATGCAGAGAAGGTTTTCATTCTTTTATGTCAGATAAGAAAAAAAGTTACAAAAAACATAATCTTGCACAAAGGTTATCACAGCATTATACAAAAAACTTCTGCAAGGACATCTGACCAGCAACTGCCAGTTCAAACTTGGCCTGACGTCACCCTTGTTATTGATGTTTGTAGTGAATAAGTATTTTTAAAATTTATTTAATCCTTTTTATTGTTTTCTTAAAAAACCTTTGTCTTCCTTTATCTCCCTAAGTACATACGTGGTTTACTATGGTACACACGTACTCATTACAAAACTTTATTCCCAAATAAATATCTTTTATTTTAGAATCTCTTTCTGTTTATTGAGTTGACACAATGTATCCAAAAGCAGCTGAATGCATAACTCGAACTCTCATCCAAGCACACAAAGAAGGCACTGATGTGAGTATTAAACAGATTTGTTTTTATTGTGCGAAGGATACATTTAAAAGTATTTTTCTGGTGACCTAGATGAGAGGATATGAGGCAATGTGAGAAGATTTACAAGATCAGTGCTTAGTTTGTTAAAGGCTGTCACGCTCATAGTTCAACAGCTTAATTTAAGGTCCTAATGCATTTATAAGCTACATGTTCCTTTCCATAACTCCCTCCCATTGAAAGAGATACAGTCAGTTTAGCAAAAAGCCACTCCCACAAGTTGCAAGGCCACAGGACTGCCTACTAGATTCTAAGAAAAATAGCAAGTCATCCTCTTATCACAAGGTAACTGGTTAATATGTTCCTTTTCAGGGTTGGCAATAAAAGTTTAACAAAACATTTCAGCAGATTTTGCTCTCTTTACAAGTCAGCAGAAACTGGCTTTTTGAAGATGCTCGCTTTTCATGACTTGAATGTAAGGACTAAGGCAGATGAGAAATCTCTGCTGGGAGCATAGCTGGGAAGGGATATCCGTGAAGGGCAGGTTGATGGCCCTCTGGAAGGCTTCTCTTACTGGGTTGCCACATAAAATCCAGGGAACCCAGGAAAATGTGCAATTCAGGCAAATAATCAATATCTTTTTAGTATGAGTATGTCCCAAGCACTGTAGGTAATGTGATTATACAAAAAATAGTATTGATTGTTCATCTGAATTTCGTATTTACTTGGATGTCTTGTATTTTATCTGCCAAATCTAGCCACCCTATTTGCATACTCTTTCCTCTCTGCATCACTCAGGTCATCCTTCCTGACCTCTGGGCCTTTGCACGTGGTAATTGTCCTGACTGGAATGCACTACTTTCACCTCCTACGGTATTTTCTCTACTGTGTCTTCTTACCCTACGCTGTTTTCACATGACGTATTCAATATCAGCTTCCCCACTAGACCCTGAGCTCCTGAGAGAAAAGCCTTCTTCCCCTTGTTTAATTCCATTCCTCATTGTCTGGCACAAAACCTGGTCATTGTAGGAGCTCCTAAAATACGAAAGTTTTTAAATTTACATGGAAAAATTCTAGCAAATACAAAAGTAGACAGAATAATATAACAAAGTTGAAAGTACCCATGACCTGGATTCACCAATTGACAAAAACCTTTCTTCATCTACACCATGCAGTGGGTTATGTTGGCCACCACAGAAGATAGGTCCATATCCAAACCCCTGGGTCCTGTAAATATGACCATATTTGGAAAAAGGCTCTTTGCAGATGAAGTTAAGGAACTTGAGAAGAGACCATTCCGGTCTATCTAAATAGGCCCTAAATCCAAGAAGAAGTGGACCCACAACAGAGAAGACACAGACACGCAGAGGGTGAGGTGCCGGAAGCCCCATGCAGAAAGTACAGTGATGTGGCCAAGATCCAAGAAAGTTCAGAAATGTCAACAGCCCCCAGAAGCTGTAAGAGGCAGGGAAGGATTGTTCCCTAGAGCTTCCAGGGGAATGTGGCCCTCACAACTTGACTTCAGATTTCTTGGCCTTCAGAATTTCTGTTGTTTCAAACCACCTTGTTTGTAGGAATCTGTGACACGAGTCACAAGAAAACAGTACAAACTTCCACGTACTCCCCCAACTACCAAAGGATTCTTTTGAAGCAATTTCCAGACAGCATATCATTTCTTCGGTAAATACCAGTATTTATCTCTAGAAAGGAAGAACTACTTGTTCAAACATAATCACACTATTCTCTTATCATATTAAAATTCTATAATTTCCTAGATTCATCAAAGCTTCAGCATTTCTAGTTCATGTAAGTGTCCCATACCCACGCTCACAGTACAAGGGAGCAGACACAGTGGCCCTCAGGTGTTATTAGAGGCTCAATGGGGCTGTGAGGAGGGCACAGAGAACAGCCCAATGCTCCTGAAAAGCAACGGGGTAGACTTAATTGTGGCCACTGGGAAGGAGCTTGCCAGGCAGGGCGAGCAGATGCACCCAGGCAGGAGGGCAAGAGGCCCCACCATGCTCAGAGGGTTGATTGGGCTGAAGATCAGGGAGTGAGGACAGATGTGAGGATGCATTCTACATGCAGTCAGGACTCACTGAAGAATTCTGTGATATTCAGATTTGCATTTCAGAAAAACTACTCTGGTTGTAAGTGGAGCAGAGACTAGAGCAAAGTGTAGCTGCAGGTAGGAAGCCTGGGTGTCTGTCTGCTCCCTCACCCACCTCTGCCAACTGTGGGGAAGCTCACTCTAACAGGAGGACTCAAATTGCAGAAGCCCAGGTGTCCTGGGAGAGAGTAACATTATAGGCCCAGTAGGGGCTGAAACTAGAAAGCACTCCTAATCTAAGCATTCTGGCACAATGACACACCAGGGAAAAATGATTTTGCGTATAGTTATTTGTATGTAATTCACATATACCATCTGTATCTTGGCAGCCCAGGTCTGAGTGGCACTGAGGGAAGTGAGGGAAGGTTCATGCTTGGGACCCCACGGAGCCTTAAGGAGCAGAACGAGGATGAGCCAGGAGCACACACACTGTAAGGGACAGCAGGGTGGCCTGAGAGCAGAGGATATGTCTGTTTGCTCTTCAATATTTCGTCACCTCCTAGAAGACAGGAATCCACAGCAGACAGAATCGTTTTGAAAATGCAGGAGAAAGAACACTTTTATCAGAAATATTTGGCCGGGCACGGTGGCTCAAGCCTGTAATCCCAGCACTTTGGAAGGCCGAGACGGGCGGATCACGAGGTCAGGAGATCGAGACCATCCTGGCTAACCTGGTGAAACCTCGTCTCTACTAAAAAAAATACAAAAACCTAGCCGGGCGAGGTGGCGGGCGCCTGTAGTCCCTACTCTGGGGGCTGAGGCAGGAGAATGGCGTAAACCCAGGAGGCAGAGCTTGCAGTGAGCTGAGATCTGGCCACTGTACTCCAGCCTGGGTGACAGAGCGAGACTCCGTCTCAAAAAAAAAAAAGAAAAGAAATAAAATGACTGTCCAGGAAAAGAAGAAAACGTCTTTATGCCATTACCCAGAATGGTAACTCTTCTCCTGTGCATACCTGAAAATGTCAGGAGCGCATTTCTACATTGATACTTTAATAGATTGTGTGACAAATGTTACAGGATAATTCTTCGTAAAAGTCAAACAAACCACATAACCTACATTTCCCATTTTTACTAAATTTTTAATTTCAAGAAAGAGACAGGTTAGGAGGAGATTAGAAATATGAATTCATATTAGATCCTAATGAAAAGGCTTAAATTTTAATTAAGTTGGCAAATAGGAGTTTTTATTTTTTAATTAGCATGTAATTGGACAGGGTTCATTAGCTTTACAAGAGGCACAGTCAACACTTAAGTAAAGCACTTCACTGTTGCAAACTTTAGAATATTGGTCTTGCATGTTCTTGGCCTCCATGGCTGCTTTATTAAAACCTGAAAATCTTTCTGGCTTCTTCTAAAGCTTTTGCATCTGGGGGAGGTTTCCTTGGGCTGCCAGGCTGTAGAAACTTCTTCACCGTGGGCATGTTGCTGATTCTGATTTTCAGGGCCTGTAATTCACAAAGCACAGCCTCAGAGTGAAGCCAAGACCTGCCATCACCATTTATACTGCCCAGGGAATCTGACCCCTCCTGCCAAAGACCGAGCGAGTCCCCTCCATCAGCACCAGCATGGAAGCAGAAACAGACACCCAGTGAGAAATGAAGATAAGAGGAAGGACATGTAGCTCACTTGTATTTTCCCCAAAGATGTCTTAAACTTTTAATCAGTTCAGTCATCCCTATCTTTCTCCTTACATATTAATCCTGCAGATTAGTGACTCTTGTCTAAGATGAGAAAAAATAATGTGCCCATGAGATATCAACACTGATCAGTCTCTAAGCAGAAGTGAAAATACGGAGAAATGAGTTGGAAAGTAAAATGTTATAGAAAATATTAAAGTCAAACCATGGGACCACCTTTTCTCAGTGAGAGATACAGGGTTGGGGTCAGTGTGGTTGGTGAGCTGTGCACAGAGGAACACAATTATCTGACAGCTCCTGCTGGCCACCCTGGCCAGAGCCTAAGGAAGGAACCAGATGGAAAGGGCCCTGCCCAGACCAACTCAGTGTGGGAACACAAGGACAGTCCTGGGATAAAGGGCATCACAGAAAACTCAGGAACAGACCACAGAGGAATGGGGGAGGGAGGAAGATGCTGGGCCCTGGGTCCTTTCCATGATAAAAGGCGAAATACTTTTCATCGGGTAGCATGCACCACAAATTTCCTTTCCATAACAAGAGTCTTTCATGCCTCAAAATTGGAATCTGGAAGCTCATTTTGGAGACCTGGGGGTAGTGAAGGCCTGAAAAAGGCTGGGGTCAGAACATGGCCAGTCCAAGGACCCAGATACTAGACCCCAAGATGGGACCTGTGGAGCTGCCTCTCTGGACTGTGAAATGGGTCACCTTCAGCAGAGGGAAGCTGGAGATAAGGCTGGAGTCAAGCTCTTCCACATAGTAGAGAAGTTCCACCAGGCTAATGTCAGCCCGGCTCAGCTTGTTGCCAACAAGGTAGTCTTGTCCGTGGCTCTGTAACACCTGGAGGATTTGAGGCATCAGATCAGGAACACATGCCCACCCAGGCTGGGACCCCTGCTTCTCCCTGAGTCTTTCCAGCCTGACATTCCCACCTGTGTGGCCTAACTGGATGGTGTGAAGGTCCAGGCCTTTGTTTATGCTCCCTGATTGAGTGAGGGAGCAAGAATGTGGCTCTAGCTCACTCCTCGGTTGGAGCCCAGGCTCCATTTTCTCTTCTCATTCCACATCACTGTGGCATCCACACCACCCACCCTGCTTGCATTTTCCACATGGGACAGGGGTTTAGCACCTGCTGCTGCATGTTCTGTCTGCCCCAGGCCCTACCGTGTGTAGCCTTGACATTCAGGATGTGGCTCTACACTCTGCTCTCTCCCTCTCCAATCTGTCTTGGGCAACGACTCCACCTTCATGACAGCACTCTTCCTCCAGGAGTAGACTATTTCAGAGTCTTCATTTCTCCATATGTTCCATAGACTCAACAGCAACCTCTATGTGATTCAGAGCCTTCCACAGCCCACGTTCTACTTACAAACAAAATTTTGTTGAATAGAGAATTCTATACTGGAGTCTAGTAAATTGAAATTTTGCTGGAAAATTATAACTTGGAGATAAGTGGTATCATTGTTCCTCTAAGTCAATTTTCATAAAATGCCTTGAGAGTCAGAGCGCTGCATTGGTGTTCAGGAAGTCTCACTGAAAGTGAAGGTCAGTGGCCCCAGGAATGCCCAGCCACTATTTTTCTACTGGCCTCTAAACTCAGTGCCCCAAAATGCTGAACAGCTACACCTACTTTTTCGAAGGCAGGGAAATAGCGATTTTTTGTTTTCTCTTTGATCAAGGCAATCTTGGCATCTTTTTCCTCAGGTCGACATAAGGGCAGATGAAGGATCATTTCATTCAAATCTGCCATACCTTCTGTATACATATCAATTCTGAAAGACAAAAACAGCCAAAGCATCAAATGCCTCTTGCCTTAGATTTTGTAGGTTTATAAAAACCTAAGAGAATAGAGGGTCAGATGGTGGCAAAGTAATTCATCTCCAGTGGGTGCCTTTTATATTCTAGTCAGTATGCTCTGATTTTTGCATGTATATTGACATTTCCTTCTTTCTTTCTCTCTCTTTTTTTTTTTTTTTTTTAGATGGAGTTTCCCTTGTTCTCCAAGCCAGAGTGAAGTTACACAATCTTGGCTCACTGCAACCTTCACCACCAGGGTTCAAGGGATTCTCCTGCCTCAGCCTCCTGAGTAGCTAAGATTACAGATGCCTGCCAATACGCTCAGATAATTTTTGTATTTTTAGTAGAGATAGGGTTTCGCCATGTTGGCCAGGCTGGTCACGAACTCCTGACCTCACGTGATCCACCCGCCTTGGCCTCCCAAAGTGCTAGGATTACAGGTGTGAGCCACCATTCCTGGCCGCCATTTATTTCTTAAAACAACTTATCGAGGTAGATATATCTCTAAAATCTTTGCTATGCACATGACCAAATACAGGTACAAAGAGCATCGGTGACCTGTCTACAGTCACAGTCATGAGAGAAATTGGTGGAATCACTGCCAGTACCCACTGATGCTGTGCCAGGATTGATCATCTTTATTAAACCCGGTTTGTTCTGTGCATAAATTTAGTGTGAGTCAAATAGCCAAAGACCTGCCTCCTGAGTAATCCCAAAAGAGTCCCTGGCACAGCCATCTCTGTCATGTTCCTCATTCTGTCTCATCATTTTACATCTCCCAGGCCCACTTCTATGCCCAATATTAGCAGTTTTTCCCGTAACTCCCATGAAACATAATTCTACAGCCCTCTCCATGTGCTGTTGCCTGACTCTAGCCACACGTGCATTACTTGAGACCCCACCTAAAAGATCCCCTTCATTGGTGAAATTCTTTACACAGTTACAACCAGGACATATTTTAGGAGACCTTTTTTTCTTTTGTGTTTAACTGGGTTTTCCACAGTACTTTTTAAAACAAAAGTTTTATTGATGTGGAGTTACATATTATAGTTGTCACCCATTAAATTATACTATTCAGTCACTTTTAGTACATTTACAGAATTCTGCAAATACTATCACACTCTAATTCTAGAATATTTTTATCACCTTGATAAGGACATGTGTACCCACTGAGTATTCATTTTCTCCAAACCCCAAACCCTTTAGCTTCAGGCAACAACTAGTCTACATGCTGCCCGAATATTCTAGACATTTCATACACACAGTCCTACAATATGTGGCCTTCTGTGTCTAATTTCTTTCACGTAACGTGTCTTTAAGGCTCAAGTTTCTTGTAGCATGCATCAGTACTTCATTTCTTTTCATGACTAAATATTGTTCCATTGCATGGCTAAGGCACACTTTGTTCCTCCATTTATTGGTTGATAGACATTTGGGTTGTTTCTACTTTTTGAATACCATGAAAATTGCTGTTATTTGCACTGTATGTTTATGTACAAGATTTGGTGTGGAAGTATTTTGATTCTTTGGGTATATACCTAGTAGAGGAGTTGCTGGGTCATTGGTAACTTTACATTAAACTTTTTGAAGTTTCACATAGGATGTTATTTAGAATCAGGCAGCCCTATTGCAACAGTGAGAAGACCCCATGGCTTTGCTGGTATTTTATAAATCTAGCTGCTTCAGCCTTGAATCAGTGTGTCAGGGTAACCCCAGAGTTCTGGGTGCCAGCCTCTACTAGCGCTGCTCCAGTTTACCAGTCCATATAATTGGCTGGTAACTTGGGTTCCTGATCATCATTCTTGGAATTACTGGGACCTGATATTCAGCTTCTTTGCAGTCTTCCCTCCCCAGGCCCTCATCTACAGACTCTCAAACATTCTGTGCCTGTGCTAAGCTGTTGGCTGGAGTCCAGCCTCTGAAGGCCTGACCACCTGGAATCATGATTCCCTATTCTCCTCAGTTCATAGGGTTTATGAGTGTTTGGAAACCTTTGTCAGGGTGCTGGATCCATGGTCTGCATCCACTTCTAGAATCACCCTGGCCTGAACCCTCCCCATGTTCACTGTTCCCTCATCTCCACGGGACTCTGCAATACTGGACCTCAGTATGTATGCCCCAGGCCTAGCCTGCTGCTAGTCATGATGCCCTGCCACGGTCCCACACACTCAAGGAAGGACCTAAATCACTCTGTGTTCTCTGTGGATGGAAGAACAGAAAATATACCGTACAGGGCTCTCTCCTTTATGTCTTTCCCGTAGAGGTTGTATTTGCTGGCAATGTAGTTGAGAATGGCTCTGGTCTGCACCAGCTTCATCCCGTCAATCTCAACCATTGGTACTTGCTGGAACAACAAACTCCCATCTTTAGAAAGAAGGAAAGAAAAAGGAGCATGAAATTTCTATGAATCCCACTATTTCAGAAATAAAAGATGATAGTTGAAATGACTGAGGTTATAAAATGAAAAAGAAATTATTGCCTATTAACCTCCAAAATGAAATAGTATTTTGATTTTAGCTGCCTGTAGTTCTTTTTCTGATCTGATTCCTTTTACCTTTTAGCCTATTATTTCATCTATGCTTTTATTCCCCATCCAGGTACATAGTAGGTCCCTTGTATTTTTCTTGCATTGATTTATCTTCATGATATTTTAGGAAAAAGTTGAGACAGGTTACAATGGGAGTGCCAGGAAGATGTCATTTAAAATGAGAACTTCCCAGGGTAAGTCTCATGGTATCCATGGCCTTTAAAGTAGGTTCTGAGACACGATTTTATGTAGAAGTCCCTTTCTGTGTTCTTCCAAGCCTACAATATTACTACAATATGACCTCGTCACATGACCCATGAAAGAAAACAACTCAAGGTAATGGCCACATCTATTTCTATTCTTTTCGTCTTATTAATGTTCTTGTGTGTCCTTGCATGGGGAAGTCTGCGTGGGATCCTGAGCTGATGACCACAGCTCATTCACAGTGCCCCAAGCATGAAAACAAGGAAAGGGCATTCTCAGGGCACTGGGGATGGTTCCTCTAGCAAATACTCTGAGAGTCTGGCCTTTTAACCTGGAGAGAGTTGCCAGATCTGTTCAGAGAGCCACATCCCTTCCACTTTTACCACTTTCTCCCTCTCCACCACCCCAACTACCACCCTACAAATAGGGTGGTAGTTGGCATCGCCTGGTGTTAAAATCTTCAACTATGGCCAGGCGTGGTGGCTCATGCCTGTAATCCCAGCACTTTGGGAGGCCAAGGCAGGCAGATCACGAGATCAGGAGATAGAGACCATCCTGGCTAACAAGGTGGAATCCCGTCTCTACTTAAAAAAAATATATATATAGCAAAGACTTGGAATCAACCCAAATGTCCCTCTGTGACAGACTGGATTAAGAAAATGTGGCACATATACACCATGGAATACTATGCAGCCATAAAGAAGGATGAGTTTGCGTCCTTTGTAGGGACATGGATGCAGCTGGAAACCATCATTCTTAGCAAACTATTACAAGAAGAGAAAACCAAACACCGCATGTTCTCACTCATAGGTGGGAACTGAACAATGAGATCACTTGGACTCGGGAAGGGGAACATCACACACTGGGGCCTATCATGGGGAGGTGGGAGGGGGGAGGGATTGCATTGGGGAGTTATACATGATATAAATGATGAACTGATGGGTGCTGACGAGTTGATGGGTGCAGCACACCAACATGGCACAGATATACATATGTAACAAACCTGCATGTTACGCACATGTACCCTAGAACTTAAAGTATAATTAAAAAAAAAAAAGAGGACACAAACAAATGGAAGAAGATTCCATGCTCATGGATAGGAAGAATCTATATCGTGAAAATGGCCATACTGCCAAAGGTAATTTATAGATTCTATGTCATCCCCATCAAGCTACCAATTACTTTCTTCACAGAATTGGAAGAAACTACTTTAAAGTTCATATGGAACCAAAAAAGAGCCTGCATTGCCAAGACAATCCTAAGCAAAAAGAACAAAGCTGGAGGCATCACGCTACCTGACTCCAAACTATACTACAAGGCTACAGTAACCAAAACAGCATGGTACTGGTACAAAACAGAGATATAGATCAATGGAACAGAGCCCTCAGAAATAAAACGACACATGTACAACCATCTGGTCTTTGACAATCCTGACCAAAACAAGAAATGGGGAAAGGATTCCCTATTTAATAAATGGTGCTGGGAAGACCGACTAGCCGTAAGTAGAAAGCTGAAACTGGATCCCTTCCTTGCACCTCATACAAAAATTAATTCAAGATGGATTAGAGACT
Source organism: Piliocolobus tephrosceles (assembly GCF_002776525.5). NCBI lineage: Eukaryota > Metazoa > Chordata > Mammalia > Primates > Cercopithecidae > Piliocolobus > Piliocolobus tephrosceles. The sequence continues at coordinate 116,151,431 of NC_045438.1, read as the reverse complement.
TAAATGTTAGACCTAAAATCATAAAAACCCTAGAAGAAAACCTAGGTAATACCATTCAGGACAAATTCAAGATGGATTAGAGACTTAAATGTTAGACCTAAAATCATAAAAACCCTAGAAGAAAACCTAGGTAATACCATTCAGGACATAGGTATGTGTAAGGACTCCGTGACTAAAACACCAAAAGTAGTGGCAACAAAAGCCAAAATTGGCAAATGGGATTTAATTAAACTAAAGAGCTTCTGCAAAGCAAAAGAAACTACCATCAGAGTGAACAGGCAACCTACAGAATGGGAGAAAATTTTTGCAATCTACTCATCTGACAAAGGGCTAATACCCAGAACCTACAAAGAACTCAAACAAATTTGCAAGAAAAAAAACAACCCCATCAAAAAGTGGGCAAAGGATATGAACAGACTCTTCTCAAAAGAAGACATTTATGTAGCCAACAGACACATGAAAAAAT
>NC_045438.1:116135373-116150416 GCF_002776525.5 Piliocolobus tephrosceles | reverse complement strand
GGGAGGCTGAGGCAGGAGAATGGCATGAACCCGGGAGGCTGAGCTTGCAGTGAGCCAAGATCACGCCACTGCACTCCAGCCTGGGCGACAGAGCGAGTCTCCGTCTCAAAAAAAAAAAAGAATCTTCAACTGTACCTTCTCTACTAGATCCCAGATACCCTCATCAGAGGCACTTAGAGACTTGATCTTACCATTTCTTAACTTTTCCAAATCTTCTGGAGATTCTATAAATTTCTCTTCAAACTGAAAGCAGAAACAGTAAATGGGTTCTTGTTAGTTCGTTCCATAGCATTATAGACTTGTGACCTTGAATGGCCCCCATCTTGTACATAATTTGGAGAACATAAGATTTCTGAGTTTGGTAGGGGACACAGAAGAAGTTCGTCAGGGCTGCTTGGAAATTTAGATTAGATCCCTCAAGAAACAGGCAAGGGTCGGACCAATTAACTGCTCAATCTTCTTTTTCATTTATTTATTTATTTTGAGACCAAGTCTTACTTTGTCGCCCAGGCTTGAGTACAGTGGTGTGATCACGGCTCATTGCAGCCTTGATCTACCAGGCCCAAGTGACCCTCCCACCTCAGCCACCTCTAGTAGCTGGGATGATATTTATGCACCATCACATCCAGCTAATTTTTTATTTCTATTTTGTAGTGCTGGGGTCTCCCTATGTGGTCTAGACTCATCTTGAACTCCTGGGTTCAAGCAATCCTCCCCCATCGGCCTCCCAAAGTGCTGGGATTAAAGGTGTGACCCACTGCTCCTGGCCTGCTCCATCTTTTAGTTCACTTCACCTCCCCACGATCTCACAAATGTCCATGATTAGGGAGGGAATGTCACTGGAGAAAAGGCACTGAGCTGCAGAACTGATGTTTGGGTGACAGCGAAACAGGGTATTCATTTGTACAAAGAAAACAACCTGGAATGACAGTGTTTGGATTTCTTATGTGCTTGTTTCCTTATCTGATTGAGAAAGGGTGACGCTAAAGTTTCAAGGCCTCGTGAAGCAATGGAGGAGAAAGCGCCGTCCCAAGGTTCAGGTCCACAGGGCGCTGTGAAGCTGAAGGGGTGCACTAGAATTTCCCTTCACAGGACGCCACTTCACCTGAAACCCTCCTTTTCTGCTGACACCCGAGGGACAAGATCTTCTGAGTTTTTCCATTACTTTCTGTGGAGGAAAACCCTCAGGCAGTTACTGAGGGACTCTGGTCTGGACTGGGAAGTGTTTTTCTCAGTGACACCTCTAGAAGACAGCGCTTAGCGAAGTCCCACAGACACCTCCCAGCATTTCCTGCTCAAACACTGGAAGGATGGCCTGGTAGCACTGGGGAATGCTTGGGTGTTCTAGAAGCCCCCACCCCTGATTTTAATCACCTGTTTACTTATCTGAGTCCTCGTAGACATGTATGTAGTTTGCCTCAGGGCAGGAATTGTGTCTGCCTTGTCCACTGTCAATCCTCAAGACAGAACCTGGCACTTAGTAGGTGCACAACAAAATAGCTGCTGACTGAATATACTCAGTCTTTAACAGGCCATTTGTTACAATCCACTCCCTCCCTGCCTTCATTGTGATTTATAGTTTGTTTAATGGCACTTAGTTTCTTATGTACTTACCATTTTATTGCGTAAATTTCTCATATGTATATAAAATACACATAAAGTACAACAGTCCTCTTTGTTTCAATCATCTAGCTGCAATAATCCCCAACCCAAGCCAGTCTTTCATTTGTATGCCCAACTTCTCTCCTCCTCTAGTCATAATATGAAACAAATCTGAGGCATCATATTATCTCATCCTAAATACTTTGGTGTGTATCTCTGAAACATAACAGAAACATCATACCTAACATCACAAAATCACACTCATAATTTAACAATAATTCTTTAATATTACCTAATATTCAATCAATATTCAGGTTCCTGATTGTTATGTGTCATAAGTTATATTTTATAGTTTGTTTAAACCCTAATGCAAATAAGGTCCACTCATTGTGATTAGTTGATGATTTTTTTCAAAATATATTTTCATTGTTCATGTCTTCTTTTTCATGTGCTCTTTGATGGACAGATTTTTAAAATTTCATTTGGTAAAATCTGTCCATTTTTAAAAATATAACTGGGGATGTTTTTATTGGAGGCCAAAATATTCACAGGTCATCTAGTATGGAAGTCTCTTGGCTTACTAAAATATTTTGACACAATCAATTAGGTCCAACTTAAGATGACCTAACTCAGAACATACCTCCACTCCAGCTGCAGCCAAGAGCCACCGGATGGGCTCCATTCTGCCCCGTCCATTGAAGTAGTGAAGCTTGGGCTTCCCCGCCATGGTAACAGTCTCTTGGTTTCTCTAAAATGAATGAATGAACACATGAATGGATGAATGAATGAGTCTAGAGAAGCAAAATGCATGCTAGTATATATATGGTGGAACAACAGGAGTGTCTTCCTTCTTAGCAGGATTGTTTTCACCTGTGAATTCTGTTTGCACTAGACAGGTCCAACACCAATGTGACTTCACAGGGTCCCTCTGAGATTCTGAGGCTTTCCTGTGTAAGACCTTTGTTTTCATTTATTTATTTTTATGTTGGTAATTATTTCAGGCACTACTAACTTGCATTATGTTCCAACCTGTTTGGTGACTTCATGTGCCTTATAAAAACTATATGTTCTATTGATATATCTAGCTCTCCTCTCAAGACTTCCCAAATTATAGAGATAGGAGGGATCTAGCTAGCCCTTCCTCCAGGTTTGTGCAATTTGCCAACTAGCTAGTTAGTGTCAAAGTCTGGATTAGAACCTAGGTCTTCTGACATTCAGACTAGTTTCTTCCTGTTTGCCTTATTATTGAATATTTACAGCCTGCAGAAGTTACCATTTTTGTGTCCCCCACCCCTCAAACTGTGAGCTCCTGGGCAGCAGAGAAGTTGTCATCGTCTTTAAGCACAGTGTAGTGCATTGCTCAAAGTTCAGTCCGTGCTTCATAGGCTATAACATGGCTCGACATCTCAAGAGCAATCCTTTTTTTTTTTTTTTTTTCCATTTGCCTCATAGGGGTCGCTGTTTTAGAATACAGTGTATAGAGTAATTAAAAACAAACCAGGGCTGGGCATGGTGGCCCAAACTTATAATCCCAGCACTTCGGAAGGCTGAGGAAGGAAGATTGCTTGAGCTCAGGAGTTCAGGACTGGCTTGGGCAATTAAATAAAGTCTCTATTTAAAACAAAAAAGTTAGCCAGGATTGGTGTTCCACACCTGTAGTCCCAGATACTCAGGAGGCTGAGGCAGGAAGATCACTTGAGCCCAAGATGTTAAGGCTGCAGTGAACCATGGTCACATCACTGCACTCCAGCCTGGGTGACAGAATGAGACTGTCTCAAAACTAACAAACAAAAACTGTGAAAGAAAAAAAAAAAAAAAAAAAAAACAAGCTAGAATTATGGCAATAAAACAACCAATCCTGATTATGAAACCCACCAATCTGCCATTTATAAAGAATGATCAAAGCAACCAAACTCTGCCACATAGCAGAAACATCATGACTACACAAAAAATTACTTTAAAAAATTGAGTAAGTGCTTTGGTAGGGTAGCCCAGGGTAATATTTAATTTGGCAGATAGGAAGAACTTGCACATAGAAGGACTTTGCATGTTCTGTTGGACAGGGAATATAACAGCTTAAGAGGGGGTTATTGCTATTCTTAGATCCACTTGCCTACTACCCTAAAAGTCCTTTATATTTAGATTCACTTGCAATTTTGAGACTTTAAACCCTGTTCGCCCTTTGGTCCCAGATATGTTGAACAAGAAGGAGGAGGATAAGGAGGAAGAAGAGGCGGGAGAGGCAAAAGAGGGGGAGGAAGAAAAAAGAGGGCAAAGAGAACAAATAGAAGGAGGGAAGAAGGAGGAGGAGAAGAAGGAAAAATAGCATGCTACTTGGTGCTCAGTCACAAAGTCACTTGTATGAGCAATAAACTAATCTGTGTAAAATCAATGATGGAAGTGTAAATTTAGATCTTGATTGGCAAGCATTGATGATTGGTTTCCCATTTGGAAGTACCAGTTCTAGAGGAATACAACCATCCAGATGTATTTTCTTTTCACTGATCAAGTGGTGCTCCCAAATGTGTGACCCTGCCAACTTTAAATCTAGTATAATTGTGTGTTGACTTCTGTATGAATCACATGAATACATGTTTTTAATAAACAGCTTTACCATAAGCAAGCTGCAGCATGTGGCCTGTCACCGATGTGGTTGTATCTTCAGATTGCCCACAATGATACCGCTCTCACTTTTCTCATATCATCAAATTCTTTGCCCTTGTTTTCTAATCGTTGAATATTATTTTTCTTTACCGACATGTCCTTCAGGAACTAACAAACAATGCTTAAATTATCTCCTAAGCACACACAAAAGCAGCAAGGACATAAAGTACTCACACAAACTGACACATTTAAAATTGTTTTTCCTTAGTGAAGTAGACATGAGAACATTTATGAAGATTTTTAAGGTCAGTACTAACCTGATTAAAGTCCAGCTGGTCTCCGCTCAGGTTCTCAAGGCCACCTCCTGATGTACACGTTTGGCGGTTTAAATACTATGACAACTGCCTTCTGAAGAGGGTGGAGTCTAGTTGGGAGCGGCCACTCCCACACCACTTTAGTCTCCAGAGTTCCAAGCTCTGCTGGGAAGAAAATGACAGCAATTAATTTCAAGGCTATCCATAAAAGCACAAAAAGATTTCAGATCTATCTGGCTGCCTCAGAAGGTCACTGGGGACCAGTATCCTGTAAACACTGCTTAAGGAGGATCTGGTTAAATAGGCTGCAGTTTTATGACAGATGAGAAAACATTGTGGAGAGAGGAGGAAAGTGTCATAAAAGGGTGATGTCAGGAAAGAGGATAGGGAGATTTGATAAAGAACATGGGGAGATTGCTTTCTAAATTTGTTTAAAAAGACTAAATTACAAATAATGTCACAAAGTTTTATAGGCCCAAAGAATCTGGCTGAGTTGTCCTTGCCCTGGGCAGACAAAAGACCTCAGCTGCTTTCCCTGAGGTCATTTGCAGATTTTTCTCTATGATGTACAAGCTAGCCTTTATCGCTAGTCCAGTGTTTGGTGCACTCTTTTCTCCCCTGCTCCCAGGCATCCTGTGCTTCCTCTGTCCTGCCACTCTTTCTACACTCTCTGAGTGTCATGTCTGCTTTCCCCCTGTTGACTGTGAGCTCCTTGAGGCAGGGCCTCAAGTCCTGGTTGTTAGCCAAGTCCCCATGGCTAACCACAGTGCCTGGCATATAGAAAGGGCTTAATACATGTATATGTAATTTCTATTCTATTTCTATTGTCTGACATACATAAATCTAGAAAGAACACTACAAAGCCTTGATGTACCCATCACCTTGCTTCAACAATTATTGACAATATTTGAAGCAAATATCAGACTTAGTTTTTTTCCTCAATAATCTAATGTGTATCTTTTAGACTTTTGTGGGGGGGAATTATTTACGTAACAGAAAAATTGCAAAACTAGTACAAGTTTCCCAAATACCCCTCACCCAGCATCCTCTAATGTTACCATCTTATGTAACCATAGTACAATGATGGAAACCAGGAATTTAACATTGATACACTATTGACTAAACTCCAGGCCTTACTTGAATTTCACCAGTTTTTCAATCGATATCTTTTTTCTAGCCCAGGATCCCATCCAGGACCCCAGCACTTCATTTCATTGTCACATCTCCTTAGTTACCTCCAATCTATGGCAGTTCCTCAGTCTTTTCTTGTCTTTCATGATGGCGGCACTTTTGAAGAGTAATGGTCAATTATTTTGTGGAACGTACCTCAATTTGGGTCTATCTGATGTTTTCTCATGACTCGATTGATGACACACAGTTTTTGCAAAATGTCACAGCAGTTGTTCCAGTCTCAGCTTATCATTTCCACACATAATTTCATATCCAATACATAGTATGTCTTATTCATTGTGATCTTAACCTTAATCCCTTGATTAAAGTAGTGTCTGCCAGGTTCATCAACTGTAATATTACTATTTATCCCTTTGGAATTCATAAATATCTTGTGGAAGATACTTTGTGACTATAAAAGTATTCAGTTTCAAAATAAGCTTCTACTCACTAACTTGAGCATCCATTATGGATCTTGAATGCAGCCAATATTACTATGATGTGTGTCTGATAGTGACTTTCTATTTCCCTTTTTCCATCTACATTTAATAATTGGAATTCTTCTGTAAAGAAAAGTTATCTCTTCTCCTTTATTTATCCTTCCATTCATTCAATTATTTTCTTAGTACAGATTTATAGATATTTTATTCTAAAGGTTATAATCTAATACCATCAATATCTATTTTATTGCTCAAATAAAGCTTTAGCCTGTAGGAGCTCCTTCAGATTGGCTTCTGTGTCTTTTATGACAAACCTCCTCTCTTATTGTGAGTATTTCCAGATACTTTCCGTGCCAAAGATGTTCCAGGCTTATCTTGTATCGTCTGTGCCCCAGCCTTGAAGTCAGCCAAAGATCCTTGTTTCCTTTTACTGGGGAAGGTATTTCAAAACTAGGATCTCGGAACTATGTGTACTCATTGCTTCTGGGTTTTCAATGCTTCTAGGCTCTCCCCAGTGGGAAAGATATGTATGTATATTAACCCACACATACATACACTTCTGTATGTATTTATATATCTACCTGTATAAATATGATTAAAAAATGAGTTCATACTGATACCTACTGTTTCAATTCAATAGATTCATTTAGTCATCTCCTTTCCTTATTTCTAACTTCTCTGACAAGTGAGAAACCTGGCTGTGATTATCTAAAATATACAATATTTGCATATTCATTTAATCCTAGTACACATAAAATAGCTGCAGAATTGCCAATGCATACCTCTGTGAAAAACAGATCTACTAACAAGAATACAGTATTTTTCTTTCTTTCTGTATTTTTTTTTTTTTTTTTTTTTGGTCTTGAGCCTTACAATATCCAGTCAAAATGCTGTTTTCTATGGTTATTTAGGTCAGTTCTTTCCCCCTCCCACCTCCTTCAGTTTGGTTATCTATTCATTTGAAATGCTGTTAGGTTGTTAGTGTTTGTATATTCCACTTTGGGGTTTCCTTACATCCTGGTTGGTTTCAATTAATTACTTCGTTTTCTGGTATGCAGAACTTTACCATGATTCTAAGAGCCAGAGTTAAACAAAAAAGTGTCTTTGGAGACACTGACCCTCTCTGTCCCTAATTCCCCATTCCTAGTCCCTCTTTTTCCCACCCTTTTCTCACTCATCCCCCTGTAGATAACCAATCTCACTAATTTCTAACTTTCCCCTTTTGTTTTTCTTTTGCTCAAGTACGTATTTTCTTATAACCCCTTCTTTCTTACATAAAGGGCAGCATACTATAATACTCTTTCGCACCTTGTTTTGTGTGGTTGTTGCCTCCCCCTACACACACACACACACACACACACACACACACACACTTAATGATAAATTCTGGAAATCACCTCCATCTAAGTTCATAGATGTCTTCATTTATTTTTCTACAGTTGCAAAATACTCCACCATATGAATGCATCATAGTTTATGCAAGCACTTTTTATTTATTTATTCATTTTTTTGAGACGGAGTCTTGCTCTATAGCCCAGGCTGGAGTCCAGTGGCATGATCTCTGCTGTCCGCAACCTCCGCCTCCCAGGTTCAGGCAATTCTTCTGCCTCAGCATTCCAAGTAGCTGGGACTACAGGTGCACACCACCATGTCTGGCTAATTTTTGTATTTTTATTAGAGATAGGGTTTCGCCATATTGGCCAGGCTGGTCTCGAACTCCTGACCTCATGATCCGCCCACCTCAGCCTCCCAAAGTGCTGGGATTACAGGTGTGAGCCACCGTGCCTGGCCTGCAAGCATTCTTATATGTGTGGACATTTAGGTTGTTTCTGATGTTTTGGAATTACCAACAACGCTGCAATGAAGAACACTGTGCATATGCATTTTAGTATTGCTGGAGGTATACTTTAGTATGTTTCTTTAAAATGTAAGTGCTTTTTTTCTAGACATCATAATTTTATTCTACTATAACACTAAAAGTTTGTGTTTTTTAATTTTGTCAAATAACTGCATGCAAATTTCTTCAATTGTCTCATAAAAATTTCTTTGCCATTGGTTTATTTTTGTCAGGATCCATGCAAGGTCCATACATAGCATTTGAGGGACACACGTCAGTATGTTTTGTAGAAAAGGGTGAGATGCAGAGTAGGGCAGAGGGTGTGGGGATTTGTGAGGTCTCAAAGCCCAGCCTTATATCCTCAGTTCCTCTAAATATGTATGGAGCTGTGCAGCTGTTATTGTTCTTTGGTGAGGCAGGAATGGGGACCCAGCAGGCCATGCCACACACCATGAGATCACAGGACAATTGTGCAGACACAGTGTCCCTCAGGTGTTAGTAGAGGCTCACCAGGACTCTGTAGAGGGCACATAGGAGAGGCCAAAGCTCCCAGGAAGCAATGAGATAGGAGTTAGATGTGGCCAGTGGACGGAGCTTGCCAGGCGTGGCTAGCAAATGCACCCAGGCAGGGAGAAAGGAGGCCCTGCTGTTCTCAAGGGGCTCATTGAGCTGGAGATAAGAGTGAGGAGTGTGGTGAGGATGCATCTTGCATGACATGGAGACTCACTGAAGAATTTGAAGAAAGACGGTGATATTCAGATTTGTGTTTGAGCAAACCTACTCTGGTTATAAGTGAAGAAGAGACTAGAGCGAAGTGAAACTGCTGGCAGGGAGACCCACTGGGAGGACCCTGGGGTGGTGGAGATGAGAAACCATGAGGCTTTGACCCACAAAGTGGAAGGGGATGGGAGAAGGACAGAGATATGTGAGGTAGTTAGAAGGTAGAGTTGCTATGGCTTGTGTCCCATTCTGTCGGGGGTGGGGGGACGGTGGCAAGGAGAGAGAGTGGAGAATGTGTCCTGGTCACTGGTTAGAACTCCTGTAACACAGGCACATCACACTCATGGAGTGAGACAGGTTGGTGTCAACTTTCATACCTAGAGCTAGCCCTGAAAAGCCACTCAGATCTGTTTTTCCCTGGGACAGCAATCCCTCCCACGTCTCTCTGAGGTAGAGAAAGGTCTGGGCAACTCTAGTTGGGCACATCAACTCCATTAGATGTGTCCAGAAGAGTTTAGTGAAATCAGCAACTGAACTGCAAGGCAGGTTTCTGGGAAGAGACACTGCCCAGACCTTTTTCCTGGGCATCAGACCCCCGATCCTGTACATCTGCCTTCTGGGCATGTTCACCTACCAGCCTCTCAGGCAACTCCAACTGACCCTGTCCCAAACTGAAGTCAGGTTTCAAATCTTAGAGATTAAAGATCCACACTGTTGGTCCACCCAGTTGCCCGGGCTGGAAATCTGCCGTCCACCCTAACTCCCCCGTCTCCCTATGTGTCCTGCCATTTCCTTCTCAGTCTCTGTCCAGTCAGCAGGTTGCCCTCACTTGTGGCCCCATTGCTGCAGTGTCCTGCACCCTGGACTCGGTGTTCTTGGGCCGTCTGCATCATTTTCTGGCTCAAAACCTTCAGTGAGCCATTAATGCCCTCACGGTGAAATCCAAACTCAACAGAGTTTACAAAGCCCTGCATAACCCACCTTCTTTATTTGCCCAGCCTCATGTTGGCCACTCTTCCTCCCTAACCTAGCCATGCTCACCTTCAGACTTTCCTGCCCTCTTGCCCTCACTGCCTTTGCACAGGCTGTTGGGTGTTAGAACACACTCCTTGTATGTCTTCATTTCCACCTCCTTTCTTGGCTACCTCCTTCTAACCTTCTAGGCCACAGAAAGGCCACTGCCTGCTGGAAGCATTCCCTGACATACCCACACATTCAGGCCTGGTAGGTGTAGCTTCAGGGTGTAGCTTCATGTCAGTGTAGTTCACAAGCCAGTCTTGGAGCCAAACTGCCTGGGTTCAAAGCATGGCACAAGGCCAGGCGTGGTGGCTCAAGCCTGTAATCCCAGCACTTTGGGAGGTCGAGGCGGGTGGATCACTTGAGGTCAGGAGTTCGAGACCAGCCTGGCCAACATGGTGCAATCCCATCTCTACTAAAAACACAAAAATTAACCAGGCACAGTGGCAGGCACCTGTAATCCCAGCTACTTGGGAAGCTGAGGCAGGATAATCTCTTGAACCCGGGAGGTGAAGGTTGCAATGAGCCAAGATCATACCATTGCACTCCAGCTTGGGCAACAAGAGCAAAACTCCGTCCCCAAAAAATAAACAAATCATGGCACTGGCATTTGATACTGTGTGGCTTGGGATGAATTACTTTGCCTCTTTTTGTTCAGTTTCCCCATATGTAAAATGGGGTGATAATAATATCTACTTCATAAGGCTGTTGTTAAGGATTAAAGATTAAGTGCTTAGCTCAGGGCCTGATAGTGTAAAAGCACAATCTGTAAGTCTTAATCATTACATATCTGCATCAATCATAGTGCTTCCTAAATGCCAAACTTTAATCCCATTAGATTGTAGATTCTGTATAGAAAAATATAGATGCATACACATTTTCATAATTAACAATGGTTATCTTTGGCTGGTAAAATTAGAGGTGATGTGTGTGCATGAGCTCTTAAGTGCATGTGTGCATTTAGGTTTGAGGTTTTTTTTTTTTCTTTTTTTGCAAGTTTTGTGCAGTAAGCTTGTACTATGTTTGAAATTTAGAAAAAAAGGTAATATTTTAAATAGGCAAGTAATAAAAAGAATCAGAATACTCAGTTATTTCTACACTATGGTTATCAGTATGAAGACTTGTATGTGCATGGGCAAATACTGAGAGGAATACAGAACGAGAAAAATCATGTGCATTGGGGTTATGAGACTATGGGTAAATTAATTTTCCCTTCAAATGTACTGGAATTTTAGTATAATATCATTTCTCATAGTAATTAATATATATCAGAACAGAGATGAAGCAAAAGGGAACTTCCAGTAGAAAATGGAGGCAAGGACGAAGAGGTGAAAGGAAGAATGAGGCAGAAGGAAATACACTTGACCTAAACACAGATTTGTGTACTTAACATTGCCAGCCTTATGCAATATGGAAGAGCACTGAATTACGTTGCCCTGCATAGCACATTTAGTGCCTCCCAGAATATGCATTAGCATGGTGTGGACTGGCATAGGTTTAACTTTGCTTTACTTTAAATTCTATCAACTTAGTGTCTCCTTATATCACATGAACGATACGTGAAGAGCACCAACCTTTGAGTTCTAGGCTCAAAACCCAGCTCAACTATTCATTAAATTATGTAAACAAGGTAAGCTGCTTAGTATCGCAGAGCCTAATTTTTATTAGTAAAATAGAGATGGTAACACCTACCTCACCAGATTAGTGTGAGGTTTAAATGAGGTACTATGAGTAAAATAGCAGCTAATTATTAAAAACAGTCACCATTATTACAATTATTATTAGCATGTGTGTATAACTTTGTATGGACAGACAGGAGATGTGTGTGTAAGCAAGGCCCCAACTGCGAGACTCTCAGCCTCTGAGGCCAGTTGGCGGCCAGAGTGTTGGTTAATTGGGCAAAGGGAGTGTTTAAAATTCTGCGAGAGGCAGGTTGTGGTGGCTCACGCCTATAATCCCAGTACTTTGGGAGGCTGAGACGGGTGGATCACTTGAGATCAAGAGTTCGAGACCAGCCTGGCCAATATGGTGAAATCCCATCTCTACTAAAAATACAAAACCTAGCTGGGCATGGTGGCGGGTGCCTGTAGTCCCAGCTGCTCAGGAAGCTAAGACAGGAGAATCACTTGAACCTGTGAGGCTGAGGTTGCAGTGAGCAAAGATCATGCCACTGCACTCCAGCCTGGGCAACAGAGCGAGACTCCATCTCAAAAGAAAAAAAAAAAAAAGAAAAGAAAAGAAGAAACTATATTAAGTTTAAAAATTAACTTAAAACTTCAAAAAAGTACTCCAGCCTGGGTGACAGAGAGAGACTCTGTCTCAATAAATAATAAATAAATAAATAAACAAAATAAAATAAAATTCTGCTAGAGACTTTCCAGGTAGAATTTCACAAAAGGAGTGTCTGGGCCAAGACAAAGATTCAGTTATCAGAAGTGAAATCCAAAGCAAGTGCAGAGCTAAAGACAAAATAAAACACAAAAATTAAGATAATTTGGGCCAATAAACAAAAACACCCAGTTGTGGGGGTGGAGAGGGGGAGGGCAGGTCAGTGCAATCAACATAGAGACCTGTCTGCACCTACTGGGACTGGGACCTTGAAGGGACAGGCTGCATCCAGACAACAGAGGTAATGGCTTAAAAAATAAATGGAATCCCAAGTTTTCATTAGAATGTGATCCTAGAAACTATGTTCTAAAGCAGGTTTTATAAATTAAAGTGTATTCCCCCATTAAAAACCATATTATATTTATAGCTTTTATTTCTGACCAAGGACTTGTCATCAAAGAATGCCTAGATATGTTCAATAAAATGTCATAAAAGAACAGATGAAGCAACTATGAATTTTCAAAAGAATCTATTGAACTTCAGTTTCTGTAAAATGCAAATCTGTCATCAATCCTGACTCCTCCCATAGATATGGTTAAACACAAGCACTATTTTGCTGGAAGAATCTAAGGAGTTGGTGGCTGGCTGAGAGTCATGGGTTTCCTCCATCTCCTCCTCACTCCCAAACCCAACCTTCCATCAAGTTTGCTGATTTTTTTCATTGTGTTTACATCCATCTCTTCCTCCCCACCCTTCTTCCTCTGCCCTACTTATGGCCCTGTCATTACTCACCTGAGTTCTTACGGAAGCCTCCTTGGCTGACCCTTGATTTTCCCTATATATTAGTTAAGATGCTTTCAGCTTCGTATAAGAGAAAACTCAGAAGTGTTTTGAATAGCAATAAGAAAGATAACATCTCAGCAAGAAATCTGGAAGTAGGCCAAGTGCAGTGGCTTGAGCCTGTAGTCCTAACCCTTTGGGAGGCTAAAGTGGGAGGATCACTTGAACCCAGGAGTTTGAGACCAGTCTCATAACATAGCGAGACCCTGTCTCTACAAAAATTAAAAAATTAGCTGGGCGTGTTGGCACATGCCTGTGCTCCTAGCTACTCAGGAGGCTGAGGTAGAAAAATCACCTAAGCCTGAAAGGTTGAGACTGCAGTGAGTCGTGATTGCACCACTGCAGTCCAGCCTAGGGAATAAAAGCAAAATAAATCTGCAAGTATCTCTAGAGATGATTAACTTGGCAACACAACGTGATCCAGGACCCTGTGAGTCCACTGAGTGGCTTCATCAAGGTTGTGCCCTGTGCCAGACGAGGATCACCACAGCCTTCCCATGACACATTTTGGCAGGAAAGGGTTTCTCCTGAGCATGCCTTTTTGTGAGAAAGTGAAACTTCTCCTGCAAGCTTCTCAGCTGACTTCTTTCTCCTTTTAAGTCAAGGTTGTACATGGACACATAAACACATGACCATGATTGTCTTAGACTAATCAAAATTCAGTGATGGAACTGATTCCATGAGAGGGTGATGCCAGAACAAAACTGAGAAATGGCTGTTGCATGGGCCACCAAATGTGCCTGCTATCATTCACCTTCCTCACTGAGCTCCTCTGCACAAAATTCACTCCCTAATGCAATCTAATCTATTACACTCAGATTTAAAGCCCTTCAGTGGCTCCTGGTGATTGAAGGCCCTCATTTTATGTTCTAGGAGCAGAAACTTCAGAACATTTCTACACATGCCACTCTTTTCAATGCTTGTGCCTACATTATACCTCTTTTATTCTCATGCTAACATTGAGCCTCCCAGACTCTCCTGAAAGAGATAACCTCCCTTCTCACCCAAAACTGGGCTAAATATCCCTAATTAAAATCCCATGCAAGGCTGTACCCACCCACTGTGGAGACAACCATTCTGATTGTTTGGGTGTCCAATTTGATTAGTCCCTGCCCTTCCTAAAATCTATTGTTAAGCATATTTTACATTACCCTACTCTTATAACACTCTTGCCATCCATCATGTCAGTTATAATATTACATTAAAATTATCTGCTTATGTGATGGTTCTTTACTAAACTACAAGAGCATTGAGATCACGTGTATTATCTTATGGGTCTTTGTAGCTGCTATACCTTTCATCCAGTTGCCATGAAGTGAGCTTTCAATGACTTCATCTATTGTTATAGTGGAACCAGTTGCATACAAAAGGGTAAAGGAGAGGAAGGAGTCAAAAATGGTGCCAATGAGTGCAATAATTTTGATAGGAAGAAAGTTGTGTGGGGAGTGCCATTTGGGTGGGAACAAAAACTTTGTGGGGTAAAGATTTTGCCATCTGGAGTTTTAGGGGACAGCAGGACTGCCCTGACAAGATGAGGGGTTGGGGTCTATTTCAGAGTCCAGGAATATATATAACGATGATGTGGTCATCAATGTAGAGGGGATACTGCAAAGCATTAGAAAAAAATCTGTTAATCTCCAGTTGAAAACCTGTATATGTAGTGAAAACAGGGGTGAAGGTCTTAGCTTAGATGTCACTACTTCCCCATCCCCTCCTCATCCAGGCTTCCTACACCTGTTATGAACTCCCATAGGAACCTGTTCTAGCCACATCATCATTCTTATCACATAGCATTATTGTTACTATCATTATTAGTGGTTTGAGTATCTTCCCTATTAGACTATAAGCACCTTGAGGGCAGGGACCATGTCTACCTTCATCTCCACTGCATCCCTAGCCCAGCATCCAGCAAAGTAGGAAGCACTTAAGAATTTCTTTTTCCTTCTTTCTTTCTTTCTTTCTTTCTTTCTTTCTTTCTTTCTTTCTTTCTTTCTTTCTTTCTTTCTTTCTTTCTTTCTTTCTTTCTTTCTTTCTTTCTCTCCTTCTTTCTCTCCTTCTTTCTCTTTCTTTCTTTCTCTTTCTTTCTTTTTTCTCTTTCTTTCTTTCTTTTTTTCTGTCTTCCTCTGTCTCCTTCTCTCTTCCTCCCTCCCTCCCTCCCTCCCTCCCTCCCT
>NC_045438.1:115933408-116135273 GCF_002776525.5 Piliocolobus tephrosceles | reverse complement strand
CCTTCCTTCCTTCCTTCCTTCCTTCCTTCCTTCCTTCTTTCCTTCTTTTTGAGACAGAATCTGGTTGTGTCACCCAAGCTGGAGTGCTGTGGTGCGATCATGGCTCACTGCAGCCTCAAACTCCCATGCTCAAGCGATCCTCCTGCCTCAGCCTTCCTAACAGCTGGGAGCACAGGTGCATGCCACTATACCCAGCTAATTTTTGTTTTGTCTTTTTGTAGAGACAGGGTCTTGCAATGTTGCCCAAGCTGGTCTTAAACTCCTGGACTCAAGCAATTGTCCCTCCTTGGCCTCCCAAAGTGCTAGAATTACAGGTCTGACCCACCACACCCAGCCAAGAGCTATTTTTTAACTGAGTGAATGTTGAAAATAATTTTACTAACTGAGACTTACTAAGTAGCTGCTTTTGTAGCAGGTACCATGCTAATTGCTTTTTCATGTATCATCTTGTGTAATCCTACTAATCCTCCTTTTATGCTGATAGCTTTACCATTCTCACGCTACAGATGTGGAAACTGTGGCTTAGAAAGTTTAAACAATTTACCCAAGGTTAGAGCTAGAAAGGATAGTGGAAAATGAGCCTTCTCTCTTGAACACATTATACTGCCTTCCAATTTTAGTAAAGAGGTAGAATCTAATAGGTAATCCATGGGTCTGTATTTATCTCAGTCCTGCACAATATTTTTAAAACATTTAAACTGTCAAAGTCAAATAAAATATAAAGATGAAGCTCTGGCTGGGTGTGGTGGCTCATGCCTGTAATCCCAGCACTTAAGGAGGCCAAGGTGGATGGATTCCTTGAGACCAGGAGTTCAGGACCATCCTGGCCAACATGGCAAAACACTGTCTCTACTAAAATTTAAAAACTTAGCCATGCATGGTGGTACATGCCTGTAATCCCAGCTACCTCGGGAGGCTGAGGCACAAGAATTACTTGAACCCAGGAGGCGGAGGTTGCAATGAGCCAAGATCATGCCACTACACTCCAGCCTGGGCGACAGAGTGAGACTCTGTTAAAAAAAAAAAAAAAAAAAAGATGAAACTCTAAATTTTTATTCACATTTTATTTGTGAAGCAATAATTGTAATTTGAGGCATACACACAGAAAGGGTGGTCTTTAGCATGTCCAAAGAACAGGGAGAGGGTTGGGAGTTTTATTAGAAAGGAAAATCTCAGCTACAGTTTTGCAAAAAAGCTAATTGGCACTAGAGAAGTTTTTGAGAGCCAGCAAGCTCTGATTGGTGAGTGATAGTGGTAAGTAAAATCAGTCAGAGTCACAGCAGGTTGGTTTGGCAGTCATTAGGTAAAATAGTCTTAGAGTTACAGCAGGCCGTTTCAGCAGCTGAGCTTGTGGAAAATTTAATTTTGGAGGCAAGTTCTATGTCTCCTGAGTGCTTTCTTACCCTTGGCTCTGATTTAGTTGGGTATGACAAGAATAACCCAATTTGTATAATAAAACTATACAAAACCAACCATGAAAATTGGGAAATTTTACATAAAGATTCCAGATATCAGGCTTGTTTTGGAAAACTTCAGAAAAACTGGAGAAGTTGGGTAGGCTCAGCTACATCAGTAGTTGACTGGAGCTGAGTAGTGGCGGCCGTCTTAAGGGTCCTGAGCCCTGTCCACTACCCAGACTCAGACATGCCCCCTGAGCACCCACTGGGGCATCTCCACCCACTGGCCCACTTCATTTATTGGCCCACATGCACCCTGGGGCATTTTATATTGCAATTTTGGATCTACCAGAGAATCCTCATAGTTCTTTTATTATTCATTTCCATTTTTCTTTTTCCTGAGAAGCAGAGTTCATTGGTGTTTTTGTTTTTTCAGTCTCTTCTTAGTTCTTTTTTTTTTTAGATGTTACCTATTAATCCACACTTTTTCATTTTCAAATGAATTAACATTCAAAAGTAAGAAGGCTGATTTTAAAATCCTCTCGGGGAGACAGCTACCTCATTACTCCAAAGTCACAACTTATGTCTAACCAGCAACAAAGTCCATTCTTCCCTTCAGGCTGGTAGAGCGGCCTCCTCAGGTCCCGCCTCAGATAAAGCTATCTCCTCTCTTCCCTTGCAAGTCTCCAGTGGGAAGTCCTTCAGAGCAGTGCCTCATATAAAATAAACATCTGGAGATAGAGAGCTTACAAAATCACAGACTCCTGAGCCACCACAAGAGGAAAGATTATGGTTTAGTCATTGCAGATGGGGCTCTTGAGGCAAAAAAAGGCTTCTTGCATTTCTACCCAGAATTTCTGTTTCTAGACATATATCCAAAAGAATTGAGAGCAGGATCTCAAAGAGTTATTAGCATATCCATGTTCATAGCATCATTATTCGTGACAGCCAAAAGGTGGAAGCAACCCAAGTGTACATAGAAGGATGAATGTGTAAACAAGATATCATCATTTCTTCACGGCCTTTTGGCTAAGACCAAGTGTAGTAACAAGATATTGTAT
Organism: Piliocolobus tephrosceles; assembly: GCF_002776525.5. Classification (NCBI taxonomy): domain Eukaryota; kingdom Metazoa; phylum Chordata; class Mammalia; order Primates; family Cercopithecidae; genus Piliocolobus; species Piliocolobus tephrosceles. Next base: position 116,132,815 of record NC_045438.1, on the reverse strand, counting down.
ATACATTCAATGGAATATTATTCAGCCTTTAAAAAGAAGGAAATTTTGATACATGCTATAACATGGTTGAACCTTGAGGATATTAAGCTAAGTGAAATAAATCAGTCACAAAAGAACAAATACTATACAACTGCACTTACATGAGGTATCTAGAGTAGTCAGGTTCATAGAGACAGAAAATAGAGTGGTGATTTCCTAGGGTTGAGGGGAAAAGTAAATGGGGAGTTAGCATTTAATGGGTGCAGAATTTCAGTTTTGCAAAATGAAAATAGTTCTGAAGATGGAAGGTAGCGATAGTAGAACAACAATGTGGAATGTAGTTAACACTACGGAACAGTCCATCTGAAGATGGTTAAGCTGGTGGATGAGTGGATAAAGAAAATGTGGTGTACATATACACAATCGATATTATGCAGCCGTTTTAAAAAAGAGTAAAATTCTGTCATTTGCAGCAACATGAATGGAATTGGAGGTTCTTAAGTACAATAAGCCAGGCACAGAAAGACAAATATCACCTGTTCTCACTAATATGTGGGAACTAAAAAATCTGATTTCATAGAAGTCGAGAGTGGAATGATGATTACCAGAGGCTGGGAAGAGTCAGAGGCAGAGATCAAGAGACATTGGCTGATAGTTACAAAAATGCAGTTAGAGAGAAGAAATAAGTTCTAGACAGGGTGACAATAGTTAACAACAATTTATTGCATATTTTAAAATAGCTAGAAACAAAGATTTGTAATGTTGCCAACCTGAACAAATGATCAATGTTCAAGGTGATGGATATCCTAAATACCATGATTTGGTCAATACACATTGTATGCGTGTGTCAAAATGTCACATGTACTCTGTAAATATATATGATTATTATGTATCAATAAAAATGGTTAAGCTGATGTTATGTGTATTTTGCTATAATTAAAGTTAATAATAATAATAATAAATGATTTCCATCGCAATAAGGTCCCTGGGAATGCCAAGAGAGCTGGTCTATGGACCACATATGGAGTAGCACTGCTTTAAAGGATCCCACCAACCATAGAAACATTGGCAATGTAAGCCAATTAGCCTGGAGAGATGCGAGTTCCCTTCTTTTGAGCAAAGGGGGAAGCAGCATCTGAGCCACCTGCCACTGTACCAGAAGTTGGGAGACCTTCATTTTACTCCTGATTTTATCACTGGCTCACTCTGTGTTCTCAACTGGGCAAAGCTCTTAACCTTCCCGGGTGCTCATTGTTACATCCATAGAATGATAGTTTGGATAAGAGTCTGGACCAGATGATCCCTACATTTTCTTTGGGCTAGGAGAATGCATAATTTGGATCTGCAAATGATTCCAAGAGAGAGCTAAGGCTAGCCAATGGAATGCCTATGCTATGTGAGGCAGAGCAGGTCTAGGGCTGCCAGGGTTTTCCAGTCCTGGGGAAAAACAAACTATTTCCCATGGGGAAACTGGGTTCCTTCTGGACAGTTCTAAAGGTTTTAGATCAGCGTTCAGCAGGCCTGAAATCTGACAAGTGACCATTTGAACCTCTGATTCCAGTGTTTGGTAGCTTTCCAGAATGTGAGAGTCCAGTTGAGAGAGAAAGCCACAAAATGACTGTGAAGGATGCTTCTCTCCGGTATTTTTAGAGACACTTGCCAAGGTACATGTGAACAACAGCCTGGTTTTATCACTTCTGCCTGTTGTATTGAAAACCCAGCTTTTTTGCTCATATTACAACTGGTAACTAAAAATTCCAAATTCATTTCAACAAAGCATTCCAAAGAGAGTGTTTATTTCAATGTATCCCCCAACTACTACATGGTCCTAAGGATGGAGAGCACTACTACTCCTGCTGCCCTCCTCCCCCAAACCTTGCCTAGTTCACAAGACAGGAGGAAAGATAGAAAGCAAAAAGTTGGAAAGAAACAAAAGTAAGATAAATAGCCAGACAACTTTGGTACCACCACCCGGCCCTAGCAGTTAAAAAAGTAATAATAATAACATCAACCCCTGACCTAAACTACTTGTGTTATCTCTAAATTGCAGACATTGTATGAAAAACCATTGCAAAACTTTCTGTTTTGTTAGCCGATGCATGTACCCCCAGTCACATTCCCCATGCTTGCTTGATTTATCATGATCTTTTCACGTGGACTCCTTAGAATTGTAAGCCTTATAAAGGCCAAGAATTTCTTTTTCAGAGAGCTTGGCTCTTAAAACACAAGTCTGCTGACGTTCCCGGCTGGATAAACCTCTTCCTTCTTTAATCCAGTGTCTGAGGAGTTTTGTCTGCGGCTCGTCCTGCTACATTTCTTGGTTCCCAGGCCGGGAAGTGAGGTGATTAATGGACGTTCAAGGCAGCCCCTTAGGCAGCTTATGCCTGCCCTGTAGAGCATCCCTGCGGGGGAATCCAGCCAGCCTGAGTGACATGGATCTTGAGAGTGCTCCCAGGTAGGCATTTGCCCCGGTGGAACACCTTGTCAGAGCGGTGCATGGCAGGCCCCTGCAAAAGATCAATGCAGTGGCTGAACACCGGAAATGAACTGGCACTTTAAGTCCAGACATCTGAAACTTAGTAAGACTGGTCTTTGGAACTTGCCCACTCCATTTGAGTGGAAGTGTGGCCTGATCACCCATGGCGTGCCTATACCGGCACTTTGGTTTTTGCTTTTGACTTGACTTGAATTGCTTGATACTTTGGTTTTTGTTTTTGATTTGACTTGAATTGCTTGATACTTTGGTTTTTGTTTATGACTTGACTTGAATTGCTTGATAAACAGGCATGCCTTTATTAACACTTTGGTTTTAAGTTGGGGGGTCCTTGCTCCCAGAGCTCCCAAGATGGTGGTGGGCCACTTCCAAGATGGTGGCAAGCCTCATGTTCTCTGACCTGGGGCTCTTGGCCTCACGGATTCCAAGGAATGGAATCTTGAGCCATGCGATGAGTGTTATAGCTCTATTAGAAGCTGTGGGACATGGAAGAGAACCGTGGAACCCAGTGAGACTAGTGTTCAGCTCGACTAGGACGAACCTGGGCACTTAGCCATGACGGAACAATGGCAAGCCTTTAGTCCGATCGTGAATGGCAATGGGCGCCTGGCTGGATCAGGAGCACAGCAGACACCCTACTGGATCTGGAGGGATGGAAGTCAGCAGCGGGTCTGCGACAGCAGCAAACAACAGTGATGGATGGCAAGCAAAAGCTCAGCCCGAGCCGTAACAAACACGAAACAGAAGAGTGTGCAGTTGCAAGATTTGGTAGAGTGAAAACAGAGCTCCCATAAAATGAGAGGGAACCCAAAGGAGTTTACCGTTGCTGGCTCAAATGCCTGGGTTTATATCCCGATCATTGTCCCTCCTGATGTGCTCTCAGGCAGTAGATGATTGCCTATTTCTTTACCTCCTGTTTTTGCCTAATTAGCATTTTAGTAAACTCTTTACTACCTGATTGGTCGGGTGTGAGCTAAGTTGCAAGCCCCATGTTTAAAGGTAGATGCGGTCACCTTCCCAGCCAGGCTTACGGATTCTTAGTTGGCCGAGGAAATCCAGCTAGTCCTGTCTCTCAGTGACAGGGGTCAGAGGACAGCCAGTGTACCTGTATCAAATACCTTTATATTGACTCATGGTTAAATATAATATTGACAAAACCGGCATAAATCTAGCCCTGTTTTACAGCTTATTGCAAGAAAGCCAAAAGTAAAAGTAAGAGCAGCTTCACCAGCAGACACAGAGTTAAAAAGGGAGTTCCAGAAACAGCAAGAGAAGCCAGTTTTGCAGGAGCCACCAAAGATAATAGAAATTCTTTCTCCATATGTCTCAGCCTATCCCCCTTTACCAAGGCCAACAGCCCTTTCAGAAACCAGATTCAGGAGCTAACATGCCCCAGATCTCACCTCCAAGGGGAGGATCGGAGTTTCAAGAGGCCGAGGAAGGAAGTCAAGATACTCAAGTGGGTCCTCTCAGATCTGGTCTTGCTCGAGCTATGCAAATGACTCTCAGGGAGATGCGAGGACCTGTCTATTACAATGACCAGGCCCACATCCGGGGCGGGGGGCAGCAGACTTTCATCCATCAGCCCTTTTCAACCATTGATCTACTAAACTGGAAACACCCTGAACCCGCCACCTTGCTCTGGCAGCTAGAGCCCTGTTGAGCATAACTGTGTAGAGGTGTTGGACTCAGTTTACTTTAGCAGACCTGACCTCTGGGACCAGCCTTGGGCATCAGCAGACTGGGAGCTATACGTGGACGGGAGCAGCTTTATCAACCCACAAAGAGAGAGATGTGCAGGATATGCGGTGATAACCCTGGACACTCGTTAAGCTGAGCTCATTGCTTTAATTCGGGCCTTAGAACTTAGCCAAGGTAAGACTGTAAACATTTACACTGACTCTCGGTATGTCTGTTTAACCCCCCAAGTGCATGGCGAATTATACAAAGAAAAGGGCTGGTTAAACTCTAGAAAAAAGAGGAAAAAGACCCAGAGAATGCAACTCAGCTTCAGCGTTTGCAGAGGTACCGAGAGGCACTTCTGCAGAGGCTAACAGTTAGTAGAAAAAAAAGCAATTGATATAAAAAAGATTTCAGAAGTGCTTCAAGGAGCTGACAAGAGCCTAAGTCAGTTTTGTAAGAGACTCTATAAAGCATTTTTACTTTACACCCACTTAACCCTGAGGCTGCTGAAAATAAGTATATAGTGAATACTTCATTTGTAAAGCAAGCCCAAGGTAACATCAAGCAGAAGCTGCAGGCATGAATACCACCTAGCCTATAAAAGTGGCCACCAAGGTGTATGTTAACTGTGACCAAGGAACAAAACTGGAAAAAGCAAAAGCAACAAGCACGGCAGCCAGGCATGCCAAGGATTAAGTCCCTCTCCCCAGCTCGGTTCTATCTAAAAAAAGAAGGAGCCAGGGACTGGCGCTGGGAAAAGAGCAAAAGAAAAAGAAAGACTAAGAGCAAGTGTGAAAAACAGAATCAGAAGAAAATAGGAGAGACACACAGCAGTGCACGGGGGCAGGGCCCGTGCCATTGCCTGGCCCTGCCAACTGACTGTAGGAGCAGGAAGGGAAAAAAAAATTAATTAAAGGCTTAAGAAGAAAAAGAAAAAGAAAAGGCTTAAGAAGAAAAAGTCAATCTGTTGGCAACAGCTCTTTTAAAAAGAGAGATCAGCAATGTGAGAGGACGTGGATGCAGATGTAGACGTAGAAGAAGTCAAGGTAGGCAAGGATTCAAGAGCCAGACAAGGCTAGACAGAGATTAATGTGTGAGATACAAAAGAAAGGACACTAGAAAGATAAATGTTCAGAAGACAAGGAAAATGGCCAAGGCCGCAAGACAAAGAGGCCATCGGCCAAGGGCTGCCGCACCCTAGAGGAACCAAATACTGATCTGATCAGGCTGGCAGGAGCTGAAGAATGTAAAGACTAGATCAGACCAGGCACCTTCTCATTAGGCTCCCAGGAGCCCATGGTCATATTAAAAGTTAAAAGCAGCAAGATTCTGCCGTATCTGGATTCCAATTTCTCACTGATGGCTAAGCCACTAGATAGAGTTACAAAGTGGGGGGAAGAAGAAGAATCCCTCCTGTAAGAAACTTAAACAGGAGAAAGAGCCATACCTTGTGAAAATTTACTCACAGACATTACAGAACTGCCCCATGCCAGAGGCTATTGGTACATGCTAGTGCTTGTTTGCACCTTTTCAGGGTCAGTTAAACCTTTCCCCACCTGGATAGAAAAAGTTTAAGAAGTAACTAAAGTACTGTTAAAAAACATTATCGGGCTGGGCACGGTGGCTCACGCCTGTAATCCCAGCACATTGGGAGGCTGAGGTGGGCAGATCACAAGGTCAGACGATCGAGACCATCCTGGATAACACAGTGAAACCCCGTCTCTACTAAAAATACGAAAAATTAGCCAGGCGTAGTGGCGGGCACCTGTAGTACCAGCTACTTGGGAGGCTGAGGCAGGAGAATGGCGTGAACCCGGGAGGCGGAGCTTGTAGTGAGCCAAAATCGCACCGGGGACTCCAGCCTGGGCGACAGAGTGAGACTCCGTCACAAACAAACAAACAACAAAAAAAGACATTACCCCATTACCCCAGGTTTAGACTGCCTCTAACTTTAAAGTCAGACAATAGGCCAGCATCTGTAGCTAAAATAGTTCAAGATTTAACAAGACCGTTAAAAATAAAATAGAAGTTACACACAGCCTATCAGCCGCAAAGTTCAAGAAAAGGTGGAACGCATGAACCGGACACTCGAGCAGCTACTGAAGAAACATTGCCAGGAAATTCATTTAATATAAAATCAGGTTTTTGCCTATGGTCCTCCTCCAAGTCTGGTGCACCTCCACCAAACAAACTAGGTATTTGCCCTTTAAGATTTTGTTTGGTCGGCCACCCCCAAATCATAGGTCAACTTAAAGGTGACCTCCAGGAACTAAAGGAACTAACCTTAAGAAAGCGAATGCAGGCTTTAGAAATAGCCATACAAAGTGTTTATAATTAAATACATACAAATGCCTATAAGCCTGACACCCCTTTAAATCTAGTGACTCTGTTTAAGTTAAAAAGTAAAATCTAATTTTTCTAGGACCCATATAGGATGGGCCCTTTACTGTAATCTTGTCCACTCCCACTGCTGTTAAAGTTGCAGGTATTGTGTCTGAGATCCGTTGTGTCTAATCCATCACTTGATTCACAGACACACTCACACAGATGCACACATGTACATGTCGAAGAAAGAGTAAGAAAGCAGCCTCTGGTTTTTCATTTGGGTTTAACTCATTTCATTTGTGGGAATTATGTCTGTCCTTAAGAGTCTGCAGATAAACCAAACCCTTCAAGGACATCTTTTTGTCTTTCTTGATGTGGATGCCCTGATTAAACTGGAGATGATTTTGGAAATTGCTCATGGAAATTTACATGGAGAAGACTTTGCAATTTCATTCCTGGAAGAGGCTGGGGGGCTACACCCCCCTTCACCAGAGGGATCTCCACTGTGTCTTCAGGGTATCACCTAATTGGATGAGCTCTGGCTTCCCTTCCAGTCCTGGGGCTCCCCTGTCTGCATGTTTTATACTTCACAGGGCACTTCATCACTACACAGAGCTACTCTCTATGATGCCTTCTGAGAAGAAGAAATGTAACTAAATTATAGTTTTAAATTCACCCACAAAGACCTGAAAAGAAAATGGAATTAACTAGATTATTGGATTATTTCGCAATTGTAAAGGGAAATGGGGGCATTTAGAATTCTGGGAAATAGCAGCTACTTTTAAGTATACATTACAGCTCTATGAACAGGGGACATGGCTTAAGTAACACTTGAGAATTCTCCACATCCCACCTCCCATTTGTACTGGCATCTTTGTTACGCACAGTCTAGTAACAAAGCAGATCCTTCCCTGACCTTCCTCTGCTAGGGTAATTGACAACAGGCACCTGGAGCCAGGCCGACCTGTGCTCAAACTTTCTTTCAAGCACGTACTGAATCTATGATTGTGGAAAGCTACTTAACATCTTTGGGACCTACCTTAAAAGGTACTTGTGAAGATTAAGTAGGAGGTAAAAGCTGCTTAGTGCAAATCTAGGCACAGATCAGGCCCTCAAAAATGGGAGCCATGAGGCTTATTGTTTCCTTAACAGTGGAAGAAGCTGTGGAAAGAGAATTTGAGAATACACACTGAAGACTGGAAATGGAATGTGTTAAAAAGGTAAACATCAAAGTCAAAATTTTAAATTAGAATTCTTTTCATATGTATTTTCAAAAAATTTAGACGAGATCACTTAAATATAGCTATCTCAAATTTCAATTTTTGAAAAATTAACTAAACCTTACTAGATTTTTAAATTTTTATTTGTTTATTTAAATCCTTTGCATGAAAATACATTCAGCTTTTGTATATTTGGAATACAATTAATTTTTTTTTTTTTTTTTAATGAGACAGAGTTTCACTCTTGTCACCCAGGCTGGAGTGCAAAGGCACAATTTCAGCTCAGTGCAACCTCCACCTCCTGGGTTCAAGTGATTCTTCTGCCTCAGCCTCCTGAGTAGCTGGAATTACAGGCACCCACCACCACACCCAGCTAATTTTTGTATTTTTAGTAAAGATGGGGTTTCACCACGTTTGCCACGCTGGTCTTGAACTCCTGATCTCAGGTGGTCCACCTGCCTCAGCCTCCCAAAGTGCATTATAGGCTTGAGCCTGGCTTATATTAGATTTATTATCCACCACGCCTGGCCTCAATTAGATTTTTAATCCTTTAGATGATCACTATAAATAGGACCCAAATTATGTGAAAATCAGGTAATTAATGATTTTTGCTGAAGTTAGGAGAATAAATTTTATGGAATGAAAAAAAGAGACAACTAATGTAATAATTTGGTTAATAAATATTTTTAAAATAAAAAATAAAACAAGGTAATCTAAGTTTAAAAAATGAAATATAGGCTGGGTGCAGTGGCTCATGCCTGTAATCTCAGCACTTTGGGAGGCCGAGGCCAGAGGATCATGAGGTCAGGAGATCGAGACCATCCTGGCTAACATGGTGAAACCCTGTCTCTACTAAAAATACAAAAAAATTAGCTGGGCGTGGTGGCGGGCGCCTGTAGTCTCAGCTACTCGGGAGGCTGAGGCAAGAGAATGGCACGAATTCGGGAGACGGAGCTTCCAGTGCACCAAGATCGCACCACTGCCCTCCAGCCTGGGTGACAGAGTGAGACTCTGTCTCAAAAAAAAAAAAACTAAGAAAGACATATAATAAGATTTTTACACTTAAAACAAAGAAAATAGAAAGTATGGGTGAGAGAGATGCGTGGGTTGCCTCCACAGACCCTGGAACGGCTACTGTCTCCGAAGTTTAGAAGTCTGGCCAGGAAGCCAGCCTGAGTCCACCTGGCGGGTCCTGGGGATGCTGTGAGGGAGAATGGGGCCACACACATAGATCTACCACCTGAGGACTCTTGAAGTTATCCACCACCACTACCTGGAAAGCAAACTGCTCCTCTGGCTCCTTTCTGGGCTGCTGGCCTGGTGCCTCTAACTAGTTAGAACGCTCTCACTTGGGCTGGGCCAAGCAGGGAGGTCCTTGCAGGACTGGATTCTTGAATGTTATTGGAGGCCATGCTGGGAAACAAGGTAAAATACTCTCTCTCCTCAGCTGGCATCTGGATCTTTCTAAAGTCTTGTGCTTTACAGACGAAATTGGGCATGTTCAGGGTGGTACGGCTATAGACAAAGCCTTGTGCTTTACAAATATTTGCTTTTACCGCCTGGGGCCTGGCATGAGTAGGCCTGGCTTCTCGCCCTAGTCATGTTCACGTCTCTGGGAACCTAGGTCTCCAGCTTCTCAGGGCCTCAATTTCCTCACCTGTACAAACTAGAATGATCACATGTCTCTTGGAGGGTTATTGAAAGGATTAAATTATATAATGGATATAGAGTACCTGGAAGAGAGCCTGGACTATAGAAAGTGCCCAACAAATGTTACTTTCCTCCATGACATTTGTCAAAAGCAATCTCTATGTGGTGTAATTTCAGCATGAAGGACCCTTTATTCCTGATACAACCATACCTATTTCCTGATACCTGAAATTCCTTTTAGAAAAGACAAAGTGTTTTTTTTTTTTTTTTTTTTTTTTTTTTTTTACAATTAAATATGGGATACAAAGAGCAAATTGTTCAGAGGGGTTCCATAAATCTGAGAACTAATCATGAAGGTGAAGAGCATTGCAGTTAAAGAAGCCAGAAAGAACAGACTCCCAGATAGCATCTCAGGCAAAGATGGCCCACATCCTGTTGGGCCATCAAGCTCAGGGACTGTGTGCCAGCTCTGCAGGTCCCGAAACACAATGAGACAAAGTGCTTCTGGGGATAACACAACAGGGGAAACTTACTTCCATTAAAAACACCCAAAACAGCCTTAAAGAGGAATACAGTTCTATTACATGCCACAACATGGATGAACCTTGAAAACATGCAGAGTGAAATAAGCCAGACACAAAAGGACAAATATTGTATTATTCCACTTACATGAGCTACCTACAATAGGTAAGCAAGAGAAAAATAAAATTAGCCAGGCATGGTGGCGCATGCCTGTGGTCCCAGCTACTTGGGAGGTTGAGGTAGGAGGATCACATGAGCTGGGAAAGTTAAGTTGCCGTGAGCCATGATTGACCACTGCATTCCAGCCTGGGCAACAGAGCAAGATCCTGTCTCAAAAGAAAGAAAAAAGGAAATGTAACATTTGTAAAAACAAAAACAACATTTAGCTATAAACTTAAGATGTGCCCCCTTTATTGTATGTTTGTTTTACTTTGATGAAAAATTTGTCAAAAAAATGCATAAGTTCCAAAGTTGTTATAATTTGAAAGAAAAAAAAGTTCTATTCCGTGCAAGGTTTTGTTTTGTTTTGTTTTGTTTTGAGACAGGGTCTTGCTCTGCTGTCCAGGCTGGAGAGCAGTGGCACGATCACACCGTGTCCCAGGCTCAAGCAATCTTCCCACCTCAGCCTCCCAAGCAGCTGGGATTACAGGCATGTGCCACTATGCCTGGCTAATTTTTGTATTTTTTGGTAGAGATGGGGTTTCACTAGGTTGCCCTCTCAGACGCCTGAGCTCAAGCAATCCTCCTGCCTCAGTCTCCCAAAGTGCTGGGATTACAGGAAATGGACTTAGGGGAAAAACAGATATACAATAACTCATAGCATTAAAATGGCTGCAATGGCCAGGTGCAGTGGCTCACTCTTGTAATCCCAGCACTTTGGGAGGCTGAGGCGGGCGGATCACTTGAAGTCAGGAGTTTGTGACCAGCCTGGCCAACATAGTGAAACCTCGTCTCTACTAAAAATACAAAAATTAGCCAGTCATGGTGGTGTGCACCTGTAAGCCCAGCTACTCAGGAGACTGAGGTAGGAGAATTGCTTGAACCTGGGAGGCGGAGGTTGCAGTGAGCTGGGATCGTGCCACTGAGCTCCAGCCTGGGCAACAGAGAGAGGCTCCATCTCAAAACAAAACAAAACAAACGAACACAAAATGGCTGCAAGGACTCTGAGCGGAAACACCATTTTCAAATTTGCCACCCCTTAGAAACAGGAGAGACCTATTTCCTAGCTATTTCAAGTCTCCCAAGCTGAACAACAGGCTGCTGCCATATATATTTTAAAACCTTGAGTCCTGACTTCTAGATCCGGGCTCTGGCCTAGCCACTCATTCACTTATGATCGTAGGCAAATTTGTCTTCTTCCTTTTGGTCTAATTTTTCCCTTCCCTAAAACCAGAATGCGATCCCCACTGACCACACCATACAGTAGGATCTTGGCTCATGGGGTAAGGCACTCGCTGATCCTCACTTTCCTAACTGGAAACTGGGGAGACAGTAGACCTTTGTGGTTCTGTCGGCCCCTCCTCTCTCCTCCTCTTCCTTTGGTAATACCAGCCCCATTCTTCTGAGGAACTTCTCTTGCCTCCTCCACATGGTTACTTTTGGCTGCATAAGGACCTCCATGACAGCAGCAGGTGCACCAAGGAAGAGTGAGCCAATAACAGAACCACAAAAGGACCTCAGGCCAACACAGGTGTCAGAATGAGTTTTGGGCCATCCTGATGGTCTGAATGTCCCTGAATTCACACTCATCTTTTCAAATGTGTATATTAATAAACCCCCATCTTTGCTTGAAAGTAATAACTACAACTCCCCCCTGATCCCTGCACTCCTGATAAAGAAAACCAAAGCCAAACTTCTTTCTGTCAATTTTGCTCAGGGCTGGCAGCCAATGGAAGCAAACCATGTCTGGCTTGGTCTTAGCCTCTCCCTCTAGCCCTGTGCCAAGAAACTGATGCAGCAATCACACATTTCAAGTTTAGAGAGGAGTCTAAAGGGAGGAGTAATTGCCAACATCAAGGGGTCATTATGGAGGCTGCTGCTCAGGTTTGAGTTCTTTGTACACTGATGTCCAAACAATGACAAAAATAGGCTTTCATTGAAACAGGAGATATTTATAGCTACCAAGAAAAAAAAAGAAATTTTCACTTTCCAGAGCGTTAAATGGAGGACTAAGACTAGTAGCAGTGTTTCTATCCCAATATCTTCGGGAATAAAGGACCAAGGCCCTTTTAAGCCCCCAGCTCTCCATTTTGATGAGTATGTTGAGCTAGATGCTTTCACTTGCCTTTCTCTCTCTGTCCAAAAGTAAGGCTTTCTGGTGACAGAGGGGCGCTGTAGTGGGGCCTTGAATGTTTGCTGTGTGCTATCGGGGTCTCTGAGGCTCACTTTCCCTTGGGCATCCATGGTTACCTCTACTAGTTTGGGTGAGACCCCAACCAAGAAGCTAGGGAATGGGCCCAAATAAAACCACACAGGGAAGAACGAAGAGATGAAGACTATTACAAGAAAGACATCAACTTGTACTTATGAGATGATTGGACAAGGAAACATGCTTCTGGCATTGACTGGTTGGCGGGCTGTGTCTGTGGTGACTTGGGGAATTCTGCGAGAGCATGCCAGCATGCCAGGTTGAGGTCAGGCCTAAGGGCTTGTTTTCAAAACCTATGAAGTAGACCCGAAGGAAAACTGGCTTGGAGCATTGGGAACTCAATCACACAGCACTTGGAGACCAAAGGGAGGCATTAGAGCAAGGAGTAAAGGCCTAGAAGTGGTTGTTTTAAAAGCAATTCAGAGAAAGGAGGATTTCCTTTTTCACTATATAGCCTTTTATACTATCTGAATTATTAACCAAGGCCATGTAACTATAACAGAAAGAAATTGGTTTACAGTTTTGAATTATTAAAAATGAATTTTTCTTTTCCACTCAATTCCTACAAGTTCAGATCCTTGGCTCTGCTGGAGGTCAGGGGGAAAGTTATTCCACACAGGAAGCAGGCACAGGGTTTCCAGTGAAAGCCTCTTCTCCCAATCCATGTTACTCTGTCATTTTCATCATCTGGCAGCTGGCTGGCAATGGCTTGCTTAGGGTGGGGAGTGAGATGGGATGACAAACTGAATGCTGACATCAGGTTGGGATTTGACCACTCTGGGAGCTGCAGCTCAGGTCTACATGGACTGTGTTGCGGGGATGCTGAATGGCCCGGGTTATCAAAAAAACCCTGTTGCTCAGTCCATCATCTGAAGACAAGAGGAAGAGTGAACGGGGCAGAAGGTAATATAGGGAATGGTTATGCCATGTAGTGGCCCTGAGGAAATGGCATGAAGTCTGGCGGTCATTAAGTCATTTCACAAGGAAGGACATATACCTGGATACACACTCAGCTGTTAATAAAGTGTGCAACCTGGGACGGAATGTCCCAACAGGAGTTGGAAGCTGGTAGAGTTGTGTGCCCCAAACCATGTGGTAAACCAGAGACCTTGCTTCAGACCAGAGGCCTCCAGGAACTACAATTGTGCCTACAACATCATCCTGAATAGATGCTCCGTGACTAAGTCAGCTCTTCCATCTCCCATCAAACAAGCCCCAATATAAGGCTGAGCTCCAAATTTTACAGTTTGGAACATAATAGGTACCATTAAAGAAAGTGTATCACAGTTCGAGGTTGCAGTGAGCTATGTTTGCACCACTGCACCCCAGCCTGGGTTACAGAGGACCCTGTATCTTTAAAAAAAACAATGTATCAAGGCTGGGGAGTCTTTTGCTCAGCTTGTATAAGTACTATTTGTCAGTTATAGTATATATCTTAATCTCAGTGCTGCTTGGAAGCGTTTCATCATAGCAAAACTCACTCTCGGGTGGCTCTGTTAGGTGGAAGAGCGTTGTCTAAATATCCAACTTTTTTTCAGGGTTTCAGAATGAACATTTTCTGTTCCCCACACATCCCTGTAAGATTTACTAGCATCAGCCAATGTCTAACTCCCAATTTGTCATTTGCCACTTTTTTTCTTATCCCCAGTAATCAGAAATTGGGGTAGGCATTGGAGAGGTCCTTCCCCCGCACAACTGCGGGTCCCTCTTCCCTCAATGGTCCCAATCTTGATGCAGACGGAAGAACAGGGTTGTATGTGGACCCCTGCCCTACATATATCTGGCTCCTATTTATTTATTTCATAAAAGTTGTAGAGTATCATCCATAACTGACAAGCTTTAAAAAGCTACACACATCCGAATGGTTTTATACTCCATTTAATCAGCATTGCTGTTAATGGCAGCATTGTTTGGTTCTTTTCAGACACTTTACTCCTGGGATCTACAGTTCGCTTCTATTATCCTCTGCAGACAGCACATGCTAATGCTGTGACTGGATCATAACGTTTGCCATCACGCAACCTGCTGCCATTAGAGCAGCACTATGTTCCTGACACAGTCAACGTAGTGGGTATCAGGGGGTGGTTTCCTCTGACTCCCAGGCTGCAGGAACTTCTTAATTGTAGGGGTGTTGCTGATTCTTGTTTTAAAAGCCTGAAATGAGAAACAGTAAAATCAGGGCCTTAATAGCAGTCACAACCTTTAAGAAAAATCTCAACTTTGTCATGAGTGAAGGGTGCTTAGACCTCAGTTTATGGAGTCCAGTGCATTGAATTTGCATTAATCCCTCAAAAAGTGTTTGCTGGATATTTCTGAAATGGATAATAATACAACTGCTGACATGTTTAGCATGAGTTATATTATCTATTAAAAAGTCACAATCAAGCAGTGCATACCCCTAAAATATTCATATTCTTTTTTTTTTCTTTTGAGATGGAGTTTCACTCTGTTGCCTAGGCTGGCATGCAGTGGCACAATCTCGGCTCACTGCAACCTGTAACTTGTGGGTTCAACCAATTCTCCCACCTCAGCCTCCCAAGTAGCTGGGATTACAGGCACACATCACCACACCTGGCTAATTTTTGTATTTTTAGTAGAGACAGGGTCTCACCATGTTGGCCAAGCTAGTCTTGAACTCCTGACCTCTAGTGATCCACCCGCCTCAGCCTCCCAAAGTGCTGGGATTACAGGCATGAGCCACCACATCTGGTCACATTCATATTCTTGACCTATCAATTCTTGTTTTAGGAATTAGTATAAAGGAATAAGTATGGGTGTGAGCAAAGAAATAGCTATAAGAGGCCAAGTGTGGTGGCTCACACCTGTAATCCTAGTACTTTGGGAGGCTGAGGTGGGAGAATTGTTTGAGCTCAGTAGTTCAAGACCAGCCCAGACAACAGAGTGAGACCCCCATCTCTATAAAAACTTCTTTTGAATAAAAGAAATAGCTATAAGAATGTTAACAGGGGTCAGGTGCAGTGGCTCTCACCTGTAATCCCAGCACTTTGGAGGTTAAGGTAGATGGATCATGAGGTCAGGAGTTTGAGACCAGCCTGGTCAACATGGTGAAACCCTGTCTCTACTAAAAATACAAAAATTAGCCAGGCGTCGTGGCATGAGCCTCTAATCCCAGCTACTCAGCAAGCTGAGGCAGGAGAATCGCTTGAATCTGGGAGACAGAGATTACGGGGAGCCAAGATTGTGCCACTGCACTCCAGTCTGGGTGACAGAGCAAGACTCTGTCCCCCACCAAAAAATAAAAAAAAAGAATGTTAACATGGTAAAAATAGGAAAGAACCTGTTTCTAGGAAAAGGAGACTGGTTATGTAAATTATGATACTTCTCTACAAGGAGTATAAACTAGTAATTTAAAATGTTCTTATGTAATAGGAAAGAGGAAGGTCCTTGAGCCCAGGGCAGAACAGAATATACACTATTTTCTGTTTTGTGCAAGAAAGTTGAGAGTTGCAAAGACTATGACTGTATATTCTGATTTGCTTTTATCTGCATAAATAGGAACACTGGAAGTATACATAGGATGCCAATAAAGTGATTATGGGAGCAGGGTGGTGGGAGGGAAGGGGTGGGAATGAGACTTCTGAATTTATGCTCTTTTTACATAGCTCTCTTTTTTTTTTTTTTTTTTTTTTTTTTAAGATGAGGTCTCACTCTGTTGCCCAGGCTGGAGTACAATGGCATGATCTTGGCTCACTACAACCTCCATCTCCCGGGTGCAAGTGATTCTCCTGCCTCAGCCTCCTTAGTAACTAGGATTACAGGTGAACACCACAACATCTGGCTAATTTTTTATATTTTTAGAAGAAACGGGGTCTCACCATGTTGGCCAGGCTGGTCTCAAACTCCTGACTTCTAGTGATTTGCCCGCCTCAGCCTCCCAAAGTGCTGGGATTACAAGCATGAACCATCGCACCCAGCCATAGTGCTTATTTTTTTTAAGAAGATGTGATTCTATTGATTAATGAAAATAAAATAGCATACTATTGCAAAAGAATATTTGTTGACCTGTAAACATATTCATGATAATTGAAAAGAATGTTAAATGAAGGCCACAAAACAATCTTTAGTATGACCCTATTTGGAGGGAAAATGCAAAATAATAGGTCAGGAAATCTCATGCAGATAATATTTGGCTGGTGAGATTATAGGTCTTTTTTCTTTTCTTTTTTGAGACAGAGTCTCGCTCTGTAGCCCAGGCTGGGGTGCAGTGGTGCGATCTCGGCTCACTGAAACCTCCACCTCCCGGGTTCAAGCACTTCTCCTGCCTCAGCCTCCTGAGTAGCTGGGATTACAGGCGTGCACCACCACGCACAGCTAATTTTTGTATTTTTAGTAGAGAAGGGATTTCACCATGTTGGCCAGACTGGTCTCGAACTCCTGACCTCAGGTGATCTGCCCGCCTCGGCCTCCTAAAATGCTGGGATTACAGGCGTAAGCCATCGCACCCGGCCAGTCTTTTTTCTTTTCTTCTTTTGGTTTACACAAAAGTCTAACATAACTATATGAACTTGCATTTCTTTTCTAGTAAGAAAAATTGCTATTTCTTAAACCACAAGACCCGTGGTTACCTATTAGATAAAATGTTTCTCAGGAATTGGAACAGAGGCCAGGTAAGGTCTGGCAGGAGCGGAATTCTGTCTGAGGGCTGGGGCAGTGCCGCAGGAGGCTGACAGCACCCCCTAAGCAAATGCTTTGAACAATGGAGGAACTATGTGGGACCCCACAATCAGGGGGACTAAAAGCAGGCAGGGTCATCTGGTAGGACCTAGAGGGAGAAGCAGCAAAGACAGACGTGTCAGCTTTGCTTTGCCAGGAAGAAAAGTTTTAAAAGCACTAAAAACAGGAAAGTTTTTAATGTTCATGCTAAACATCATGATGTTTAGCATCATGCTAAACGTTCATGCTAGACATCAAAATAATCAATTATTTTCCCCCTTCATAAAGTTTTATTTCCTAACAGATCCTGTAGATAAGCAAGAGAAAAATAACCAAAATGAAGAAAAGAATGATTTTTTATCTACTTTTTTTTGTTTTGAGAGGAGTCTCGCTCTGTCCCCAGGCTGGAGTACAGAGGCACAATCTCAGCTCACGGCAACCTCCGCCTCCCGGGTTCAAGCGATTGTCCTGCCTCAGCTTCCCGAGTAGCTGGTATTACAAAAGCACACGCCGCCACGCCCAGTTAATTTTTGTATTTTTAGTAGAGACGGGGTTTCACCGTGTTGGCCAGGATGGTCTTGATCTATTGACCTCGCAATCTGCCCACCTCAGCCTCCCAAAGTGCTGGGATTACAGGCGTCAGCCACCGTGCCTGGTCAGAATGATTTTTAAAACAGTATTCTTGGGCTGGGCATGGTGGCTTATGCCTGTAATCCCAACACTTTGGTGGGCCAAGGCCAGGGGACTGCTTGAGGCCGGGTGTTGGAGACCACCCTGGGTAACACAGAGAAACCCCCATCTCTACAAAAAAGAAAAAGAAAAAAATTAGCCAGGTATGGTGGTGCACACCTGTGGTACCAGCTACTCTGGAGGATGAGGTGGGAGGATCGCTTGAGTCCAAGAGGTCAAGTCTGCAGTGAGCCATGATCATGCCACTGCACTCCAACCTGGGCAAGAGTTAGACCTTGTCTCAAAAAAACAACAACAACAATAACAACAACAACAACAACCCCCCCACCCAAAACACACACACACACATACGCCAGTGTTCTTAGGTTTCTTTTGAGATTGGCCTAGAGGCATATTTTGCTTCAGTCTTTGTTCATCTTTTTCTGGGCTTTGTGTGGATGTTAATATACTACCTTTAGTAGAGGGAAGTCAGAACAGAAGCATTGAGTTCTTCCACCATTAAAATAGCTTCTAACAGCTATATGTCTGCCCAGCTGAATTTGTTGCCAAAAAGAAAATCCTCTCCATGGTCATTCAAAATCTACAGAAAGAAAAATAATAAAGAATAGCAAATGAAAGTAAAAACCATTTTGCATGTCTAAATACTTAACAAGAGCGTGAAGCCTTTGTTTTGATTAGATTTAATAAAGAATCTTAACAACAACAACAAAAAATCTCCAGTGCTGGTAAGAATAGGATGAAACCAACACTGTAACACATGCTGTAAACTGGCACAATTTTGGAGGGGGGGAATTTGTCAGTGATTATCATGGCCTTTTGGGTGGTGAAATGCTGGTACCGGACTCCTGTTATAAACCTGGAGGTGGCTAAGTAAAATTGTATCCACCAGTGTAGAGAGACACAAAAGTTACAACTAGCTTAAGCCTGCTGGCTATACCACCAATAGAAACAAGTGACAAATGTGATCCCAGGAGTCCAAAGCAGAGCCACACAGAAAGCTAATTTTTCACTATCCAGTGAAGAGTGAATATTTAGAAACCTCTCAGTTGCATCTGTGAGTACCAGATGCATTAAATATGGTTTCACTCGATAAATAAGGAGCAAAGGTAAATTCAAGTGCTATATCTCTTCTTGTGATACATGCAAGAATAAAAATAAACGTTAGTGTGGATGGGGAAAAATCACCAGAATCAGTGAATTCTATAGTACAAACACTTGATGAGATATATCAAATAAATGAAATGGGACTCCTGCTAAAGACAAACTCACAGCTAAAAATTTCACAGCATATAAGGAAACCCAAGTCATCTATGAGACAGAGGTAACAGACTGATGAAAAAGGAGAATTTTGAACCACAGAGCCAAAAATAAGAGTCGATCCTATAAAGGCATAAAAATGTTTTCAAATCAAAGAGATGATAAAAAGGTGTTGTGGGTGAGCAAGCACTCTCTGGGCTGGTGGCACCGGGTCAAAGAATTTACCAAGATAGTTGTAAAGAAAGGCAGATTTGTTCAAGAAAGTAGGAAACTATGTTGCGAGGAGGCAATGGGCAGGATCTGCAGAAGAGAATCTGACTGCAAAGAAACAAAGGCTTGCTGAAGATTTTATAGATAGTGTCTATGCTGTCTGCAAAAGAGGGCTTTGTGCAGTACTGATAATGCCGTGATTGAAGTGAGCTAACTTGCAGGTGTCTGGTGATGGTTGGGCACAGGAAGATTGTGAGTTATTTGCACAGTAGTACTATGTGTCCTGGCCCATGAAGAAAGGCAGACTTGTAGCTTACTGCTTTCTCTTTTGGCTTTTCCCTGCTCCCATTTTTCCCTAAGTAGTACTCCACAAAAGGCATATAGAAAGAAAGAGCATATGGATTTGAAGAAGATACAAATAAAGTTTTGAAATGAAAAATATAAACATTGATATAATAAAAACTCCATGAAGAAAGTGAAAAAAATCAGTAATTTGACACACACATCTAAGGAGGCAGAGATCACAAATATGAAAGAGAAGGTAACAGACAAGGAACATAGAATGAAGTTTCAACATAAAGCTAACAGGAGCCCAGAAGGACAAAATAGAAAAGGAAAGAGGTGATTTTCAATGCTATTTGTTAGAGAATATTCCAGAATAAAAAAAAAAAAAAAAAAAAAAAGAAAGAGAAAAAAAAAAGGAGGGAGAATCCTCAGATTGAAAAAGGAACACTAAGCAGATAAACACAGACAAACCTAGAAGTAAACACACAGTGTTGAAAGTATATCAGACAGCCTGGGCAACATGGCAAAACACCATCTTTACAACACACACACACACACACACACACAAAATAGCTTGGTGTGGTGACTTACACCTGTAATCCCAGAATACTGGGAGGCCCAGGTGGGCAAATCTTTTGAGCCCAGGAGTTTGAGACCAGCCTGGGCCACTGGGCAACATGGAGAAACCCCATCTCTACACACACACACACACACACACACACACACACACACACATACAATTAGCCTGGCTCAGTGGCATGCGCTTGTAGTAGCAGTTACTCAGGAAGCTGAGGTGATCATTAGGTCCAGGAGATTGAGGCTAAAGTGAGCTATGATCACTCCAGCCTGGGCAACAGAGTGAGACTGTGTGTGTGTGTGTGCGTGTGTGTGTGTGAGAGAGAGAGAGCGAGCGAGTGAGAGAGAGAGAGACAGAAAGGGAGGGAAGGAAGGAAGGGAAAGAAAAGAAAGAAAAGAAAAGAAAGGAAAGAAAGAAAGAAAGAAGAAAGTATACCATATACCCGACAAGGAGAAAATCTAAAATGAGAAAAAAGATAAATATAATGCCATCAAAAGAAAAATAACCACACTAATGGAAGACTTCTAAAAAGCAACAATCTAGGCCAGAAGACGTAATAATATCTTCGGAGTGTTGAAGTAAAATAATTATTAATCTAGAATTCTATAAACACCTAAATCATTATTTTAGAGTAAAGGTAAAAATACAGATATTTTCTAGCAAAGACTAAAAGAGCTAACCACTTACAGACCTTTCCTGAAAGAACTCCAAAAAAGACGTTCTTCCCTTAGAAGAAAAAAGCACCCAGAAGAAAGGTGTGAGAAGCAAGGAGCAATGGTTAGCCAAGGAATCAGTTAAATGTGTTGATAAATATACATAAGTTGTAGCTAAAAAAAAAAAAAAAAAAAAAAAAAAAATTAGAAGAAGTTTAAAAACAAGTTGGATATAAAATATTATTTAACAAAAACAGAAACAGGAAGAAGTTTGGAGAAAAGTTGAATCTTTGTCCTATCAAGAGAAGGATAAAGATTGATAGTTTCAGAAAGAAATGTTTACCTTCTGAACCATAGAAGAAAAGCTGGAGATAAAGAAAACCAGATCATCTACCAGGATCTAGAAAAACAGAGGAAAACTCAAAGAAAAGTTTTGTTTTTGTGAATAGAATAAATAAAGCGAAAAGGATAAATACAAATGTATTAGCAATGACAAGATATTTGCCTATAAGGCTCAAAAACATAAAGTTGGTTGATCAAAACAAGTAGTAGAACAAACTTATAGTATGATGCTATGTACATAAAAATACTTTAAGATCCACACGTGTAAATACTTTTAAAACAGCTCAAAGCCAGGTCTCTATTTATAAAAACGAAGAGAAAGAATTTACATCAAATTTCTGATAGTGGTTGCCTCTGAGAAGGGAGAGAGGAAGGGTATAATGTTTGAGTACAGTTCAAAGGAGACTTCAGCTATCTATATACATTTGTTTTAATGAGAAAGTAAAATTCTTAAGCAAGAAAATAAAAGTACTGACATTTGTTACTGCCAAGTAGTAGGTACATAGCAGTTCTGATTCTGAAAATATTTTAAATACAGTTGACCCTTGAACAACACAGGTTTGAACTATACAGGTCCACTTAGACATAATTTTCTTCCACTTCTGCCACCCCTGAGACAGCAAGACCAACCCCTCCTCCTTCTCCTCCTCAGCCTACTCAACGTGAAGACGATGAGGGTGAAGACCTTTATGATGATCCATCTCCACTAATGAATAGTAAATACATTTTCTCTTTTTCTTAATAAAGTTTTTTCTTTAGCTTACTTTGAATATAGTACTTAATACATATAGCTACAAAATATGTGTTAATCCACTGTTTATGTTATAGTCAGGCTTCCATTCAACAGTAGGTTATTCGTAGTTTTTGAGAGGTCAAAAGTTATATGCCCCAAGTCACATGTTGATCGGGGTTAATTGTAATGGAATACCAGGCAAAATTATCTCCTGTATAATCATAATTATCTAAAAGTCCAAAAAACAAATAAAAATGTATTTATAGGGGAAAGACTAGGAAGAACCATATAAAAATAATACTGACTGAGATATATCTTTGGGTGGTGAGGATAGTACTGGTTTCTTTCTACATTCTACAGCTCTGTGTTGTCTAATGTTTTATATAATGAACATCTACTTCTTATAAAATAATTTTTACAACTCACCTCATTTTCAGAAATAAAATTTGATATCTAAATACAAAAACTTGGACTTAACATATTTTGAAATACAGCATCTACATTATTGAGTTGAAGTATTATGTATTATGTTGAAGTACAGTATTCTTCGATTTGGAAAAAGCAGTTTAATTATCCAGTAATAGGTGAATAAGAGAAACAGGGTTTGTTTTCTGCTCAGTATCATTCTCTTCACTCAGAGAAAAGGTCTGTCCCAAAGCCCCAGAGAGAATGCTTTGTTTGAAACAGTAGCCTCCAGGATATATTCTCTTGATCAGAAGGAATATCATGAAAAGATGGTTTGGCAACTAAAAAAATAACACAAGCCCAAGTCTCAATGGCAAGTGAGTTGCATTTTGAATAGTTCTTTAACTCAACATAAGGAAATTAGTAACTTTGCATTTAAATCCAAAACATAATCAAAACTATTCAGTACATTGTGTCTTACAGAATAGAAGTAACATAGTCCTGGCTACAGACTAGACCCAAGTATTAAGCATCTACTTATTTCAGAAATAAAAACTATGATATAAATGAATCATATCATTCCACTTTCTTAAAAGATTCTCTGGGAACAAACTATAACAGACACTAAGGTACATTTTCAAAAACTACCATATCCAACTCCAAGTTAAATAAAATAGTCTTATAAATAATCCAACATCTGATTAAGGAGCGTTCTAAATAATCCAACATCTGATTAAGGAGGGTTATTGGGCCAGAATGCATCACCTAGGTGCCACACTTCACTGCTGTGTGTCAATAACAGACAATTTTTTTTTTTTTTGAGATGGAGTCTTGCTCTGTTGCCCAGGCTGGAGTGCAATGGTGCAATCTCAGCTCACTGCAAACTCCACCTCCCGGGTTCAAGTGATTCTTCTGCCTCAGCCTCCTGAGTAGCTGGGATTACAGGAGCCCGCCACCACACCCAGCTAATTTTTTATATTTTTGGTAGAGACAGGGTTTCACCTTGTTAGCCAGGCTGGTCTCAAACTCCTGACCTCAACTGATCCACCTGCCTTGGACTCCCAAAGTGCTGGGATTACAGGCATGAGCCACGGCGCCCAGCCAATAAGAGAGAATTTGAACTGCAAGGTCTTGAGGTTGTCAAAAGAGGCTTGGAGTGATGGAGCCCTCAAAACAGTCTCTTCCAGCTGCCAGCTGCTTTGCCTGTTTGTGCCGACGCCATACAAATATCATCATTCTTTATGACTACTATGGCATGAAAAAGTTAAACATAAAAGAAACCAGAGCTCCTTAAAAAAAATGGCTGATTGCCGGGTGCAGTGGCTCATGCCTGTAATCCCAGCACTTTGGGAGGCCGAGGCAGGCAAATCATCTGAGGTTGGAAGTTTGAGACCAGGAGTTCGAGACCAAGGCCAACATGGTGAAACCCCATCCCTACTAAAAATACAAAAATTAGCTAGGCATGGTGGTACCCGCCTATAGTCCCAGCTACTCGGGAGGCTGAGGCAGAAGAATCACTTGAACCCGGGAGGCAGAGGTTGCAGTGAGCCGAGATCACACCACTGCACTCCAGCCTGGGTGACAAAGTGAGATTCTGTCTTAAAAAAAAAAAAAAAAGAGAGAGAGAGAGTTTGTCTTTTGATTGAGGCATAATTAGCCTCTAGTATTAGACCTAAAAAAAAAAAAAAAAAACCTGATAGTATTCACGGTGGTCACACCTTAGGCTGATGTCTTCTTTTAAAAGACAGAACAGAAATGCTGTATGCTTTCATTGTACTTGGTATATTCCAACTCCGTTTCATTGGAGGTTCCATAATTTTACCTGTAATTTGTTCTGGAATCCTTTTTAAAGTTTTGATCCAAAGGCAGTAAAGCTCTAACATGGCCTCTGTGTCTCTTTTCAGATATTCACTCTTGAAATATTCTCAGAAACAAAATGTAAAAGCCCTGGATACCTGAAGCCTACCTTTTCAAAGCCAGGCAAGTACCGGGTTTTAGCTTTCTGCATGATAGAAGCAAGGGTCTCCTTTTTTTCCTCAGCGGATTTGAAGGGGGCCATAATTATCATCATCATCAGGTCCTGGGTGCCATCAATGTACATGTTGATCTTTACAAAAACAACCATTTGACCGTCAGGCAGGAGAGGAGGTTTTGAGTGCAGGGTTCTTACTCCAACACTTCTCTGGTGTAAATAGATGCAGGAGCAAATTATGTTTATTTTTCCTCTTAAGCTTCCACTCCCATGAATGATTTCTAGCTCCAATCAGCCCAGTGCCCAGGATATAGTAGAGTCTCTGGAAATGTTTATTGAATACAAGGATGTATGAAAGAATTCATGAATGCCCTTAAGTTGAAATCTGCCATAAACAAATAATTGATTATTATGGCTTTAAAAACTAAACTCAATGAAGTTTATTAAAACTACAAAACAATTAGTACCAGAACATTTTCACTTATTTAGAGAAGACAGATAATTTAACAGGTCTTCTGTTGACCTGGCAACTGAGAAGGAAAAGTTTAATTTCCTTTAAAGTTTTCCTTTCAATGCCAAGCACTAAATAAGTAAACAAGCCATAGTATCTATTGCCGTTATTTACTGGCCTATTACACGTTCATGCTGTGCTAGTTATCTCTTCAAGAGTGTCTTTGTATTCCCCATTATATGCTAATTGCTTAATGAATTTGTTTTAATGGTCTTCTGTAGTCTTTTTCTTTTTAACAGCATATAAAGAATAATGGAGTCAGGCTTAGTGGCACATCTATGGCCCAACTATGCCAGAGGATGAGATGGGAGGATTGCTTGAGCCCAGCAGTTTGGGTCTGGCCTGGGCAACATAGTGAGATGTCATCTCTTAAAAATTAAAAAAAAAAAAAAAAAAAAAAAAGGCCTGGCATGGTGGCTCACACCTACAATCCCAGCACTTTGGAAGGCCAAGGTGGGCAGATCACTTGAGGCCAGGAGTTTGAGACCAGCCTGGCCAACATGGTGAAATCTGTCTCTACTAAAAATACAAAAATCAGCAGGGTGTGGTGGCACGTGCCTGTAGTCTCAGCTGTTTGGGAGGCTGAGGCAGGAGAATCACTTGAACTCAGAAGGCAGAGGTTGCAGTGAGCCGAGATCATGCTAGTACACTGCAGCCTGGGCAACAGAGCGTGACTCCGTCTCAAAGAAAAATAAAGAAAGAAAAAGAAAAAGAAAAAAATTTAATAATACACTTTAATTGTCCTATTTGAATTACAAATAATGTTTCTTTTATGTTAGTGTCACCTAGTCCACTTGCTTTAGTTTACTATAGTTTATGGCTAACCCAAAGAAAAAGAATATTAACAACACCATCTATAGCTCAAGGCATGTCTTAGAAAAAAACAAGAAGATTTTTAAACACCAAAAACTTTGCATCAAAACAATAAAAAACAGAGTGCGTTTGCATACTTGTACTTATTTACAAAAGTATCATGTTCACATACTGTTTGACATTGCTTCTCTTGCCATATACCTTCGGAATTCCAGGTTGGAATGACTAAGCCTGTTTTAAAGATGAAGATATGGGAAAGGTGGCATGGGCTGCTACTTTTTGTGGGCCTTGCTCATTCCTATGTTATGTTCTTTCTCCTTTTTCTGAACAATTGAGCCCTGGGCTTTCTCCCACTGCGTCTTCTGTGTACACTGACCACGCGCACTGTATCCATGCTTATAGTGATGACTGTTTAGGGAACTCTGAAAAGGCTCCATGACCCCAAATCCAGGTAAGATTTTATAGTTGCAAGTACTTGTTTTGTCTTAAGTCTAGTTATTTCTTATGAAACTAAACTATCCCCGTGAATAATTACCCAATCATTTTCTGCCAGGCCTAGCACAGTGCCCAGCGTAGCATAGATGTCTGTGGTATACAGAGGCCAAAAAATGGCCAAAAAACTTCACCCTCCTGTATTTGTGATGAAACTTGGCAGCTCCTCCCATCAATAGATGGGGTCTATTTCCCAGTCTATTTGTGGCTTCCTTTAATGAGTGGAATGAGGTAGAAATGATGAGGTGTCAATTCTGAACCCAGAACTTAGGAGGCCAGTATGCTTTCATTCTCACTTTCACTCTCAGAACTCCGCCTCGCTGCCATGAGAACTAGCTCAGGATGAGAGGATGAGAGACACATGGTCCATTCATATCCCAATTGATAGTCAGCCACCACCCACAACCAGAGCCTGGCTAACTACAGACATCAGTGAGTGCAGCCTAGCTAAGTCAAGCTTGACTCACATAGGCCACCCAGATACTTGCTCACCCATAGACAGGTAAGCAATAACAAATGCTTGCTGATTTAAGTCACTGTGTTTCAAGTTTGTTTTAGAGTTTTCAAGATATGTTTTAGAGCATTATTTATAGTCAATAGATCATGGATACAATGCTCAGTACGTGTGATGAATCAGTCATTTCTACCTTCATGTAGAATAACTTACCAGTTTATTTTCTAAGAACGTATTTTGTTAGGAGTGGGGAGAGACTATGAGAATGTTGAATACAACATTCAGTGCACTATGAGTAGTACACAGAAAAGGGGGATGTGGAGTACTTATTAAGAATAAGTACAAGGTGGCCGGGCACGGTAGCTCATGCCTATAATCCCAGCAATTTGGGAGACCAAAGCAAGCGGATCGCTTGAGGCCAGGAGTTCGAAACCAGCCTGGCCAACATGGCATAACCCTGTCTCTACTAAAAATACAAAAATTAGCTGGGCATGGTGGTGCATGCCTATGGTCCCAGCTACTCAGGAGGCTGAGGCATGAGAATTGCTTGAACCCAGGAGGTGGTAGTTGCAGTGAGCTGCGATCATGCCACTGCACTCCAGCCTGGCAACAGAGTGGGACCTGTCTCAAAAGAAAAAAAAAAAAGAATAAGTACAAGGCATGCCAGGTCTAGCAAGTCATTTCCCTTTTGTCCCATTTGTCTTTTTTGTCTCAATCCAGGCTGAAAGGTACACCTGAACCAGGTCTCAGTTGGTGGAGAACTGAAGAAGTTTGGCTAAGAATCAAGAAGAGTAATAAACACTATGGTACCTGACTCTTTCCTTCAGGTCCTTCCCATAGAAGTTGTACTTCGCAGCAAGATAGCTGAGGATGGCTCTAGTCTGTGTCAGCACCATTCCATCCATTTCAACCAAAGGCACTTGGCCGAAAAGCAAGCGCCCATCTGTGGTTTGAGCAAAGAGAGGTTAAGATACCCTTGTTCAGTGGTTGCAGTAAATCTAAGGATGGTTCACTTCTAATTTCTGTCTGTGATTTTTAGGTTCTATCCAAAGTGATGAATTAAAGACCCCAGTTGTTGAGGAAATGGCTACCATTTGCTTCACGTAAAATCTGAGATTCGTTTGGCAGTCTCATGCACTTTTGTGTGTTGGTTAACATGATTATTTACGATTTTCTGCATTTACTGTAAATATGTTATAGTATAAGTGCTTCTGATTCTCAAAGTTTAGGGTGTTGGCTGGGTGCAGTGGCTCACGCCTGTAATCGCAGCACTTTGGGAGGCTGAGGTGGGCGGATCACTTGAGGTCAGGAGTTTGAGACGAGCCTGGCCAACATGGTGGGGGGGTGGGAGGTGGGGGAGTGGGGATGTGGGGATTCTTAAAGGATTCTTCAAGGATTCTTCAGTGAGATGGGAAGAATTAAACCAATTATTGCTGACACATACGATTTTCATTCTATCCTCTTAACCAAAGTCACCGTCATGACCTACTTGATAAGAGTTTCTGAAGGCTAATTGGTGTGGCTTTTGCTGATGCAAATTAAGCTGTGTGTCAGGAACATGACGAACAGCCAATCAATGTTAGCAGTCATGCTATATGCTTGCCTTTTCTAACAGTAGCCGTTCTAGAGCTCCGTCTCTTTTATCAAAACAAATACTTCCCAAAGCAGGTTTCCATTTTTCTCTAATAAGATAATATTGAACAAATCTAGGCTTACCGTTCTGCAACTTTTCATATTGTTCTCTTGTTTCAAGAAATTCTTCTTCAAAGGAAATAAAAGATAAAGAGACATTATTCCAACTTTAAAGTCCTCAAGAAAACAAAGAGATTTTGTTTTTTGTTGGTTTTTTATTTTTGCTCCCATTCCTCTCTTTCCATCACCTAAGTTCCTCCTTCCTTCCAAACTCATGTCCTTTCTCCAACTTCCCCAGTGATTTTTCCTCTTCTTTTTCTTCTTCCTCGTCTGTTATTTTCCCTTCATATAAAGACAAGTTAAATTTCTCTTTAATGCTCATATATTCAATGAAAGGAATCCAGAGATCTTTAATCAGGTGAGATTATCATGATTTATTGATGATGTTTCTAAAGCTTTTGTGAGAAAGATTGATTTTTTTTGGTCCCCCCAAACCTTGAGATGTGGGTAAGCAGTGTAAGGGGAGATGTCCCTAAAAAGAAATAGAGAAAAACAAACAAGGTAATGAGTCCTTGCTCTAGAGGAGATGGCATTCAGATAGGGAAAAGGAAGCCCACACCTGCATAAAACAATTCCAAGGCACTTGTAAAAATCTATGGAGAAGTCAGTGTGGAGGGAATTCAGAGTTAAGGAAAGATCCCATGGGGTAGATGTTTCAAGGGAGGAGTTAAAGGGGAGGCCAGACTGCAGCTGGGCCTGACATTCCAGCTGGCAGCCATGAGTACTACAGGACTGGGGTGCTGAGGCAGAGATGAAAGATCCCAGAAAATCAGCCAGTCCCAATGGAGAGAATGAGGCAGATGTGGGTCTCCTCTCTCTTCTTTGTCTTGTGATCCACAAAAATCTTTTTAGCCTCTATGAAGCTTCTAGAACACCACCTCCCCTGACAGCTCCCCAAATCCTCCCTAATCCTCCATCATCCTATGATCCCTCCCTCACCTCTTACAAAGGAAGACAATTGGAAAGGAAAATAATAGATAAAACCTGTAGGCACCATTCCGAAACTTGAAGGGGAAAGGAGGCTACTTCATTCCCACCCAAATTACCATCCTTCCCAATCCCAGTCAGGAACCAACCTCCTCTCCAGCTGCAGCCAGCAGCCAGCGGATGGACTCCATCCTGCCCCTGCCATGAAGATGGCAGAGCTTGAGTCTGGCTGCCATGATTCCTGGCTCAAAGTTTTCTAAAGGATATAAAAAAAATTAAACAATATACTGACAAGCCATGTGGTATTTCTTCCCCATTCATAGCAATTCCAAAACAGGTAAAACAAAACTATTGTTGAGGGATTCATACATAGGAAGTAAAACTATGAAGCAAAGCAAGAAAATAATTACCAAGGAAGCAGGATAATGGTTACTTCTAGTGAGGAGAATGGGGTTGTTATTGGGGAGGAGCATTTAAGGTTTCCGGCATGCCAACAATGTTCTATTTCTTAAGCGGAATTAGTGGTCTTTATAATTAGTCTTAAAATTGCACATAATGCATTTGCACCCTACCCTATAAATGCTCTAGCTCACAATTTAAGAAAAAAGAAAGAACAAATTATGTATATTGTTTCAAAAAAAAAAAAAACCTCAAACCATATTGCTCTGCTAGAAACACAAAAACAGTCAATGCAGAACACTTCTGTGACCCCAAAATATGTGGGGATTTCTCCCCACTGGCAAGCAATTAATTCTGCAGCAGACACCAGCTGAGTGTCCTCCAATTTAATTCCAACACTATCCACCTGGAGACAGCATCACATCCCAGAGAGTGAGGGCTCTGATTCCAAACTGCCTACCTTTCAGACACCAGTCATAAGTCCAGGCCTCCAGAACTTCTGACCAGTCAGCTTCAAGTTGGGATTCCCACAACCCCCTCTTTGGGTTTAATTAATTTGCTGGAGCAGCTCACTGAACTCAAAAAAAAAAAAAAAAAACACTTCAGTTTACCAGTTTATTATAAAGGGTATTACCAAGGATATAGATGAAGGGAGGCATAGGGTGAGGTGTGGGGAAGAGGCACGGAGCTTCCACGTCCTCCCCAGGCCCAACACCCTCCAGGAACCTTTACCTGTTCAGCTGTCAGCAAACTCCTGGAATCCAGTCCTGGGTTTTTATTGGGCTTCATTACATAGGCATGATTCATTAAGCCATTGGTCCTCTTCCCTACATAGAGGTTAGGGTTTGGGGCTGAAAGTCCCAACCCTTTAACCATGGGTTGAAAGTCCCAACCCTTTAACCATGTCTTTGTCCTTCCAAGTGACCAGCCCCATCCTGCAACTATCAGTCAACATTAGCATACAAAAGACAGCACTGTGGAGATTCCCTGAATTTAGGAGTTGTATACCAGAAAAGCAGAGTGTGATAACCTACCTTGTTTTTTTGGTTTTGAGAGGGAGTCTCACTCTATCGCCCAGCCTGGAGTGCAGTGGCGTGATCTCAGCTCACTGAAAACTCCGCCTTCTGGGTTCACGCCATTCTCCTGCCGCAGCCTCCCGAGTAGCTGGGACTACAGGCGCCCACCACAACAACCGGCTAATATTTTGTGTGTTTTTAGTAGAGCCGGGGTTTCACCATGTTAGCTAGGATGGTCTTGATCTCCTGATCTTGTGATCCACCCGCCTCAGCCTCCTAAAGTGCTGGCATTACAGGCATGAGCCACTGCACTCGGCACCCTACCCTGTTTTAACGTGAATTGACTCTCCTTTAGCTAAGAGAGCCAGACAGACTCCATCTTGGCTCCTTCACTTGCAGCCCCTTACCTGCCCTCTTTCCTCAGGGACTTAACTTGTGCAAGCTGACTCCCAGCACAGCCAAGAATGCAATTAACTGATAAGATACTGTGGCAAGCTATATCCGCAGTTTCCAGGAATTCACCTGGTTAATAGCACCCAGAGTCCCCGCGTTTGTGTTCGGTTGATAACGCCATAAGCCCCGCATCTATCACCTTGTGATAGATTTAAAGCCCCTGCACCTGGAACTGTTTGCTTTCCCGTAACCATTTATCCTTTTAACTTTTTGCCTGCTTTACTTCTGTAAGATTATTTTAACTAGACTCCCCCCTGCCCTTTCTAAACCAAAGTATAAAAGAAAATCTAGCTCCTTCGCCATCTCTGGATCACTGGCTAGTAAAGGACTCCTGAATTTGTCTCAGAGTGTGGCGTTTCTCTATAACTCGCTCGGTTACAATAAGAGGAAGACCAAATATGTATTTTGCAATAGCACAGTCTACCCTCCCCCACCTTTGAACACCAAGGTGTTTGAACATTAAAAGGACATACAATTTAAAAAGTACTGCCACATTACTAGAATCCCATTCAATCAGTAAGAATTAGTCCAGTCCATCATATTGTATTAATGTCTTTAGAGGGAAGTCACTCGGGTCTGCAGGTTTCCTTTCATTCAGTTCCAAAAGTAGGAGCAAACATATAGCTGCACCCTTTCAGACATCTGTTATAATTGAGCTAACAGACATGTCATCTCTTGCTCAGAGCCCCTTTCAAAGTGTTACTGTAATGTTGGATTTCCCCCCATTTATAACTTATTTATTCATTCCTTTCCGCTCAGCTACTTCTCCCCTGCTCCATTAATACCTAAACATTTTCCACCTTTGGGAGGAACATTAGAACCGCCACTGTGCTGGTCTAGATTGCAAGCAGCAATACTAGTCTAGCAAGTGCCTCCTCCTCAGTTGGACTGCCATTCAGGTGGGGTACAGTTCCATAGGTGCAGAACTAGTGAGCTATTTCTACCACCAGGCAATATAGCTGCATTCATTCACCCCAATTTTGCTAGACAGGATGAAGGCACAACCCTTCCCCATCAGGCCCTTAGGAATTCTGACATAAGGTCTGAAAAACACTGACAGTTTCTTGCTTAGAAATCCCTGCTTCCAGCACTTGTAGTTGCAGCCCCAGTCCTAGTACCATTGCATCATGTTGGCAATAAGCCCCCAAAATATGGCCATAAACTGCCCCCGAAACTGGCCATAAACAAAATCTCTGCAGCACTGTGACATGTTCATAATGGCCATGATACCCACGCTGGAAGGTTGCGGGTTTACTGGAATGAAGGCAAGGAACGCCTGGCCCACCCAGGGCAGAAAACCACTTAAAGGCATTCTTAAAACAAACAATAGCATGAGCAATCCCCTGTGCTGGGATTACAGGTATGAGCCACCGTGCCCGGCCCCACCCCTCTATGTTTCTGTGTGTATGTCTTTAATTCCTCTGGCGCTGCTGGATTAGGGTTTCCCCAACCAAGCTGGTCTTGGCAGTATCAGGTAGGTGAAAAGAAAAATGTTTTTGAGGTGATTTGGGAAAGACAGAAAAAAATCATAGTTGTTATACAAGTGTACTCCTCCTTTGGCAAAAATTGCATAGTCACGTCACTGAAATGTGGGTTACTTGCCACGTGTAGAGTCCAATTAACAAGAGTGAGGTCTGGTACTAAGAAAAGTGAACTTATTCCTTTCTTGCCACAGTCTTGTCACCCTCTGGCCACCATCTCTATTGAGTTGCTATTAAGATTCAGTCCTTTTACATTGACTCTTGAGCTATTGCATGTTGAAAATTGCAAGAACTTCCTAAAAATTTATGACTTTACTGTCTTGGGAGACACCATGATAAAAAGGCACTTTGCTAACCCAAATGCCCTGATTAGAGAAACCATATGGTGGTTCAGTGACTCAATCCCAATATGCCTTAACACGAACCTTACAATGAAATGAATGTGGAGAAAACATGAGGAGAGGGAGAGGAGAGACTGTGCTTTGTTGTGAATCTCTCCTCAACAAGAGAACTCTTCAATTCCCTGGCCCCCTCCAGTGACCCAAGCAGGATGCTAAAGGAGTTATCACACATTTAGAGGTCAAAAGCGGGGTGGCTAAGGAGTTCACAGACATGCCAAAAGCACCACGGGACAGCATACCTGGTGGCTTCCGGCACTGGCAAAGTCACCTTGTAAATGGGCCATGTTCCAGGTACTGACCAGGTGACAGGCAACCAGCAAAGCAAAAGCCACTGGACCATTGACAAGTGATGCCTCACTCCACCCAGCTGCCTTTTGAGAAAGATAAAGCAGCACTGGGCCCAGTGCAGTGGCTCATGCCTGTAATCCCAGCACTTTGGGCGGCCGAGGTGGGCAGATCACCTGAGGTCAGGAGTTAGAGACTTGGCCAACATGGTGAAACCCAGTCTCTACTAATAATAAAAAAAATTAGCCAGGCATGGTGGCGTGTGCCTGTAATCCCAGTACTCGGCAGGCTGAGGCAGGAGAATCGCTTGAACCCAGGAGGTTGAGGTTGCAGTAAGCTGAGATCACACTACTGTAATCCAGCCTGGGCGACAAGAGCAAAACTCTGTCTAAAACAAAACAAAAAAGATAAAGCAGTACTGTTGAAGTTCAGTATCAGCAGCCCACTTGGGAAGTGCCATCTCTCCCTCTCCACCTGCTCTGAGAGATGGGATAAATCTGTAAAGCTGGTGGGGGCTGGTCTGTTTAATTCCTGTGGTTCTGTCTCACTAAAACCTTTATTAGACCAAATTGTATTTGAAACTAACCCTAGGGTGAAAGAACATGGGCACAGGAAATACTGTTAAAATCCTTTATACAGTGGTTGTATTCGGCTCCCCCAGTTAGACACTGTTACCTTTTGGTTTGTCCTGTGAATCCAGATAAAGTCACTTCTAGTAGCCTCCAGAAAGCTGTTTCTTTTTTCTTTTGTTCTTTCTTTTTTTTTTTTTTTTTTTTTGAGGCAGAGTCTCACTCTGTTGCCCAGGCTGGAGTGCAGTGGTGTGATCTCGGCTCACTGCAACCACCATCTCCCAGGCTCAAGCAATTCTCCTGCCTCAGTCTCCCAAGTAGCTGGGATTACAGAAGCACGCCACCATGTGAGGCTAATTTTTGGCATTTTAGTAGAGACCGGGTTTCACCATGTTGCCTGGGGTCGTCTCAAACTCCTGAGCTCAGGCAATCTGCTCACCTCGGCCTCCCACAGTGCTGGGATTACAGATATAAGCCACCGCTCCCGGTCAGAAAGCTGTTTTCAGGCAGTGGTCTCTTAAAATGAGCAGGCTGGCTGGTCCTTCTTCTGTCTAGTTATCCTCTTAGTAATGAAAACTCTCAGCTCTGGGCTGCCCACAGGAGATGGGTCCCTAATGTAACACTGAGTGTCATGATTATCTAGCTCTAGATATTATGTCTGTCCCAGAGGCCTGGTCAAGATGGTGAGATAGCAATGGCTATACCTTGCGCAAGTGATAGTAAAATCTCCCAGATGATAGGAGCGGCAGCAAAATGCCACTGTCAAATGAGAAAAACAGGGCAAGCTTCTTGCTGGCATTGCAGAGCCAACATTCAAAGGGATGCAGAGATATGGGCCCTTGGATATGCTGGAATAAACCAGTGGGGTCTGGCAAAATCAGACAAGTGGACAACAGTTTGGGTACTAGAGATGGGATGCATTTTTTCCTTTGGGAGAGCTGGAGTCACAGGGTGAAAGGGGAAACCTCTGCTCCTTGGAACATAACCTTCTGGATGTGAGCTAACAGCTGCTCTGACCTCGCCAAGGGAATGAACACTGAGAAACCCAGGTGTGGATCCACTCCTGTTCATCTGCTCCATGCCAAGTACAGGACCATGTTCTGTACAATTCTCAAATGGAAGTGATAAGTGAGTGTTAATATCTCCTTCTTTCAAAGGCAGGGGTCTCTGGGACCTCAGGGGCATGAGTCCTCACTATAGTGACACAAGCTTATTCCATCTAAGCCTCAGTCTCCTAATCTTTAAAATGGAGGGTGGTGGTTGAACTACCCACCTTGAAGAGTTACTGTGGGGCCTGAGGATGGAAGCAAGCAATAGATAAAATAAGTGCTGCATGGATAGGAAGAATCAATATCGTAAAAATGGCCATACTGCCCAAGGTAATTTATAGATTCAACGCCATCCCCATCAAGCTACCAATGACTTTCTTCACAGAATTGGAAAAAAACTACCTTAAAGTTCATATGGAACCAAAAAAGAGCCCGCATTGCCAAGACAATCCTAAGCCAAAAGAACAAAGTTGGAGGCATCACGCTACCTGACTTCAAACTATACTATAAGGCTACAGTAACCAAAACAGCATGGTACTGGTACCAAAACAGAGATATAAACCAATGGAACAGAACAGAGCCCTCAGAAATAATACCACACATCTATAACCATCTGATCTTTGACAAACCTGACAAAAACAAGAAATGGGGAAAGGATTCCCTATTTAACAAATGGTGCTGGGAAAACTGGCTAGCCAAAAGTAGAAAGCTGAAACTGGATCTCTTCCTTACACATTATACAAAAATTAATTCAAGATGGATTAAAGACTTAAACATTAGACCTAAAACCATAAAAACCCTAGAAGAAAACCTAGGCAATACCTTTCAGGACATAGGCAGGGGCATGGACTTCATGTCTAAAACACCAAAAGCAATGGCAACAAAAACCAAAATTGACAAATGGGATCTAATTAAACTAAAGAGCTTCTGCACAGCAAAAGAAACTACCATCAGAGTGAACAGGCAACCTAAAAAATGGGAGAAAATTCTTGCCATCTACTCATCTGACAAAGGGCTAATATCCAGAATCCACAAAGAACTCAAACAAATTTACAAGAAAAAAACAACCCCATCAAAAAGTGGGCAAAGGATATTACCAAACACGTCTCAAAAGAAGACATTTATGCAGCCAATAGACACATGAAAAAATGCTCATCATCACTGGCCATGAGAGAAATGTAAATCAAAACCACAATGAGACACCATCTCACACCAGTTAGAATGGCGATCATTAAAAAGTCAGGAAACAACAGGTGCTAGATAGGATGTGGAGAAATAGGAACACTTTTACACTGTTGGTGGGACTGCAAACTAGTTCAACCATTGTGGAAGAGAGTATAGCAATTCCTCAAGGATCTAGAACTAGAAATACCATTTGACCCAGCCATCCCATTCTTGGGTATATTCCCAAAGGATTATAAATCATGCTGCTATAAAGACACGTGCACACACATGTTTATTGCAGCACTACTCACAATAGCAAAGACTTGGAACCAACCAAAATGTCCATCAATGATAGACTGGATTAAGAAAATGTGGCACATATACACCATGGAATACAATGCAGCCATAAAAAATGATGAGTTCATGTCCTTCATAGGGACATTATTGTCAGCAAACTACTGCAAGGACAAAAAAACAAACACCACATGTTCTCACTCATAGGTGGGAATTGAACAATGAGAACACTTGCACACAGGAAGGGGAACATCACACACCAGGGCCTGTTGTGGGGTGGGGGGAGGGGGGAGGGATAGCATTAGGAGATATACCTAATGTAAATGACGAGTTAATGGGTGCAGCACAACAACATGGCACATGTATACATATGTAACAAACCTGCACATTGTGCACATGTACCCTAGAACTTAAAGTATAATAATAAAAAAAAATTTTTTTTAAAGAAAATAAAACATAAAAAAAATAAGTGCTGCACTCTGTGACCTATATCAAGTAGAGTCCTCCATGTCTCTTTAAAGGTATTACAAAGTGATTTAGTGTTTTCTAGATTGTCTTTTACTAAGACTAGCTTGTTTGTTAGTTTTCCATGTCATTTGAAAAACGTGTATTGTAAATGCAATTGATATTTTGTAAAAGGAAGCTAAAGCTATTGTAAATTTGACTAGGTATTGCAATAAAAGATGTGTTAAAAGAAAGATCTGGAGTGACTTTTGCCTTCATTTTGTGATTTATGAGCGTAATTGGAGAATTTTCATTGTTTGGTGCTTTACGGTAGTGAATTTTGGAATTTTGTGTGACGGCTTTGGGCCAGCATAGTTTTCCCCACTTCACTCCTGCCTGTCCCCTGCATGTTCTCAAGGCAAGTGGGAGACAGAAGGATGTAACTTTGAAGGCCAGCACCTCAAACGATAAGCACTTACCACTTGTTGTAAAAATATCAGCAAGTGTTTGTATGCCCCATAAATAGCTGGCTCTGGCCAAGTAGTCACCGTACCTGGTCTCTCAGCCTCGGCTCCATGGGATTCTAAATTAGGCACTCAGATTGCTTGAACCTGGAAGGCAGAGGTTGCAGTGAGCCGAGATTGCGCCACTGCACTCCAGCCTGGGTGATGGAGCCAGACTCTGTCTCAAAATAAATAAATAAAAATAAATAAACTAGGCTCTCAGGAGGCATGATGAATGGACTGAACTAGAGAGTGTCCAAAAGCCTCATCAGGACTCCATTCCCCACCCCGAGCTCCTCCCAGGCGGAGCTCTTCCTTGTAGAGCAGCTGAGTGCAGAGAAGGGGCCCCATACATCTTACAGTCTCATGCCCAGCCAAAAGCCACCTTCCCTTCCTGGATTCTACACTGCAAAATTCTGAGGAGATGGCAGACTCCTGCAAGGCAGGGTCAGGTCATGTTTCATCCATCCCCCCGTGCTATATTGCACAGTGGCTGTGTAATATATGTGGTGGATACTGTCAATGTACTACTTTGGGATACCAGTTTCTAAACTTGATAATATTCCTGTGTTCAGTCTTTTATTCTTTCTTTCAACATCAACATTTATTAAGCTCCTTTTATTTATTTATTTAGTTATATTTATTTATTTATTTATTTTTTATTTTGAGACAGAGTACCACTCTGCCACCCAGGCTGGAGTGCAGTGGCACGATCTCGGCTCACTGCAACCTCCGCCTCCTGGGTTCAGTGACTCTCGTGCCTCAGTCTCCCAAGTAGCTGGAATTACAGGCGTGTACCACCACGACTGGCTAATTTTTGTATTTTTAGTAGAGATGGGGTTTTGCCGTGTTGGCTAGGATGGTCTGGAACTCCTGGCCTCAGGCAGTCTGCCCGCCTCAGCCTCGCAAAGTGCTGGGATTATAAGTGTGAGCCACCGCCCCGGATGGATAAAGTACTAGGGTAGGTACTCTGGGCACTGAAAGATGAATAAGATGTACTTCCTGCCATCAAAAAATCCAGACTACTATAAGGTAAGTCAGAATGAAATAAGTGTTTAATAAAAGTACAATATGGCATTAAGACTTGGACAGAGCCTTTCTGAATGAGTACAAACAGAGATAAATTTGTTTGTCTGACCTCTCATGCTTCTCCTCCCCATGGCATTGTAAGTTAAGGGCCTAAACCAGGTCCTTTAATCCTTTTTCCTTGATCTCTAATGAATTTCAACAAAGATTAGGTTAAATCACAGCTTAGTGATATAGAAGACCAAGTTTGCTTATGCTTCAAAAAGTAAACCCAATTATTCTGATTGTTTAAAAGTATATTGTCAAAGCTTAAAAGAACAGGTGCAATGTAAATATATACCTCATCTGTGGGAAATGAAGAAGCAGGGAACGAAGGAGCAGTGCTTTCTGGATTTCATCCAAAATGCAAACACTCTGAAAACTCCGCTGCTGGAAGGTCCAGAACCTTAGAAGCTAAGATGAGCAGATACTCAAGCCCATCTCCTCACCTCTGGTTTTTCTGATGCTGATATTGGCCAACAGGTGTGTCCTCACATGGGTCTTATAATATTGGAAATTAATTCCTATCTCTCAGGACTTGAAAACTTCACCTGTGTGCAGCCTCACCTGAGATGAGCCAGCCGTGGGGATGCATTCCCCCACCCACAGCCCTGAGTACATATCTAAGGTGGGCTGAGAAGAAAGCAGTGAAGACAGCGTGATGACCTTTGGCTAGTTGAATAGCCTTTGAGTCAAAAAAAAAAAAAAAAAAAAGGCCCGCAGCTGGGCACAGTGGCTAACGCCTGTAATCCCAGCACTTTGGGATGCCAAGGCGGATGGATCACCTGAGGTCAGTTTGAGACCAGCCTGACCAACATGGAGAAAACCCATCTCTAGTAAAAATACAAAATTAACTGGCTGTGGTGGCGCACGCCTGTAATCCCAGCTACTCGGGAGGCTGAAGGAGGAGAACCACTTGAACCCGGGAGGCAGAGGTTGTGGTGGGCTGAGATCGTGCCATTGCCCTCCAGCCTGGGCAACAAAAGCAAAACTCCATCTCAAAAAAAAAAACAAAAAAAACAAAAAAAAACCCAAGATCTTTTTGAAAATGTGGAAGAACACATTTACCCGAACACATTAATCTGAGTTAGGCTCTGGGTACTGGAAAAAAGACCCACGTTCAAATCTCAGGTCTCTCTCTCTCACGTGAACAGGTTTCTTAATCTCTCTGAGCTTCAGTTTCATTATTTGCACAATGAGGCTAATAGTACTTAATTCATTTGGTATGAGGTTGAAAAGAGATAGTGTGCGCAAACTGTTGAACATAGTAAGGACTCAAAAAATGCCACATACACACACATACAGCTCCAGATTACAGCAACATTCACAAGTAAGAAAAGCAGTCAAACTTGCTTCTGATAGAAGTGCAGGGCATTCTCTGGAAGTATGATTTTGGAACAGCAGCAGTGGTGCCTGGGAGCCTTTTAGAAATACAGGATCTCAGTCCGAGCCAGGCCTACTGAGTGAGCAAGCCTGTGTTTTTAACACCATCTGCTGGAGATTTGTATGTATATGAAAATTAAATTTGAGAAGCGGGGCTAGAATGAAAACCAATAACCTGCCTCTGGGGCTCAGTGTCCGGCCCTGGGTTGTTCTCCCCAGGAACTGCTGGGCAGGCATACATTGCAGGACATAATGTTTTAAAAGGTGGGCTAAATAAATAAAGTGGTGGAGTCATATGTGGCTGTTGATAGAGAAAGGTAGAGAAAAGACTGGAGAATTGTAAGTAAATTCCTCATGTTAGATCATCTGCATTAACCCTCTTTTAAGAGAACTCCTCCTAGAATTCAAGGCCCCCCTTCTTTTTTCCCCCACCTAGAAAAACAAGCATTTGTGTTTACTAACCAAGGGTACCAAAGTCAGAGCAGTACAGCCTACTAACCAGTACCTCCTATAGTCTATCCATCTAGGCCAGCGGGACTAGTGTGTCTGGAATTGGTGAGTTCTTGGTCTCACTGACATCAAGAATGAAGCCATGGACCCTCGCGGTAACTGTTATAGTTCTTAAAGACGGTGTGGATCCAAAAAGTGAGCAGCAGCAAGATTTATTGTAACCAGCAAAAGAACAAAGCTTCCACAGTGTGAAAGCAGACCCCAGTAGGTTGCTACTGCTGGCCCGGGCAGCCTGCTTTTATTCCCTTATCTGACCCCACCCACATCCTGCTGATTGGTCCATTTTACAGAGAGCTGATTGGTCTATTTTACAGAGAGCTGATTGGTCCATTATACAGAGAGCTGACTGGTCCATTTTGACAGAGTGCTGATTGGTGCGTTTACAAACCTTGAGCTAGACACAGAGTGCTGGTTGGTGCATTTACAATCCTTTAGCTAGACACAGAGTGCTAGACAGAAAAGTTCTGCAAGTCCCCACTAGATTAACTAGATACAGAGTGTTGATTGGTGCGTTTACAATCCTCCAGCTAGACATAAAAGTTCTCCAAGTCCCACCCGACTCAGGAGCCTAGCTGGCTTCACCTAGTGGATGCTGCACCAGGGCCATGGGCAGAGCTGCCCATCAGTCCCGCTCTGCGCACCCGCACTTCTCAGTCCTCGGGTGGTCAATGGGACCGGGTGCCGTGGAGCAGTGGGCGGTGCCCATCAGTGAGGCTCAGGGCTGTGCTGGAGCCCACAGTGGGGGGTGGGGGTGCGGGGCTCAGGCATGGTGGGCTTGCAGGTCCTGAGCCCTGCCCCGAGGGGAGGCGGCTGAGGCCCGGCAAGAATTTGAGCATGGCACGGGTGGGTTGGCAGTGCTGGGGGACCCAGTGGACCCTCCACAGCTGCTGGCCCGGGTGCTAAATCCCTCACTGCCCAGGGCCAGCAGTGCTGGCCAGCCGCTCTGAGTGCAGGACCTGCTGGGCCCGTGCCCACCCAGAATTCACGCTGGCCCGTAAGTGCCATGCGCAGCCCTGGTTCCCGCCTGTGCTTCTCCCTCCACACCTATGAGCAAGCAGAGGGAGCTGGCTCCAGCCTTGGCCAGCCCAGAGAGGGGCTCCTACAGTGCTGTGGCGGGCTGAAGGGCTCCTCAGGTGGTGCCAGAGTGGACACCGAGGCCAAGGAGGCACTGAGAGTGAGGGCTGCTAGCACGTTGTCACCTCTCAATACCACCTCTAAACAGGACACCCCAACTGCTATTGGGAATTTGGCCAATGACCGCTCTAATTACTTCCTGCTGGATAGGGGCGATGAAGGGGCCCCACAATTGTAGTGTTCTCCAGAGGGGAGCTCTCTAGGCCAGGGAAAGTGCCAGCAGGTCAGCCCAGGGGTCCTCAGTAGAAGTTGTTAGTTGAGCTCATTTGGGGTTCCATTTGTAAGACCATCTGTAGCTTGATAGCCTCGATTTTAGAGGAAACAAATTTGACAAGAAGGTTAAAGATACAGGGCCCGAAGGCGAGTAACAGCGAGATGGCTGCCACAGGACCTAGAAAGGGGAGAAGCCAGGTTGCCTAACTCCAGAGGTTGGTATAAGAGTTTGAAAGGCGTTATCTGATTTCAGAAGATTTTCCTGTAAACACCAGGTGGCATCTTGTACTATCCCTAACTGGTGAGTGTAAAAACAACTCTTCCCCTAAGAAGGTGCAGAGTCCTCCTTTCTCAGCAGTGAGGATGTCTAGGCCTCAGCAGTTTTGGAGAGTCACTGCTGCCAAAGAATCTATTTGGGATTGTAGAATAAGGATAGATTTCATTATTTCTTGCAAACTGTCTGAGAAATCCTTTCAGAGTGTATGGCAGTAGGACAATGAAGCAGATAAACTGGCTATTCCGGTTCCTGTAGCAGTAGCCATTCCTAACCCTATAAGTAGGGGTATTAGTTGTATGGCTCTGAGCTGATGGACTTGAGCTTTGAGGGGTACTGATAAGGTCTGATTTCCTGGGGCAATGTTAATGTTGGGATTTAGAAAGATTAAGGTGTAGATGCCTGTCCAGTTAGTGGGGAGGCAGATATAGGTCGATGTTCCACATAAGAAGAATATGCCTTGGCTGGGTAGACAGAACTTTACCCTGGCTTTTAAAGGAATAGGGTACTCTGTTTTTTCTTTACTACTTTCATCTCTCTTTCTTTCTCCTCGAATTCTCCTTTGTCTCTTTCTCTCTTTTTCTCTGACTCCCTCTTTGTCTCTTCCTCTCTTTCCTTCTTCGACTTTCTGTCTCTCTGTCTCTTCCTCTGTCTCCTTCTCTTTGTCTCTCTGTCTCCTCCTGTCTCCTCCTCTTTCTGACTCTCTCTTTGACTTTCTGTTTCTGTCTCTCTCTCCCTCTCTTTTCCTTTCTGCTGGTCTTTCCCTGCCGCTGCTAGTAGCTTATGCTGCTGTTCTCCCCTCTCTTTCCCATTTTGATGGCTTTGGCAGTGTAAGACTGCCACCTCCTTGTGTGCAATAACTCCATAACTTCCTTGTTGTATTTAATGGGGGTTCCCCCAGAGGTTAGGAAGTCCCTTTTTTCCATATTTCAGCATGGACATGTAGGATTAGATAAGCATACTTGTTATCTATATACACATTTATTTTTCTTCCCTTTTCACAGTTCTAAGGCTCTGGTAAGTGCCACCAGTTCCGCTAACTGGGCACTGGTCCCTGGGAGAAGAGGCTTACTTTCAAGTATGGTTACATCACTAACTATGGCATAACCTGCTCTTCGTATCCCATTCCCCACAAATCAGCTTCCATTGGTATATAGGTTAAGGTCAGGATTAGCTAAGGGGACTTCTAAGAGATCATCTCGGGCAGCATAAGTCTGGACTGTAATTCATTGGCAGTAATGCTTGATTGGTTCCCCATCCTCTGGGAGAAAAGTGGCAGGGTTGAGGGCCACACATGTACATATTTGAAGCACCGGTCCCTCAAGGAGTAGCACCTGGTATCTAAGTAGGCGGTTGTCTGAGAGCCATAAACTTCCTTTGGCACCTAGTATGCCATTTACATTATGAGTAGTCCAGACAGTGAGATCCTTTCCTTGTATTATTTTGACAGCCTCTGACACTAAGACGGCCACCGCTGCAACTACCCGTAAACAGTGAGGCCAGCCTTTTGCTACTACATCAATTTCCTTACTTAGGTATGCCACTGGTTGTGGGGTTGTCCCACGAGTCTGAGTAAGGATCCCAAGAGCTATCCCTACTCTCTCTGTGACATATAAAGGGAAGTTTTGTCCTGTGGGAAGGCTTAAAGCTGGAGCTTGCACTAGGGCCTGCTTTAAGGTTTTGAAGGCTGTTTCTACCTCTAGTTCCCATTCTACTAGATGAATATTTGCTATTTGGGTTTCCTTGATTAGAATATAGAGGGCTCTGGCTATCTCACTGTATCTGGGGATCCATAGTCAGCAAAAGCCAGTGATTCCAAGGAACACCCACAATGGTTTTAATGACTTTGGGTGAGGATAAGCCAGTATAGGCTGTATTCATTCCTTGCTGAGGGCCCTGGTCCCTCTGGCTAAGATTAGGTGTAGATATTTGACCTGCTATAAGCAAAGCTGGTCCTTCAACCTAGACACTTTGTACCCTTGATTAGGTAGAAAGTTCAAGAGATCTAGAGTAGCCTGGTGGCATGAGGCTTCCGAACTGGTAGCCAAAAGTAAATAATCCACATACTGAAGGACCAGAGTGCCTGGACTTGAGAAGTGGCCTAGACCTTGGGCCAGTGCCTGACCAAACAGGTGAGGGCTATCACTAAACCCTTGGAGTGGGATTGTAAGGTAAAGAGAAACTGGGAGTCAGAGTGCAGGGGAAAACAGAAGAAGGCATCCTTGAGGTCCAGAACCATGAACCATTCTGCTTCCTCTGGTATTTGAGAGAGCAGGGTATAGGGGTTGGGTACAACCAGATATGGAGGAATTACTGCCTCACTGATGAGTCTAACATCTTGCACTAGTCTCCACTGACCATTCGGTTTTTGTACTAGAATTGGGGTATTGCAAGGACTGCTGCATTACCTTACTAAGCTTGAGCTTTTAAATGTTTAACAATATCCTGTAATCCTTTATGAGCTTCAGGCCTTAAGGGATATTGCCTTTGATAAGGAAAAGTGGTAGAATCTTTTAACCTGATTTGGACTGGGCATTTTTTGCCCTTCCAAATTGTCCTTCCAATGCCCAGACTTCAGGGTTGATTCCCTCCTCAATTAGGGGACAACAAATGGGTAACTTGTTCCCCATATTCATGTAGATAATAGCTCCAGCCTTGGCTAATATATCCCT
Source organism: Piliocolobus tephrosceles (assembly GCF_002776525.5). Classification (NCBI taxonomy): domain Eukaryota; kingdom Metazoa; phylum Chordata; class Mammalia; order Primates; family Cercopithecidae; genus Piliocolobus; species Piliocolobus tephrosceles. The sequence continues at coordinate 116,088,578 of NC_045438.1, read as the reverse complement.
CCCTAATAAGTGTGTGGGACTTTCAGGCATAATAAGGCATGTGAAAAGACCAAACTCTCCCAATTACAACTGAGGAGGTGGGAGAAATACCTGGTTACAGGCTGTCCCAGGACTCCTCAAATGGTAATGGACCTTGAGGACAGTTGTCCAGGACAGGAGATTAACACTGAGAAGGCCACACCAGTGTCCAGGAGGAAGTCAATTTCCTGGCCCTCAATGGTTAAACGTACCCGGGACTCAGTGAGGGTGATGACATGAGTTGGCGCTTGCCCTGGGTACCCTCAGTCCTCTTGTTGGATCATCTGGTTGGGGGCTTCTGACCCAGAGAACCTTCGTCCTCTGGGGCAGTGCACCTTCCAGTGATTGTCTTGGCATAGTGGACATGGACGAGGAGGCAGCTTCTCATTGGACAATCTCTTTTAAAGTGTCCTAGTAAACCACACTGGTAACAAAGCCTACTGGGTGACTGGCCTGCTCCATTTTCTGTCCTCTCTGAACCACCAAGGTTTGTTTGTCTGAGGGCCATGACTAAAGCTGCGGCCTTTCTTTCATCTTGCTTTTCCTTTTGGGCCTGTTCCTCTTGGTCCCTATTATAGAACACTGAGGTTGCCAGGTTTAATAATGCTTCCAAATTTTGTTCAGGGCCCAGGGCTTGCTTTTGGAGCTTTCTCCTGATATCTGCGGCTGATTGGGTAATAAATGTATCTTTTAGAATCAATTGACCCTTGAGTGATTTGGGTGATAGGGGAGTATACTTTTTAAGGTCTCCTGTAGCCACTCTAGGGAGACAGAAGGATTTTCTTCCTTTCTCTGAGTTGTGGTGGACATCATTGAATAATTCATGGGCTTTTTTCTAATTCTTCTTAGTCCTTCTAACACAGATCAACAGATGTTTACCACTCGAGTCCCCAAGATCTGAGTTGAGGTCCCAGTGGGGATCCATATGGGGGATGGCTTGCTGACTGGTAGGGAATTTGTCCTTTTCTTCAGCTGTCATTCTATCATTTACTTGACTAAGATACCAGGTATCTCCAAACTTTTGGGCTGCAGCTAAAGCCACATTAATTTTATTAAAGGCCAGGGTTTGATCTAACAGTAGCATGACATCTCCAAGCAAGGTCAAATGTTTGCCCTAGACCCTGTAGGACATTTATGTACCTATCAGGATCATCTGAAAACTTCCCCAGGTCTGCCTTGATCTGCTTTAAATCAGAGAGGGAGTAGGGGACATGTACCCGGGTTGGGCCAAATTCCCCTCCCCCTACAGCTTGAAGGGGACATAACTGATAGCCTGGGGGGTTTTGTGGTTCTTTGGAGATTTCTTTGCTTACTTCCTTCTGGACAGGGGAGATTAGAGGAGGCTTATCATTAATAGGAAGGGGAGCGATAGGGAGGCTAGGATACGGGGGTAAGCTGAGAGGTCCTCTCGTGGGATGTAAATTGTAAGCTTTGCATAGTTGTGTATTCTCCCTCAATGAAAAGAAAGCTTGGACATAAGGTATTTCACTCCATTTGCCTTCCCTCTTACAAAAAAAGTCAAGCTGCAGTATAGTATTGTAATTTGTACTTCCCTCAGGTGGCCATTTTTCCCCATCAGAGAGAGAATATTGGGGCCAAGCCGTAGTGCAGAAAAAAATGAGACACCTCTTTTTCAGGGTTTGTGGGTCAAATTGGTCCCAATGGCTTAGGATGTATTTCAAGGGTGAGTCTGTTGATGCCTGTGTGTTTCCCATCTGAAAGACAAAACTGCCTACAGTTTTGGTTTGTTTGTTTCTCCCTGCCCAAGAACCCGCAACGATCCCTGGCCCTGCTGATCAGAATAGTTGCGCTCACCAATGCAGCAGCAGAAACACCAGTTTTCCTCTTAGACCACAAAGAGAACCGAGGAATGTTGGATTTCGTGGCCCTTACCAATGCATTCTTGAAAACCTGCACCCTTGCCTGTCCTCCTAGACCACAAAGAGGACCAAGAAAAATTGGATTATTGGCCCTTACTGACGCATTCTCAAAAGGCTATTAAGCATTCTCCTATTAGTATTGGGACCTTACCCCTGTCCTGTAAAGACGTTATGACCCAAAAATGAAGTGGAGGGTCATACCCTGAGGGAGGGAAGGGACCTCCAGGGTTGGAAGAGTGATACCTTTTATCCTCACTTATATGAATAGGAAGGATACAATTTCTGAGGCTCCCCATATTCTAGCTTCAGGAATAGCTTTTGTTAGGCCTGCTAGTTTGAGGAGGGAACCTAAAATTCCAGGTAGTCCCCCATATGACAGGGCTTTGGGCAAAAATTATGTCTTTCTGATTGGTGAGCTCAGGTGCTTAAAGAACATAACAAAGTCCTGGAGTTTATACTAGAAATCAATCTTATAGGAGAAACTAGAAAAGCGCCAAAGACAGGGAGTGATTTTTAGAAGCAGGACTAATCTCGGAGAAGAGAGGCGAGAGGAAGTTTGTCTGGCAGGCATTAGGACCCAGGGGGCAAGGGTCAGGATAGATAGGATAGATGGGCGAGTCTCGCTTGGGCAACATGCCTTTGAGAGTTCTGCTCATGACCGCAGAGTCAACCAACTTGTTGTCAGGACCCTGGAGCTACAAGGCTTTCCTCTATGTTGACCCTCGGCTCAACCCAGAAGTACAGGAAAAGCGGAAGCTGGTTCCAGGCAAACCAACGCTCCCAACTCCAAAGAGTTGGGGGTTGTTCGAGAGCCTTTTCCAGAAAGCCTGACACCCGTGTCTTTAGTTCAGCAGCCGCGCTAGTCACTTTTAACTGGTTGACAGGTGCCCGGTATTTAGCCCCTGAATTCTAAAGAAAAATAGGACAGAATAGCAAGCGAAAGGGGTCTGATGGTACTCACTGCTTGGCAATAGGTGACAGTCTCACCGCTCAGCAATAGGCCATAGTCCCATCTGGGTCACCAAAATGTGTCCAGAATTGGTGGGTTCTTGGTCTTGCTAACTTCAAGAATGAAGTCTGCTTTTATTCCCTTATCTGATCCCACCCACATCCTGCTGATTGGTCCATTTTACAGAGAGCTGATTGGTCTATTTTACAGAGAACTGATTGGTCCATTTTACAGAGAGCTGATTGGTCCATTTTGACAGAGTGCTGATTGGTGCATTTACAAACCTTGAGCTAGACACAGAGTGCTGACTGGTGCATTTACAATCCTTTAGCTAGACACAGAGTGCTAGACAGAAAAGTTCTCCAAGTCCCCACTAGATTAGCTAGATACAGAGTGCTGATTGGTGCATTTACAAACCTTGAGCTAGACACAGAATGCTGACTGGTGCGTTTACCATCCTCTGGCTAGACATAAAAGTTCTGTAAGTCCCCACCTGACTCAGGAGCCCAGTTGGCTTTGCTTGGTGGATGCCATGCCAGGGCCACAGGCAGAGCTGCCCGTCAGTCCCGCTCCACGTGCCAGCACTCCTCAGCCCTTGGGTGGTCGATGGGACCAGGCTCTGAGGAGCAGGGGATGGTGCTTGTCAGGGAGGTTCAGGCCACATGGGAGCCCACCCAGGGTGGAGGGGGCAGGGAGGGGTGTGGGGCCTGGGCATGGTGGGCTTCAGGTCCTGAGCCCTGCCCCCTGGGGAGGTGGCTGAGGCCCAGCGAGAATTTGAGTGTGGCATGGGTGGGCCAGCAGTGCTGGGGGACCTGGTGCACCCTCCACAGCTGCTGGCCCGGGTGCTAAGTCCCTCGCTACCTGGGGCCAGCGGCACTGACCAGCTGCTCCAAGTGCAGGGCCCGACGGGCCTGCACCCACCCAGAACTCGTGCTGGCCCACTCACGCTGCTCACAGCCCCGGTTCCTGCCTGCGCCTCTCCCTCCACACCTCCCTGCAAGCAGAGGGAGCCAGCTCCAGCCTCGGCCAGCCCAGAGAGGGGCTCCCACAGTGCTGTGGCAGGCTGAAGGTCTCCTCAGGTGCCACCAGAGTGGACACTGAAGCCGAGGAGGCACCGAGAGCGAGGGATGCTAGCATGTTGTCACTTCTCACTAGGAAGGTTTGGAAAAAGCAATAGATAGGCCCCCTCCTCCCTGCCCCAACCCAAGATGAGTTCCCAGGGAGCCAGAGCCTGCTGAGTAAGGAAGAGGAAGTCAGCAAAGGTCAGAGGCCAAGGAAGGAAGGAAGAAACAAAGCCACCAGGGAGACAGCCTTGGGGGAATCCCTTGGCCCTTCACTCTCATTGTGGAAGGCAAAGCACCCCAAATGCAGCCCCACAAGAGGAACTAAGCAGGGGTACACTCATGTCAAAAACCATGTATATGAGGTTGTGGGGTGAGGATGTCCAAAGTCAAGAACAACTCCCTCCAAGGTCAGTCCTTGCCCAAGGATGCCGGTTCAGCCTCCAAGGCTTTGTCTCCATACCAAGTTTACACCAAAGAGCAGCCTCTGGCATGCCCAGATCCAGGGAATGGATGTAACAGAGGACAAGGGGCCAATTGCTTCTTTAAGATCTGTCCTGTGCCAAATTCCAAGCCCAGTGGAAGTCCAGCCTTCAGCTGCTGGGGTCTCCCATGCCTTCCTTAGTTCATACAACCACTTCATCATGGGGGTGTTGCACTCCACCACCGACATGCCATAGGGGACATGCTCCTGGGCCTGCTTCCCAACAGTAACCAAGCTGAGGAGGGAACAGCTTCCCTCAGAGCTGCCCTACCCAGCACTGTGCCCAGCCAGGGACATGATGTCCACGCTGGCAAGGCCTACCTTCAATTCCCAAATTTTACAATGTGCCAGATGTGTGGGTTCCAGCCCTGAGGCAGGGTCACAAAGAGATGTCAGTTTCCTCAACTATAAAATGAGGAATTGGTGTGGAATCAGATCATCTCCTTAGTTTCTTCCAGTTTTAACTGCCCACCCCCCACCTTTTTTTTCTTTTTGAGACAGGGTCTTGCTCTGCTGCCCAGGTTGCAGAGCAATGGTGTGATCATGGCTCACTGGGCCCTTGACCTCCTGGGTTCAAGGGATCCTCCCATCTCGGCCTCCCAAGTAGCTAGGACCACAGGTGCATATCACCACACCAGGTTAATTTTTCTATATTTTTAAAGATAGGGTCTCCCTGTGTTGCTCAGACTGGTCTTGAACTCCTGGGCTCAAGCCGTCCTCCTGCCTTGGCCTCCCAAAGTGCTGGGATTATAGGTGGGAGCCATCACATCCAGACTTCAAGGGTCTTCATAATCTTGTTTCTCCTCCCATGCATTCATACTTTGCCCTTTGCTCTTATCTGCTGAATACACCTTGGAAAGGGAGCCAATCTCTTTGCAGTGACATTCTACTGACAATGTTAACAGTCATTCTGGATCATTGAGGCAAAACAAGCACGTTTTTCTCAATGACTTGAATAGTTAGGCAAAAGCAGATTTTTAGTGAGTTTTCTAGATAATAAAAATTATAAGGAGTTAATTTAGGAGACCACCAGTTTTAGCGATGTTTTGGGCCAGAATATAAGATGTCAATTCTAAATATATTATCAATAGAAATATCCTTAACATTTACCTTAGTTTCACTAATGGATCAGAATGGCCTATCTTTATTACAACCAGCAGATAAGAATGTGTCACTGGAACTAAAATCTCTCCTGGCTAGTCCTGAATTTAGATTTGCTAGTTTAGAAAGATGTAGCCTTATTTTTGCTTTAAGTATATAATACAACAAAGAAAGAATATTTTAAAATTGGAAGATAACAATGATAAAAACACAACCAAGGGTTCCAGTACAGCTTTAAAGTATAGCTTTATTGTAGCTTCAGTATAACTTTAAATTTACAGTGATTGATTATAAATTATTTCTCTCTACTTTTCTAACATATGACATGTTAGCAAAAGACTGCATTAGTTGAGTTTGACATGTTACTAGCAAACATGGTCTCCTACATAGAACCAGCCCTTCCTAAAAAGATCATAAGTATTTACATGGCACTTTTAGTACACAAACAACCAAACAATATTACTGTGGAGGAGGTGATGGTCACTTACACTGTAAAATGATTAAGGAGGGAGGTCTACTGCAAGCTTGTATAAAAAGCATCTTCTCCAGAGAGCCCTATATTTCATTTTCAGAAACTAAATTTCCTTTCAACTAGGGCCTAATGAATTGATTCATGTTCCAAAACGCACAAGAGATTGACTTATACCTCCAAGGCTTACAAATGTATTTAGATGAAAAATATATGAGTTAAGAAAGAGACTTTTATCTACCCAGGTTTTTTAGACTTCTTGGAGAATAAATAAAGTGAGTCATCACATGGCTCATTACTGTCAAAAGACTGGAGCGAGTCCTAGAAAAATTTGTGTGAGAACTTGGAGTTCTCATCTTGGCATAGTTCCCTGGGGACGTAGAACCCTGAAGGAAGACCCCAGGGTCAGATCATTTGAATTAAATCTTCCAAGCATACATGGAGTAGATCTGTAGGTGCAGGAAGACTTAGCTTACCCATTAGACACTATAGCACGATGTGGCTGGGGCCTATGTTCTTTTCAACTGGGTACAAAACTATCTGACACTTGCTTGAGGTGGAAAAAATGTAATGGTCCAAATAATAAATATTTTTAAATTCTACTAAGCATATTATGTCAACCAATCAACTGAAACACCACTTAACTCTTAAATAATTTTTAAAATTATATTTAATGTGTGATGCAGGTGTGGGGATACTTTAATATGTCTGACAGTATGTATATCATGCATAGACAATAAAAACCTTCAAAAGGCCTTCTCTACATGTACATTTGCTCTTTCTCATTTACATTAACTACTCTGTGGAAAACAATATCTGTTTATTTCATTCGATAGACACAGGCTTGGAAATAATATGCATTAAATTAACCACAAAGTTAAAACAGTTGTTGAGTATAAGTTAAAAATTGGGCAGCAAAATACTATAACTGTCCAACCAGGCCCCAAAAAGAGTAAATAAGAACTTCACTACTCACCTTATCTCTCCTAGGCTCTTGTCTCCAGGGTACTGGGAAGGGAGATTAAGTGAGGATTTATAACCCTCTCCTTTCCTATTGAAAGCTCTACCCACTCAAAGTATCAACCAACAGTCATTCCAGTTTGGGCCACACCTCTGGGGTTTCACTTTACATTCACTTTTTAAAAAATATTTGATAGCTCATTGAGCTAACTAAGTAAGAAGAAAGTAACATTCCACTGGCTCATTCAACAATTGTTTGCTGAATACGCTTTTCTGCCAGATGTTGTTTTAGGATTTGGCTCTACAAAGGTGAGTATGACTGCATTTCTGCACCTATGGTGCTTACATTCTAGAGGAGGAAGACAGGCAGTACATAAATATATATTTTTAATGTGGTTTGTTCAAAATAATAGCAACAATGTATTGGATGATTATAACTTGTGTATGAGTTAATGTATGAAAGCAAAGTTACAAAGTATGGGAAGGGGCAATTAGAAGCACTCTGTTATGAGGTAGCTGCACTATTTGAGAAGTGATGTAGTGTTACTTGAAAGTGGTCAAGATTAGTTGTTCATATATACTGCAAATTCTAGGGCAACCACTAAAAATATGTTTTTAAAAAGTATAATTGATTTGCCAAGAGAGGAGCGAAAATGGAATCATATAAATAATATAACCATATGTGATGGTTAATACTGAGTGTCAATTTAATTGGATTGAAGGATACAAAGTATTAATCCTAGGTGTACCTGTAAGGGTATTACCAAAGGAGATTAACATTTGAGTCAGTGAGCTGGGAAAGTCAGACCCACTCTTAATCTGGGTGGGCACCATCTAATCAGCTGCCAGCACAGCTAGAATATAAAGCAGGCAGAAAAATGTGAAAAGACCAGACTAGCCTAGCCTCCCAGCCTACATCTTTCTTCCACACGAGATGCTTCCTGCCCTCAGACATCAGACTCCAAGTTCTTCAGTTTTGGTGCTCGCACTGGCTCTTCTTGCTCCTCAGCTTGCAGATGGCCTATTGTGGGACCTTGAGATCATGTGAGTTAATACTTAATAGTAACTAACCTTTATATATATATCCTATTAGTTCTGTCCCTGTAGACTAATACACCATACAAATGGAAGAAAAAAAAAAGAAATAAAGGAGCAACAATAGGAAACAGCTACAAACATGGTAGGTATACAGCCAACTACGTCGATAATTACTTCAAGTGTGAATGGTCTTAAATACACCAATTAAAAGACAAAGACTATCATGAATAGATTAAAAAAACAAGACTCAACTGTGCATATATAAGCAAGCCACTTCACATATAAAGACATAGATTGATTAAACAAATAAGCATGCCAGAGGGTGCTGAGTGCTATGAAGAAAATAAAACAAGAGGATAAGAAAGAGGTATGTAGGGGCTGGACGCAGTGGTTCACTCCTGTAATCCCAGCACTTTGGGAGGCTGAGGCAGGTGGATCACTTGAGGTCAGGAGTTCAAGACCAGCCTGGCCAACATGGTGAAACCGTGGCTCTACTAAAAATACAAAATTGGCTAGGCATGGTGATGCATGCCTGTAATCCCAGTTACTCGGGAGGCTGAGGCACAAGAATGGCTTGAACCTGGGAGGCGGAGGTTGCAGTGAGCCAAGATCGCACCACTGCACTCCAGTTTGGGTGACAGAGTGAGACTCCATCTCAAAAAAAAAAAAAAAAAAAAAAATGAGAGAGAGAGAGAGGTATATGGGTATATGGGGGGGCAGTGCAGGGGAAGCTCTGTAGATCTTATGGTCAGGAGAGGATTCCCTCACATGGGGATGTTAGCACTAAAGGAATAAGACACAGCCTGTCATGCAATGTTCTGAGGCTTGTTATTTGGGTTAAAGGCATAAAACGCACAATCAGCCATGAGGGAACATCAGTAAATACAAAATCCCCTGCTGGTTATTGTCTGTTGCAGCCCCTGTCCAGTGGGATTCACTTTCTGCTCTGTTCCATCCCCCAGGGATGTTGGACGCTGCAGAACTGCCTCAGCCAGGTGAGGACAGGAGGAGAGTAAGTCAGGTATTCAATCTGCCAAAACCTCTCTGAAAGTGTGGCTTTATTCTGGGTCCCTTGGCACTTCTTCTTCTTTTTTTTTTTTTTTTGAAATGGAGTTTTGCTCTTGTTGCCCAGGCTGGAGTGCAATGGTGCCGTTTCAGCTCACTGCAACCTCCACCTCCCAGGTTCAAGCGATTCTCTTGCCTCAGTCTCCGAAGTACCTAGGATTACAGGCGTGCGCCACCACACTTGGCTAATTTTTTGTATTTTTAGTAGAGAAGAGGTTTCTCCATGTTGGTCGGGTTGGTCTCAAACTCCTGACCTCAGATGATCCGCCCACCTCGGCCTCCCAAAGTGCTGTGATTACAGGCATGAGCCACTGCGCCCAGTCAGGTCCCTTGGCACTTCTGTCCTAGACACCAGGGTCCCACACTGTCCATTTTTCCTCTTTTGTCCCTGGCACTGAAACCTCTGCAACTGCCCCATTTAGGCATGGCTGTGCACTTTAACCCCGTTGGTTCACCTGTCATGGCTTTTACTCAGTGAGCCTCTTGTCTTCCTTCTGCTCTTTCTTGCACCCTGTCTCACTCATGCTGACTTTGGGTTTAGCCTTGAACGCTCAGGATGCTGATATTTTTTGAGGATAAACAATCCTGTCCCTGACTTCCGACTCTATTATCAAAGTCTGGTAACTCGTGAAAATTGTGGGGGGTAATGGTGGTGGTGGTGGTTGGAGGCTTGAGACTAAAGGGTGGGAGCCTGCACCAAAAAAGGAAATGATGAAACTGGGGTAATGCCACCTGAGGCAGAATGGGACAGGAGGGGGCTGGTTTCCAATATGCGAAGTGAATAGCACAATTTAAGGTCATGCAACCATGAACATGAGAAACATGGGAACTTCTTGTTGGAGACAGCCTCGTCTCTTGTTTTTATTTTCTCTAATCCTTTACTTCAATGCAGAAGTCAACCTTCTTCCCTGTTTTTTTCCTAAAAGAACCAGATTCGGGGGCCCCCTTGTGTCTAAGAGAATTAAAACCCAAAAGCAAGTACTTGCAAAATGGCTTAAGGTCTATATAAACAGCCCTTGATTAAAATTATCAGGCAGTGGCGCTGGGTAGTAAAAATAGCAACACAGTAATATAAACTAGCCCAAATTTGCTGCCATCCCACAAAACTCAGTACAGTTTGAGTATCCCTTATCCGAAATGCTTGGGATCAGAAGTGTTTCTGACTTTAGAACTTTTTTGGACTTAAGAATATTTGCATTATACTTACTGGCTGAGTATCCCAAACCAAAAAATCCCAAATCCAAAATGCTCCAATGAAGACTTCCTTCGAGCGCCATGTCAGCACTCAGTTTCAGATTTTAAAACATTCTGAATTTCTGAGCATTTCGGATGTCAGATTTGGGTTGCTCCACCTATAATACAGACCCCTGAGGATTGTCAAGTCAACTATCTGGTTCCCAGGTATAAATTAGTCTCTAAATGTGTATAAAATATTTATCTTCCCTGAAGAGTTCAGAGGGAAGTTTGAGGGGAACCACCCTTAGGTTGGATGATTCATTCGAAGGACTCACAGAATTCACTGAACGCTGTGATACCCACGGCTATGGTTTATTACAGGGAAAGGATACAGATGAAGACCAGTCAAGGGAAGAGGTGCATGGGGCAGAGTCCAGGAGGGATCCAAACACGGGCTTCCAGAGGTCCTCCTGTGGAGCCATGGGCAGCGTTCACTCCTTTTGGGAACACTGTGTGTCAATACCCATGGAGTATTGTCAACTGGGGAAGTTTACCTGAGCCTTGGAACCTAGGATTTTTATTGGGGGTTCCATCAGGTAAGCATGGCTGACTGCCCAACAGGTGATCTGTTTTCACTCCCTCTAGAGTTGAGCTGATACCACGTGACCCAGAGCTCTCACCCAGTATCGCATCGCTGGTGTGACTCAAAGCTCTCACCCTAAATCATATTGTTACTAGCTGACTGGCCCAAGACCCTCAGGCAAAGACACTCCTGTCAGGCCTAGCATTCAAAGGACTTAAGAGACTGCCTTCCAGCAGCAAAGGCCAGACTTCTGGTGGGGCAAGGTGGAAGTCTTTACCACACACTTCCCATGTTCTTTTTTTGTTGTTGTCTACTGCACTCAGGGGACTGGCCACGCTGGGCCTCTTTCTCAGCACAGCAGCTGAGGTCAGCACTGTTCCTCAGGCCTACCTCGGGGCTGCACCTGCCACCAGGCTTTTGCTCTTGCACACCTCCCAGTGGGTCAGGGCTGGGGACCTGCACGAGGCGACTGAGGCCACGTGAGAATTCAAGTGGGGCACGGGCACGCCTGCAGTGCTGGTGGACCCGGGGCACCCTCCGCAGCTGCTGGCCCGGGTGTTAAGCCCCTCACTGCCCTGGGTTGGCAGCGCCGGCCGGCCAGCCGCTCCAAGTGCTGGGCCACCTAAGCCCGCTACAGCTGAATTCGCACTGGCCTGTGAGCGCTGCCTGCAGTCCCGGTTCCCACCCTCGCCTCTCCCTCCACACCTCCCAGCAAGCAGAGGGAGTTGGCTCTGGCCTCCGCCAGCCCAGAGAGGGGCTCCCACAGTGCAGTGGCGGGCTGAAGGGCTCCTCAAGGTCGCCAGAGTGGACACTGAGGCCGAGGAGGCACTGAGAGCGAGGGCTGCTAGCACACTGTCACCTCTCACTATGCTGAATTATTCTAAAGCAGGGGCTTTGTTCTACGATTCTGCCTCCTGGCAGTCTGCCTGGCATGTAATAGGTGCTTGATGAGTATTTTTTTTTCTTTTTGAGATAGGGTCTCATTCTCTCACCCAGGCAGGAGTGCAGTGGAGTGATCTCAGCTCACCGCAGCCTCTGCCTCCCAGGTTCAAGCAATTCTCCCACCTCAGGCTCTCAAGTAGCTGAGATTACAGGGGTGCGCCACCCAGCCTGGCTACTTTTTGCAGTTTTAGTAGAGACGAGGTTTCACCATTTTGGCCAGGCTGGTCTCAAACTCCTGACCTCAGGTGATCTACCCACCTTGGCCCCCTAAAGTGCTGGGATTACAGGCGTGAGTCACTGCACCCAGTTGAGGCTTGATGAGTATTTGAGACGTGAATCAACGCCTGTTTAACAGCAGCATTATATTAACAGACCATACTTTTAGTTCTGAAATGCAAAAATTTAGAAGCCTACAAATAACCATTTGGGTAGTAAGAAGATAAAAATAATATATATTTGCATTTTCTTATACATGTGTCAAATGTAACTGGAAGGGTACACAAATAGTAACTGTGTTTGCCTGTGAGAAGCAGGACTCGGTTGTGGGGAAGCAGGGTTGAAAAGACTTCCAAGACTGTAGACCCTTTTATACTTTTTTGATTCTTGAACCATGCAAATGTATTCTTTATTTGAAAAAAATTAAAAAATTCTAGCAACAAAGCAATGAGCAATGACTCAAAAATTCTTTATTTTGGCTAATACTGATTGCTACCATTTTATTTATTACAGTTCAGAGGAGAGTCATTCACTAGACATTTGGTTGTTATTAAACACTAAAAATTAGGTAAAGACTGGAGGGGATAAGGATCAGAGAACAGGATAAGGAGAGCAGAAACACACTCAGGAGAGAACAAGAGATCCTGCCCATTCTCATTATGAGGATGAACTGGCTACAGGACATTAGTAGCCTGATCAGATCTAACTTAAATACCAGTCTCTCCAAAAAAGTTTTCCAAAAAAGATCCCCTAACAATTATTTACTGGACAAAAAAGGTTGATATTTCTAGAAAGAGATGATCTCTTTGACACAAAAGACCAAACTTAGGACCCAACATAATACATAGCACCATGACAGAGCTGGGATCCATTAAGACATGACTGTGGACAGAACCATCTCTAGGAACACGCTCTCACTCACAGATGGATGTGTTGTTTTACGGCTTAAAGATGTTGTAGACGGTTCTCACATAAATTTCATCAGGGGGAGGCTTCTTCTTGCTGCCAGGTTCAAGGAATCTCTTAATTGTAGGGATATTACTTAGTTTCACTGTGTACTCCTGAAAAAGGAAAACCCAAAAGTTTAAGGCTAACAAAAAAGGTATTAGTTACTACAAAGATATGGTTATGCAAAATGGCCCATCAAAATTTGTTCAATAAATACTTGTTGAAGGGTTCCAAGCAGAACTGAAATCTAGCATTTGTTTAGCAGGGATGTCCAATCTTTTGGCTTCACTGGGCCACACATAAAATACACTAACACTAACAGTAGCTAATGAGCTGAAAAAAAAAATCCCAAAATATCTCATAATGTTTTAAAGAAGTTTATGAATTTATGTTGGGCCACATTCAAGGTTGTCCTGAGCCACATGTAGCCCATGGGCCGTGGGTTGGACAAGGCTGGGTTAAGATCTGATCTCTATGATTATTTACAATCGCTGTCATCAATCACCCGTATCAAGATCGGAGTTTAGGCAAATCTCCAGGTTCACAAAAAGATAAGAACTCTGCAGCAATGGCAAAAGTAAAAACATACTCAAAATAGAATTATGACACTTAAGGTGAAAAAAAAGGAAGGGGAAAATTCATTGAAAACACCTCCAGTGTATTTTTCTGTATTGTTTTTTAATGCTAGTCAATTTGAAGCAGTGGGAGTGGGGAAGGAAAAAAGAAATCTGTAACTTGTTGTGATCAATTAGCTGTAAACACCACTCGGACTAGCCACCTGAAGTGCACTGATCTGCTGGGAAAAAATGCCTGAGCCACTTAAGTAAAGGTGCTTTAAAAAGTCACCAGACGGTACAATTTATATCTTAAGATTCAGCTTCTTCAGAGTTTTTACTCCTATCAGTAAATGAATCCTCTTTCTGGCTATGTTCAGGAAATCGCCAGTTGCATTTTTTCATAGCCTCTGGCTCAGATACCAAATATTTATGTAAACTGGAATGGAAGAAAAAAAAATTGTATTTTTCACTCGTAGAATCAAATCTTACCAATTCTCAGTAACTGAGAAGAAAAGCCCATTTTACCTAGTGAAAAATCTGAACTATATGAAGAGGCATATGCTCATCATATATAATTATTCTAATAAAACCTTTTAAAGCTATTTAAATAAAACCATTTATTTAAAAGTGAAGAGGTTGTTTTAAATAGCTACTATTTATTAATTGCCTATTATGTGCAAGACACAGCCTTAATTAAGCACACACACAAACATACATACATATGCCACTAATATTAACAAAAACCCTAGTAATTATGCCAATTAATTATATATAAATATGACAATTTTCTCTTTTCATTACGTACTTAAGCTCTACTTGTGTTATCTGATTTTAAATATTATACCAAAATTTAGAAGCTTGTTCCAAATGATGTATTGTTTCAAGATTTATCTGGGGTTCATAGTTATCATGTATAGTAAAACTTTTGTGACTTTTAAATCCATTAATCAACACAGGAATAACCCTTTAAATTCAACACTGATCTGGTGTCCGATTCTGAAGTTTTTAAATATTGATGCTCAATCTGATCAGAGATTAAAACTGTATTTACACAGATAATGCCTTGGGGTTTAAAAAGGGGTTGTTATTATAGTATCATCAATGTAAAATACCAATAGGTCCTGGTGCTACAGTTTACCAAGAAACCTTGATCTCTATCATTTACCCTAGACTTTTTAGATATTTTGTGTCTATTCAGTGAAAAGTTCTCTACTGCCTCTGAGGTGTGTGTGTATGTGTACACATGCATGTGTATATATGCATGCCTGGAAAGATTTCACTTTTTTTTTTTTTTTTTTTTTGAAACACAGTTTTGCTTTTTCCCCCCGGCGGGGGGGCAGTGACATTTTCCCAGCTCACTGCAACCTCTGCCTCCCCGGTTCAAGCGATTCTCCTGACTCAGCCTTCGAGTAGCTGGGATTACAGGCACATGCCACCATGCTCAGCTAATTGTTTTATTTTTAGTAGAGATGGGGTTTCACCATGTTGGCCAGGCTGGTTTTGAGCTCCTGACCTCAAGTGATTCACCTGCCTCGGTCTCCCAATGTGCTGGAATTACAGGTGTGAGCCACCACGCCCAGCCTACATTTCCCATTTAATAAGTTTAGCATTCTACCTACTTCTGGGTTCAGCATCTTACCTATTTAGGGCCATAGGTACTTCTAGTACTTCTAAATGTGTTTTTCAGAAACCACACGGTCTAGTGGAAAGAGTTCAGACTTAGATCCCAGACTCCTCTGTGGCTCCCAAATCAATCATCCAGGCTTGCAACTTTATGCAGAATGTAATGTTTCCAAGTCTGTAATTTTCATCTGTAAAATGGAGATAGTGAAGCCCATCTCCTAGGGTTATTGGGGTGGGGCTGAGGGGAGAGATGAGCAAATGCGTGTTAAGTGCCTAGCAGACTGACTAGAATGCAGCTGGCTCTCAATAAGTTGCAGATCCCTTCCTCTGATTTCCCTTCTCTGCTAAACAAATAATTTTTTTTAACAGTGCAAAAGAATACTTCAGGTGAAAAGTATCCTAAGTCAGTTCTGAATGAATAAAATCAAATTAAGGAAAGCCAATCTCTGTGTCTGCAAGAGTAAATGAAAAAAAAGAAAAAAAACTATATACACTATAACATCATAAATGATATAGTGGTTTATTGCCTTGAAGATTTTTATTCTCATTTTCTGGGTGTATTTATTGAACTGGTGGTAACTGCCCTCATTAGTGTATCAAAATATTTAACAGACTTGGCAAAAAATGGTTTTAAGCATGTGTGTTACTCTTCGGGGAGTCAGTGTATCTCTCTTGGCTTTTGATAACTTGGTCAAACATACAGCAATATGGTCCGTATCTGCACTGTATCGGGGATTGGCAAAGTTTTTCTATAAAGGACCAGTCAGCAAATATTTTAAGTTCTGTAGGCCATATGGTCTCTATCAGATCTACTCAACTCTGCTGTGGAAGCACAAAAGCAAACTTGACATTGTGTAAATGAGTGGGCATGGCTTTGTACCAATGAAATTTATGAATACTACATTTTGAATTTCATATAATTTTTATGTGTCATGAAATATTATTCCACAGATTTTTTTCAACAATTTAAAAATGTAAAAACTATTCTTAACTCACAAAAACAGGTGGCAGGCCAGGTTTGGCCCAGGGGTTACAGTCTGCACATTAGACTTGGAGACAAAAGGCTAAGGTTCTAGACAAAACTCAAGCATCCACTGGCTAAGCCAGCTTGGCGGCTGATTTCTTTATCCTGGGTCTCTACTTCCTCAAGTGAATACTGAGGTCACTAAATGAGTTTTTTTTTAAAGGCCCTTCTCTCCTTTAAAGTTCTATGATCAATCCTGCCAGAATAACCCTGAGGGATAATTTGAACCACACAAGTCTTTCCTTAGAATTCTCAGGAGAATGGTAGGAACCCTTTGGGGTGATGTTTAGGGTGCTATCATCTCTCATTTGCTCTCAGAGCTCAGGCTTAGAATTTCCTAACTTGAGACCATACTATTTCTGAGAAAGGGGGTCATAGCCTGATGAATGAGACTGTTTTGATGTTTATCTCGCCCACTATCCCAACAGCAGATATATGTGAGTGTGAGAGCACCTCACCTCTATGGTTATTTCTATGGAAAGTCCCCAGTGGCAAACTCCCTGTGTATGGAGTTTTTTCCAGGAGTGCAGTTATGGAACAAAATTAAGATGAAAATTTCTGAGCTGGGTGTGCTGGCACATGCCTATAGTCCCCGCTACTCAGGAGACTGAGGCGGGAGGATCTCTTGGGCCCAGGAGTTCAAGACCATTCTGGGCAACACAGTAAGATCCCATCTTAAAAAAAAAAAAAAAGAAAAGAAATCTTTACACATCAACGATCTTTCAACTTGAAAGATTTAAGGACCAGAAAAACAACTTTGGGTCCTTACTTTCATTTCATTTGCCAAATTAGAATCTTAAAAATATTACACATACACACACACACACACACACACACACACACACACACACACACTCCCCCAAAGCCAACCAAACAATAGGCACTGAAGGGAGGCCCAAGAGTTCTAGGCCAATCTTCTAACACATAGTTTTATTTACCTGGAGGAAAGGAAATGCAGACAGGATATTAGGAATTTTCTCTTCTAGAGCTAAAATGGTTTGGAGCAAAATCACATCTGCAAGGCTCAGCTGATTACCAACAAGAAAGCTTTGTCCGTGACCCCTTAAAATCTGTAAGGAAATGGTGTGCATCAGTCATAATATTCCACATGGAGAGACTGATGAGGCTATTGAATCAGCGCAGTAACTGAGAAGAGGTGAAATTATGAACTTGTCATTTCATGCTTTCATAAATAACGTCAATTAAAGAGAACATGCCTTATCTCTGACAGAGAGAGCAAGAGAGAGTAGGGGAGAGAGAGAAAGTACAAAAAAGGCATGGAAATGAAAGCATCCTTAAATATCTGCTGTGGATCTGAATGAGACATTGAAGTGGGGAAGGGAAAATTCCTTATTTCTGGATTTAGCATCTGGTGTTTTGAAAGGATGCATCTACTCCAAAAATGTATCTACAGAAATGCATGCAGGAGGCTTGGGGAGGGGCGGGGTGATTTAAGAAATCTAAGTGATAGATCATCTTTAAGGGGCCCACTCTTACTTCCCAGTTCTGTTGCTAGAACATCAAACGTGCAGTAATAAACTCAACCCAATTAAAAATTAGGCTTCCTCTTACAAGTCCCAAAACAGAGAAAATTAAAAGCTTGAGTTCACCTTGACTCCCATTCTGAGGGTAACATACAGGTGTGGGCTTATAAGAAAAGATTGTGATTAGGGAGAGGCAAGGAGCAGTGGTAGCAACGGGGAGATCCCCTTCGCAGGGAACTCTTGGATGTCCATGGGTATCTGCATGTGCACAAGTGTGTGTGTGACAGGAATTCTGAACACAATTCCAGGTCAAATATAGCTGCTGGAGCCAGAGTGGCATAGTACAATGTATCCTGAATTTGTAGTCAGAGGCCAGAGTTCCAACCCTGCTCTCCGTTTTCTGGCCATGTTACCTTGGACAGGTCCACTGAATCTCCCCATGACTTCATTTCATTATGTGTAAAAGGGACAACAGTTCTCACCTCATAGGTGTGTTGCAAGAAACCCTGATACAGTCTGGGCCCTTGGGACCTAAGAATGAGCAGTGACCCTTTGCCAAAGCACCATGTCCTCTGTGCCCTTTCCAGACCACATTTCTGCATTATCCTATTTTACATTCACAAAGTGCCTGTGGGAAAGATACCATAAAACCTAGCTACAGAAACCCCAGAAAATACCTCTCCTTTTTCCTAAATCCAGTTCCATACAGATGGTCAGAGGAAGCTTGCCAGATAGCCCTTCCCATATTTTCACATCGTCTTATTTAGTGTTTGCACTGAAACACTAAAAATACTTCTCCCAGTTCAGGAATAAAGAATTGGAAGCTCAGAAAAGCAGATATAACAAGAGAAAAACAACAAAGCCAAAAACAAAAAGAGCAAAGGGAAGACAAATAAAATGGAAATGTTCTTCTCCTCATATCAAATTATTAGGGAGGATGTCAGCTATGAGATAGCTGTTCAACAACTGTTTGTTGAATGAATGAATGAATGAGGCAGTTTCTGTTTTCTGTATCTTCTGAAGTTTCTGCTGTATCCACACAAGGTGGGAACTTGGTGAATGCAAGCAACAATAAGGGACAAAGGCAGGGAGCCCATACTTTTTCTAGACTTCTGAATCATGTGGTCCTAACAGAGTCTGAGGGGCTCTAAGACACCAGCTTTGTGCTGGGCTACTATTAGCTCTTAGGAGTCCATTAGCTCTTAGGTTAGTCCAACTGGGCTCAGTTTTAAAATGCTTGGACAGAAAAGGGTGTTTGTGGCAGCTTCTTTGTGGTTTGGTTACTCTGTGTACACAGGCATCTTTGCCACCTACCTTTTCAAACACAGGAAAGTATCTAATTATAGCCTTCTGGGCCATGTTAACCACTTCCTTTTGTTGATCATCTGGTTTTAAGAAAGGATGCATGATAAGCAGTTCCAGCAGATCCAGCGTCCCCTCCACATACATGTCAATCCTTAAAACAAAAAAGCAGTTGTCTCAGTTTCTCCTCTTTTTGAAGCCATTGGTTTCCACAACTAAGAATTCAGAGTGCCTTTTTTTTTTTAAGATGCTGGCAACATAAGTCCTTAGAAGCATTTATCTATACCTGTCTCTTAAGAGCAAAGAGGTAAGGTCAATTCTAGTTGTAACTCACAAAAATCTGTCATAGATCAGACAGCTTGAGAGTCACGAGTGCTCTCTTCCTGGCATCCTACTCCTCCACCTTCACCCCAGCATCTGTGTTTTGGTCTCTTAGTATGGGTCAAACTTCATCTTCATGAAAGTAGTGAATACCATTTATTGAGTGCTTAGAGTGTACCAGGCATGGTGCTAAACACTCTCTATTCATTATCTCATTAAATCACATGACACTATGAGAAATGTACTATTTTTATACCCACGTTGCCCAGGGTCATACATCTAAGGGGTGCAAGGACCTGGTTTTGAATTCAAATTATAATCTAATGGTCACTCTCCCAGGCCTTGAACGTCACAGCAGCTCCTCATTCCTAATACTTAACAATAGTGAATGTGTAAGAATGGTAAAAAGTAGTATCAAAGCATTTAAAAATGTTGAAATCTGAAACAATGACACCCTAGATATAGTATTCAATATCTGAATCCAATTATTTTCTTTTGTTTTACTCAGACTCTCTCTATTGAAGTTCCAACTGGTCTTCGTGACCTTCTTGGGTTTTTGTTCCCTGATCTCGTAACTATGTAAGACATAAAGTAAATGTGGTGTGCTGCAGAGGACTGCTAATCAGCTAAGTCATCAGTAAGCTGACAAGTGACAACACTCGAGAGGGGCCACAGTACAGGGTTCTCTCCTTGAGGTCCTTGCCAAAGAGATTGTGCTTGTCTGCTATGTAGTGGAGAATGCTTCGGGTCTGTACCAACTTCATCCCGTCAATTTCAACCATGGGCACTTGTTGGAACAGCAGGTGGTTACCTGAGAATGGAAGCCCAGAGTTAGAAGTGATCTCTTCTTCTCTGTCCCCCAACCCCTAAAAAATGCTCTGTTGAATGAAAAGAAACGTGGAATCATGGCCTTAGGAAATAGTGTAAAGCTTCCAGATGACAGATAACTTTAACTTCATTCAGGAGAGCAGATTTAGCCACAAAAGAAACCTGAAGGGGTCAGGCACGGGGGCTCAAGCCTGTAATCCCAGCACTTTGGGAGGCCGAGGCAGGTGGATCACAAGGTCACAAGTTCGAGACCAGCCTAGCCAACATCGTGAAACCCTGCCTCTATTAAAAATACAAAAATTAGCCGGGAGTGGTAGCAGATGCCTGTTATCCCAGCTACTTGGGAGGTTGAGGCAGGAGAATTGCTTGAACCCAGGAGATGGAGGTTGCAATGAGCCGAGATCATGCCATTATACTCCAGCCTGAGCGACAGATCAAGACTCTGTCTCAGAAAAAAAAAAAGGAAAAAGAAGCCTGAAAACTAGAATTGTTATAAACGTTCCCTTTTCATTTTCACCCCAGGAAAAATACCTATCCAAAGTGATAAGGGATTGAGGGGAATGTAGTGAAGATACTTCTTCAGTGCTACATAGGCCAATACAGCAGTCAAAGCTACATGCAGCTATATAAATCTAAATTTAAATTAATCACAATTTTCAAAACTTAAAATTCAGTTCCTCAGTTGCACTAGACATATTTCATGTACTCAATAGTCACAGGTGCCTAGTGGCTACCATATTGGACAGTGCAGAATACAATGTTTCCTTCACTGTAGAATGTTCTGCTGGACAGCACTGTTTTTAGAGAATCTGATCCTGAAACCTAAGTAACTAGCTGAGACTCATGTATACTCTTTGGCTCATGTATACTCTGTGGCTACTCTGTAGCCACTGAACAGATTGTTTACTACCAAGTTCGCTGTCACTAGTTAAAAAAACAACCCATTGTTTTCTTTAACAAACCTGAATCCAACACTTTCCACATACCAAACCCTGGGGAGAGATGCCTGTATAGGGTACAGCTTGGCCCTTGAGCGTTTGGGCATTCGGAACAGGTGAGGGTAGAGGGGAAAGGAGTACTTAGCACATGCCTAGTGGCTTCCAGCCACCGTCGCACACAAAAGGTGGCCTTACAGCCCTGGAGTGCTGGTGCCATACAAGGGAGGCTCCAGCTGCGCCTGAGGATCCTGCTGTTGGCTGGGAGGGAGGCTGCTCACAGGTTGATGGGTGCATTCTTTATGGGTCTACTGGTGGCTCCTGCTATAATGGATGGGCAAGGAGGGAGCAGGGCTGACCAGGAATTAAAGGTGAAGGGAGGGGGCAGTTCGTTGATTTCGCTTCTGCTTCCGAAAGTATCCCCATTGCGTGTATTTATTTGCATACTTCAAACAGGCCAGGATGCCTCAGATAGTATGAAGGAAGTAGGGAAAGATGAGAAGGAGGGAAGGGGCAAGGGAGAGAAAGAAAGGGGGAGGAAGAGATTAGAGGGGAGAGAGCGGAGAAGAAAGGGATGGAGGAGAGCTGTTCACGTGGATGGGGAAGGAACTGCTCACCCCCTTCAGCCAGCTTTCATGAAACTATTGAATAAGAAGTGATTTCCTGGCAATTTCAACTATTTATTCCCTCCTGCTTTTTTTGGTTTTAGGATACTGTTCTGAATGTTCAGTGTCATTGAATATTTTTGCCCTTCCACATAAACAGCAGTTCTTAAAGGAAAATCAGTATTAGAGGCAGTTGTTTCATTTTCATACTCACCATCCTGCAACTTGTGTAACTGTTCTTTTGTTTCCAGAAATTCTTCATCAAACTAAATTTAAAAAAAAGAAATGTATATATACATAGTGGAATATTATTCAGCCATTAAAAAAAACAAAATCCTGTCATTTTCAGCAACACGGACAGAAACAGAGGTCATTACGTTAAGTGAAATAAGCCAGACACAAGAAGACAAAGACTGCATGTTCTGATTCATATGTGGGAGCTAAAAAAGTGGATCTCATAGAAATAGAAAGTTATTGGTGCTTACTAGAGGCTGGGAAGTATATAGAGAGGAAGAGGATGTGAAAAGAGGTTGGTTAATGGTACATAATACAGCTAGACAGAAGAAATAAAATCTAGTGTTCAATAGTACAGTAGGCTATAGTTAACAATAATGTATTACACAGTTCAAAATGGCTAGAAGAGAAGAATTGGAATGTTCCACCATAAAGGAAAGATAAATGTTTGAGGTGGGTAATGGACATCCTAATTACCCTGATTTGATCACTACACATGATATGCATGTATCAAAATATCAAATGTATCCCCCAAATATGTACATTGTGTATCAATTTTTTAAAAAAATATCCTCACCCTCCAAAAGGAGGTAAACATCATACAGACTCAAGACTAAAAACACCAAGTTAAACAGTCTTAAAAAGCAGAGAGAAAGAGCAGACTTAGCATCCACATCTTGGTTTCTAAATATCACTACCCCCTAAAAAGAACAAGGGCTCCTATAAAAGAAGGTTGATTTTGTTATGCCGAAGCAAGGAAGTGCTCAAAGGTGAAAGAGACAGGCATGGAGGGCCCTGTGAGGGGAATTCCCTACCAAATTTGGGAAAATTTAAGCATCAAAAAGAATGATGTCGATTATGGATTATAACATACAACAACAAAAAATCTATGTCCATAAATGATGATGCTAAAAAAAAAAAAGGTAGGGAGAAGATAAAGCTCTTTTTTACAGAAGACTTAATTAAGTTACTTAATTATGATAAAGGGAAAGTATCAATTTATAATGGAGAGATCGGGAGATCTCTCACCCTCGGTCTAGCCAATCAATCAAACTTGGCTCCCCAGTGGAGAACACTGATATCCTGAGCCTTCTGTTGTAACACAGTGAGAAAGGCACAGTCACACCTGCTAAAACAGCACCAAAAATATTTACCCTGAATCTACACAAAAGGTGAAAATCAGGTATATTCAGGATGTGGGACCTTACAAACATAACGGCCTGGACTTCTCAAGACTCAAGGGCATGAAAAAAAAGTCAGGTTCTGTTGATGAAAATCAACTAAAGATACTTAACAACCAAATTGGAAGTAGATCTCAGAGGAGAGGAAACTGTTATAACTGCTATAAAGATGTGTAACAGTTATATAGACATTTGGGGGAAAATAGGGAAAATTTGAATACGGATTGCATATTAGATGTTGTGAAGGCAGTGTTAATTTTCTTGGTGGTGACAATGGTATTGTGGTTATTAGGACAATTATTTATTTTGCCTTGGTGTCAGAGGCGTGTGAACCAGAGCAACTCCATCTTGAATAGGAGCTGGGTAAAATGAGGCTGAGGCCTACTGGGGGGCTGCATTCCCAGACGGCTAAAGCATTGTAAGCCACTGGATGAGACAGGAGGTCAGCACAAGATACAGGTCATAAAGACCTTGCTGATAAAACAGTTTGCATTAAAGAAGCCAGCTAAATCCCACCAAAACCAAGATGGTGATGAGAGTGACTTCTGGTCATCCTCATTGCCACACTCCCACCAGCACCATGGCAGTTTACAAAGGCCATGGCAATGTCAGGAAGTTACCCTATATGATCTAGAAAGGGGGGAGGCATGAATAAATCATCCCATTGTTTAGCATATTATCAAGAAATAACTATCAAAATGGGAAACCAGCAGCCCTTGGGGCTGCTCTATGGAGTAGCCATTCTTTTATTCCTTTACTTTCCTAATAAACTTGCTTTTGCTTTGCACTGCAGACTCGTCCGAAATTCTTTCTTGTGCGAGATCCAAGAACCCTCGCTTGGGGTCTGGATCAGGACCGCTTTCCTGTAACACTGGGAGGAAGACACATGCTGATGTCTGCAATTACTTTGAAACGATTCAGAAAAAAAAGGAAGGGAGAAAGCAAATGTAGCAAAATGTTAAGAATTGGTGAATTTAGTTGAAAAACATTCAACTTGGAGGGGTGGGGGAGAATCGGGATCATAGGGTGGAGGCTTGGCTTCTGCTACTTGCCACGGTGGGTGCTCATGGTGTGAGGAAAGGAGACTCAGTGCTCCCAGAGGATCTTCATCTAATGCTCATGAACAGTATCCTTGGGGCAACAATGCTCGAAGCCTAGATGGTCAGATGTGGTGCAGGCAGTACTCCTGGATCAATTGACAATGTCTCTCAGATAGATTCAGTTGAGGAATTTGTCCCTGGATATTTGTACTACAACATACTAAAATCAGAAGTTAAAACATCGTATTAGTTAACAGAAAGGGTTATTTATTTATTTTTTCTAAGAGGTCTGTCACCCAGGCTGGAGTGCAGTGGCTCAATCACAGTTCACTGCAGCCTCAAACTCCTGGGCTCAAGGGATCCTGCCACCCTCAGCCTCCCAAGAAGCTGAGATTATAGGCTCAAGCCACCACATTTGGCTCAGAAAGTTTATATGATATATGCAGGGACAAGGTGCCCAACTGATGCTCCTAGTTAATGGTAGAAATGGTGTAAATCTCCCATGTCTCAATGGGGATTTGCCTGGGTTTTAAGGAGTCTTCAGGCAAATAAAGTTCCAAGCATGGAAGAAACAACCAATACAGAGCCATGTCAATGATGACTCAAATTAAGTGACTGACCAACATTGAGGACTCCCTGAATTAGAACAGGCTGTTTTTCAGCAGGTTTTAGTGACCTAGTAACTCAGATGTGTGTGCTTCAACTTTAGGTTCAACTCAATCATGGGATATTGAGAATCATGGACTTGTCTGGTGACTGCTAGCTGGTCCCTCCTGACTGTCTCAGATCTATGTGAGCACAAACTTAACTGGCAAAGAGATAGGGAGGGGCCCCCTCTCCACCACCTTGTAAACCATGTGGTTGCCCTGGGAGAGAGACCAATGCAGCTTCCTCCACTCTGGTCGGAGGAGTGGGCTCATTACTCTACCAGATCAGACTGTTCCTGTCACAGATTGGAACTCATGTTCTGTTTTTGAACTCATGTTCTAGGTGGGTCAGATAACTCATGTTCTGTTTTGTTTAACTTATTTAAGGTTGGGTTTTTATTACTGTAACCAAAAATGTTGACTCATAGGTGAGTAGGAGGGGCCGGGTAGAATGAAGAAAGAGAGAAGATTTGACGAAGGGTTATATCCATTCAAAGCCTATGAAATGAATCAAGAATTACAAACTCAGAAACCTATGGGGTTAGACATATGACAGACACAAGTGAAGTCGGGCAGGTTCAGGTCCTGGGACCATGAATGTTTTTCACTTTCCTCTTAACAGTTAGCAAATACACCCTGAGACAAGAGGGCGAGGTGGGGCAGTCTTTATTCAGATCCAACAATTGCTGCCCTGTGAAAATAAGGACTCAGGATCACCACATCTTCCAATTTCTAAAGACAAGTCAGAAATCAGAATTTGCATATGAACATAATGTCAACTCATTTAGAAAATTGTAAAACACCATGTGGCAAGTTATCATATGCAAAAAATAAAAACAAAAAACAAACACGAAACCCATAACCCAACAACTCACATTTGCCATCTTTGGAGGTTGCTAGGGTAACAACACATTATTGTGAAAATTTATAATCAAGCATTTACCTTGCCTTTTCTATATGAAGCACATTTTAAAGTAACTGAGTTTTAAAGTTTATGATTTAAACATACATTTTTACACACTTTAAAGTTAATGAGTGACAAGTACTGTCTTAGAAGAGAATCACAATTCAAAAACATAGGTGAAATGATGGAAATGAAAAGAATTGCCATTTTGTAAACCCTAACAGTGATGATGATCAATAGCTTCTAAAACCACAAGTTGAAAAGAAACTGGGAGAAACTATAATGTGTGGATTGGGGTTGACATCACAGGAAGACACCGATGAAGCTCGGCATCACTGAAAACGAGACAACCAGACACCAGACAGCCCCTGACGTGGTACAACAGAAGTATGTTCACAGTATCTCCTCTGACATAGTCTGGCAGGAAAAAAAAAAAAAAAAAAAAAGAGAAAGAAAAAAGGAGCCTGAAGTGATCATGCCTCTGGGTCCAGCTAGTAATTTATGGGAAGTACAGATAATAGAGGAGCATGTTCAAATAAGGGTAGCCTCACTTTACCATGTTACCTCAAGGCAACACCTGGAAGGTAAGTAAACCAAATCCAGAAGAGGGAAACTTTTACAGGGCAGTTTCTTCCACAAACAAATGGCACTAAAAAACAAACGTAGACATCTAGCACCCAGATCTTGACTTTAATACCTTTTCTTTTTTTATTTTTTATTTTTTATTTGTGACGGAGTCTCATTCTGCGGTCCAGGCTACAATGCAGTGGCGCGCTCTCGGTTCACTGCAACCTCCGCCTCCCAGTTCAAGCCATTCTCCCGCTTCAGCCTCCTGAGTAGCTGGGACGACAGGCGTGTGCCACCACACCTGGCTAGTTTTTGTATTTTGGGGAGACACGGGGTTTCACCATGTTGGTCAGGCTGGTCTCGAACTCCTGACCTCATAATCTGCCCACCTCGACCTCCCAAAGTGCTGGGATTACAGGTGTGAGCCACCGTGCCAGCCTGTTATTACCATTTTTCTATCTAAGAAATTCCTGATTCTAGGACTAGGGCAGGGAAAATATTAATACAAGATGAGCACAGAGCATTTTATAGTGTCAGAAAGTGCTGAGAACAAAAAAGAGGCCAATGTGAAATAAAAAAGGTAAACCTGAAAGAGCACCGTGGCCAAAGCTGAAACAATTTAGGCAATTTAGGTAATTGGACTATAATCTAAAGTATAAAATCAATATGCAAGCAAGATACCAAGGCTGCCAGTTTGAAGCCACTGAAGAAAACACGAAATTTACCCTAAGAATGCATAATAAGAGCTCAGAGTAACTGACAATTTCCAAGTACATTTCTTCTTATTAATAAATATTCATTGGTGCTAGATCAGAAGCCAATAATTAAGTAAAAGTCAAAAGGAAAATAGAATTCCATCAACTACATTCTATTTATAAAGAAAAGTCCCTTCAGGGATGGAATCTGACTCAGTGAAGTATGCCTGTGATTTTGGTGGACGAGAACTAGAACTGAATGGTACTTCAAAACCTATTTTTCTTTCAGAGGTCTCAAAAACTGTATAACAAATCTGTGAAGAAACAGCATATAAGGTACCTCGACTCCGGCGGCGGCTAAAACCCATCTCACGGACTCCATCCGGCCTCTTCCGTTGGGATAGTGGAGCTTGGGCCTTGCTGCCATGATAGCTTTTCAGGCTTTCTGAAAAACAAATACAGCAGCTCCTCGCACACCAACAGTCCCAATTTCGCGTCTTCAACCCAGTGCTCAGGGGCGAAATGAATATTCAGGATGTTGGCACGGGAAACTGTTCTTTATTTTTGTTTTTGCATTTTCCCTCACTCAAGAAAAAACATACCACCATTTTAAAACATGGACAAAAAAAACCTTGGCTTTTATATGATTTCTATTTACGACTTCTTATCCTGGATCTTGGGAAGCTGGGGCCATTTGTTGTAAAAACATGTGCTAGCAGTACGGGATTTCACAAATTCAGAACATTATACATTTTGACCTTGAGAATCTCAGATTTTCCAGATTCAGTTTGGGGATAGGGGGTGGCAAGCGTTGAAGAGGGTCGCGAAGGAAAATCGCACAGCCACTGGAACCTCTTCAAGTATTCATGCTTTTATATACATCATATTTTATTATCACGGCAACTGGAAGGTGAACAGGCCGAGTACTACTATTGTCTGCAAAATGTGCATCCACCGTCACGCATGCGGGGGCTGCCCCCCGGGTCCCACGTGTCCCCCACCCCTACTGGGAGATGAGTCCCCGGCCTTGTAAAATGAGCCGGGGCGAGGGTTTGGCCATCTGAGACTATACTCTCCCATGCTCGGCTTCCCCGCTCAGCCCACGCAGGGGCGTAGCGGCCGCCCCGCCAGGCCCTAGGGACCATCCGGGCCCACCTTCCACCAATGCATTCAGACTCCGCAGAAGGGGTTAAAAAAAAATACGCACACTCCAAAAAGGACCCCAGCTCCAGCCAACAGGCCCACCTCTGCCCAGACTGGAGATGGAGGGCAAAGGACAAGAGGGAGAAAAGAGAAGGACTGAATTGGGGGAATGAAGGAAGAATGTGAGAGTGAGACTCGGAGAGTAGAGGGGAGGGAAAAAAAAGAAGAGAGAAAGGGCGGGGAAGGGGGTGACCGCAGGAGGGAGACAGACCTGGAGTCCGCTCGGAGACCTGGAGCCGCACAAAGCGCAAGGCCAGCAGTCCGCGGCTAGGCGAGACCAGTAGGCGGCTCTAGCGCGCGGGAGCTGGGCGAGGCTCCGGAACGACCTCACCAATAGAGACTGCAGTATTTAGCATGCCCCACCCATCTGCAAGGCATTCTGGATAGTGTCAAAACAGCCCGAAATCAAGTACGTTTCTACTCAAACTTTAGCATTTGGGGAATAAATGATATTTGCTATGCTGGTTAAATTTGATTTTATTTAAAATTGCCTGCTGAAGCGCTAGTGTAATAAATAACTTGACCTAAGTGAAAAGTTGGAATTTCCTTCGGGTTTATATAGCTTGTGCGCCGCGAGGAAATGTCGGATGTGAGGGCGATCTGGCTGCGACATCTGTCACCCCATTGATCGCCAGGGTTGATTCGGCTGATCTGGCTGGCTAGGCGGGTGTCCCCTTCCTCCCTCACCGCTCCATGTGCGTCCCTCCCGAAGCTGCGCGCTCGGTCGAAGAGGACGACCATCCCCGCTAGAGGAGGACCGGTCTTCGGTCAAGGGTATACGAGTAGCTGCGCTCCCCTGCTAGAACCTCCAAACAAGCTCTCAAGGTCCATTTGTAGGAGAACGTAGGGTAGTCAAGCTTCCAAGACTCCAGACACATCCAAATGAGGCGCTGCATGTGGCAGTCTGCCTTTCTTTTGATCCATGAACGACCCTTTTTATTTATTTATTTCAGACGGAGTCTCACATCTGAGACTGCACTCTCCCATGCTCGGCTTCCCAGCCCAGCCCACGCAGAGGCGTAGCGGCCGCCCAGTCAGGCCCTGGGGACCATCCGGGCCCACCTTCACCAATGCATTCAGACTCCTCAGAAGGGATTTAAAAAAAATACGCGCACTCCAAGAAGGACCCCAGCTCCAGCCAACAGGCCCACCTCTGCCCAGGCTGTAATCTTGGCTCACTGTAACCTCCACCTCTCGGGTTCAAGCGATTCTCAGCCTCCCAAGTAGCTGGTGCGCGCTACAGGTGCGCGCTACCATTCCCGGCTAATTTTTGTTTTTTTAGTAAAGATGGGGTTTCGCCTTGTTGACCAGGGTGGTCTTGAACTCCTGACGTCAGGTGATCCCCCTGCCTCGTCCTCCCAAAGTGCTGGGATTACAGGCGTGAGCCACCGCTCCTGGCCCTTGGATGCGTTTTAAACAGCAAGTACACAATGCTTTCCTGACAGGAATGTCAAGTCCATCAGGAAATCCACATATGGGTGTTAAGTAGGCAACGTACCACATACAGATTAAAATCGAAAGCGCTGTCAACCCTTATTTAATTTAAACAGTAGACCCTAACTTCTTTCTTTCTTCATCTCAGTGGGACATCTTGAGATTTTTCTTCATTTTGTACATTTTAGAGTCACGTGCTCTATAGCCATGGCCTCAAGTCAGCACCTGCTTGGAAGGGGGGTCTTTGGGGTTGGGGGTGGTGCTAAAAAAAAACTAATTTGGCTGGCAAGTTAGTTAAAACGTTAAAAATATTTTAAAACTATCAGGGCTATATTATGGAACAATTGCAAAATTCACATGGATTTCAAAGTTTGAAATACATGCCTTCGAAAATACATCTTGTTTACAGAGGCAGCTTCTGCTATTTCTCAGGCTATAGATGTTATTTTCTTCACCCACGGGGGTGCTCGAGAGTACCTTGCTTGACAAGCCTGGGTGCTGAACAATTGCAGCCGCTAACATGATCAGATTTTATTTTCAGTAGGTTTCTCTGGCCAAAGTGAGGCGAATGAACTGGGGTAGTAGGGGTAGAGAAAGAAACCTGTTGTGTCTGTGTAAATTAAAGTAGCACCATGAGTTTGAAGAAAATGGGTAAGAAAAGGTGAAATAGTAAAGAGGTAGGTGGTAAAGGATTTACTAATCAGGTCAAAGGGAAGGGAGGAGGAAGAAAAGTCTAGAATGATGCCCTGTCCAACACACATACACACACACACACACACACACACACACACACACACACTTCTTGTCTGTTTGTTCTACACTTGTATCCCAGAACTTAAAGTAAAATTAAAAAAAAAAAAAAATCAACTCCATCTTAAGATGTCTATAGCTGAAGAAATAGCTTAATGATACCTGGAAGGACAAATTCCTATGACAGTAGAATGACCAGATGTTCCGATATTGCATAATGCTAAACGCCTTTAAGGTAATTATAGTCATGCTTTCACGTGCTTACGCATGGAAATGCCAAGGATACCTTTCTTTAAATTAACAAAGTACTAATTTTTTTCATTGTTAGCCTACTCGCACGTAGACATTGCTTAGCTTACCTTTTACATAGATAAGACCCCTATCGAATAAAAAACAAAGACGAGGCATTCCTCTTCTTGCTTTCTGAGGACGCTCTACTCTGTAACTGAGTAGCTTTCAATAAACTCTTGCTTCTCATGGCACTCTGTGACTCGCCTTACATTCCTTCCTGTGCGAGATCCAAGAACCCTCTTTTAGGATCTGAATCAGGACACCT
This sequence comes from Piliocolobus tephrosceles, assembly GCF_002776525.5. NCBI lineage: Eukaryota > Metazoa > Chordata > Mammalia > Primates > Cercopithecidae > Piliocolobus > Piliocolobus tephrosceles. The sequence continues at coordinate 116,057,798 of NC_045438.1, read as the reverse complement.
TTTTCTGGCAACACTCAGCCTTGTTCACCTGAAAGTGTAACTAAGGTAGCAGCATGACTCTGTTATTACACAGGCTTGGGGAGAAATGAAAAATCCTGTTATAATAGTTCTGCACTCTATGACAGATATCCCAAAGGCGTTTTATTCCTTTGAAGCCCCTGACATCGTCAACCTGCTTATTCTTGAAGACCCTTAGAGTTGCTCTCATCCTGAGACAGTCTTACTCATTTTATCTATCTATTCTACCTACCTACCTATCCTCCTACCTACCTGATACATTTTCAGAGGCCCTGAGAAATCTTCTTAGCCTCAACCCTTCACTCATCTGCTCAGTAGTAGGTAAAACTGCTTGCACAAAAGTCAAGAGCTTCAAATCTCAGTTTAAGAGCTTTGTATACTCCCAGAAGAGGGAAACATTTGACTTAAATTCAGCCTTAGCTATAAGTGATTGGTGTAAGACCCTATTCTAACAAGTGGGTTTTCTTATCAGGAAAGATGGTTGAGAGCTTGAAATGGCTTCTTCAGGGTTTCTGAAGGGGCAGCCATGGGCCCAGCGTGATGCCAAAAAGACAAATGCCCACGATTACACAGTAAAGTCACTGTGTTCTGATGGCAAGAGGCACAGTTAGGGATTCCCCAATGCAAGTTTGTTTGGTAGATCATGTTCCTAGAAAATCCTGTCAAGGAGTCAAAGAACGTTTAGAAAATGAATTTCTTTTTTTTTTTTTCTTTTTTTTTGAGACGGAGTCTCGCTCTGTCGCCCAGGCTGGAGTGCAGTGGCCGGATCTCAGCTCACTGCAACCTCCACCTCCCAGGTTCACGCCATTCTCCTGCCTCAGCCTCCCGAGTAGCTGGGACTATAGGCGCCCACCACGTCGCCCGGCTAGTTTTTTGTATTTTTTAGTAGAGATGGGGTTTCACCGTGTTAGCCAGGATGGTCTCGATCTCCTGACCTCGTGATCCGCCCGTCTCGGCCCCCCAAAGTGCTGGGATTACAGGCTTGAGCCACCGCGCCCGGCCTAGAAAATGAATTTCTTGTGACATTCTTTCTGTAGTTCATGAAGTTATGAACTTCTTTTGAAGGTTTATATTGTATATGAGAATGTGCTGTGAAAAGTTAAAAGACATACAAGGCAAGTTAAAATGATGAAATCAGGAACAAGAAACTGTTTCCACCTGCTTTTGCTTTTTTCTGTTGTTGTTTTTGTTTTTGAGACACGGCCTCGCTCTGTTGCCCAGGCTGGGGTGCGGGGGGGTGATCTGGGCTCACTGTAACCTCTGTCTCCCAGGCTCAAGCGATTCCCCTTCCTCAGCCCCTCAAGTAACTGGGACCACAGGTGCACACCACCACACCGGCTAAATTTTGTAATTTTGGTAGAGATTTTTGGTAGAGGATCTTGCCATGTTGCCCAGGCTGGTCTCCAACTCCTAGGTTCCAGGGATCCGCCTGCCTCCACCTCCCAAAGTGCTGGGATTAGAGGTATGAGCCACCACTTCCAGACGCCTTTCTAAAAGCTGAATTTTAAAAAAACCTCCACATTGCAGGATAACTCTTCATTCTGCTACTCAAAGTGTATGCATCTAATTTCATAGCAGTAACATGATACTAAACATTCAGGAGAAGTTATAAAACATCAAAGTTGCAAATGAACTCACAAAGGACCAAAAGTAGAAAATACTAATGGAAGAAATGAAAACAAAAACAGAACACTCAAATCAATTTTTCTTAAACTTCAACTTTATTTGGAGCAGGAAATTTTTCCTTACATAAGGTTGACATTTTTAAACACCTTAGGACAAACTATTTAAAAAGCAACATTTTTATTTCAGAAGGGTCTTGCTTAAGTGGTTACTCTGAATTCTTCTCATTATTATGAATATTTGCTTTATAAATATATTGTCAGTTACTCCATTGTAATCAAATCAGGTGACTAATTGCTATCTGTACTGAGTTATCTGATATCAGAAGACTTGATGCAGGTCATTTAAAATTCATATTAGCACAGTGTCTATGAGAAATTGATAATACAGATTAATGTGATATTTACCTCCAGTTTGTCTTCCTAATGGTTTCCATGAGAAGATCCTCACAATAAATTATATAACAGTACAGTACATTTGGTTGGAAACCGTAAAAATAATTCTAAAAATTAGCTACATATATTAGGTTGCTACAGTATGGTTTAAATGATATAAAATAATTAGTATGTCAAACATCTTCTTATAAACATATTGCTTTTGGTCATACACTGAACTGAAATGTACAGCATAAATTCCTTTTTTTCCTCTCCCGAATGGCACAAAACAACGGCTTGATGGGAGGGAAATGCTACTTCATGAGAAAGCACGGTGCCCATCAACTCCAACAGTACCTGTATGTGCACTTAAAAATAAAATAATTCTTATTTTGTGTTGTCTTGATTGCATACAATTTTTGATAACTCCAGAAGATGACAAAGTGTTACTATATTAGATGTATATAGTCCTTTAGGCAAGAGATACATTTAAAAAATTATTTGAAAATCAAGTTTCTTCCAACATAAATTTTATCATACATGAGCTGGGTGAGGGCTTGGTAATTAATGGAATTTTATTGTAAAATGAACAATCATGTCAAGAGTAGTTTTTATGCAAATGCAGTTTTCCCTGCTCTGCTGGCTCTACCTGGGGAACATCGATACCCCCACAGCGCACCTTTGTCACTGAACTTCTGTCTCATTTCAGCACGAAATGAGAACCAACCCTGTATCATTTCCTGACGTCCCAGTAAGCTTTCTGACTGTAAATGAGGTATAGTCCTGATAAGTACAGTTACAGGTATATCATTTCTGTTGGTGTCTTACATTACATTTTATAATTCTACAGTAACAAAAAATAGAGGTCACAAGTAGCATTTTATTTTCATGTAACAAGAAATGGCTGCACAGATTCTCAGTCAGAACAAAAACAGAGAGACAAAAGAAATGGTTACCATTCCCTTCTATAGCGCATAGGTTTTTTACACAATTGGTCCTTTACCCATTTCAGAGAGGGGGAGGAAGAGTACTTCACAGCATTTGCTAGTTAGAATTTGTTTTCTCCGTCCTTTAGTTTTTCTCAACTGTACATCAGCTACTTGATTTTTATATGAATATGTTTGGCTTCCCCAGCGAAGTTGTTTGCTGGTAAACAAATGAAAGTGTAAAAGGAAGAAAGCAAAGTATTTTCTGAAGTTGGGCCCTATAAAGTATTAGAAGAAAAACAATTTTATAATGTGTAATAATCAGGTAACTAGGTTTTTCAATTAAAAAATGTAATGACCTTATATAAGCTAGATTACCAAGACTATGGTATTAAACAATCCATTTGCTCCTCTAAGGAATATTTACAATTTAAAACCTGCTTTCCAGCAAGCTGGGCAAGGTTTCACATTAATTTACTTTTCATATATAATACAGAAAAATGAAAATAAATATTAACCTTATAGTAAAGGACTCATCTCTGAAAACACATTTTCTGATGCTTTAGATAATGAGTTGAGAATATAATACAGAAATGAATTCAGCTTCAAGTTGTGCTTGCATATATATTTTCTGAAGCTTTGCTGCCAGCTTGTTAACAGGAAAAGACCACCTATCACATCCACATCCATTATGTGCTTTTCTCATGCCCCTAGGTATCATGGTGCTTGGTCAAGTATATTTTTGAGTCAGATTCTCCAAACCATAAATTACTCTCTGATTTTAGGTTAAGGCTCTTTGGAAGCCACGGAAATTTGTTAAGAATGCAACATATTATTAATACACCAAAGCAATAATTTACCAAGTCATTAGGTTGAACCATATGAAAGTGTCTAGATTCATTTCACCTATCATTTTAACCTATAAAAATGATCACTTGGCTGGATGCAGTGGCTCATGCCTGTAATCCCAGCACTTTGGGAGGTGGAGTAGGGTGGATCACGAGGCCAGGAGATCGAGGCCATCCTGGCTAACGTGGTGAAACACCATCTCTAATAAAAATACAAAAATTAGCTGGGTGTGGTGGCAGGCACCTGTAGTCCCAGTTACTCAGGAGGCTAAGGCAGCAGAATCGCTTGAACCTGGGAGGTGGAGGTTGCAGAGAGCCAAGATCACGCCACTGCACTCTGGCCTGGGTGACAGAGCGAGACTCCGTCTCAAAAAAAAAAAAAAAAAAAGATTACTTACATACGGTTAAACTTGTCATTATCCTGGAACCAATAGAGAGTAGTTTGAGCCCTAGGAGAATACGAGTCAATACACTGTTCAGACTGCATTGCATTCACTGATGGTGACCTTCCCTCTTGCCTTTAAGGCAACCATAAGTGAGGCAAATGTACCATATAGAGATGGATGAGACTGGACCTTTTGTCTTTTTCTGTCTCCAAACTGGCTTTGTCATTTTCAAAATTGCTGTAAACATTCCTCTCAATGGAACAGCCTCTGCCCAACAAATAGAGTTCTCATTCTTGAAAGAAACTACACCAGGGTTAGGAGATCAAATGTGGCACGTGACTGCGACTTCCTAGATGAGTGGAACCTCTGCCATAACTCTTTCTGCTCCCCAAATTGTCCTGAGAATTTGGCTAGGACAGAAGATTAGTCATTGACTGCTCCTAGCCAGATCTGGAGAACTGAGCTAGGTGCAAAATTCCATCTCAGTTACTATAATCAAAAACTTTCTGCCGCTTTGATACTTAGTTTTTTGGCCATGCATCTTGGCAGGAATGTAAGTTTGATTGACTGTGTTAACCTTCATGTTGAGAGCCTTTTGAAACAAAAAGCTCTCCTTTTATTGGTACACATACAACTTGATTTCAAAAGTGGAATAAATTAGAATACAATGGCATAGAATGATTAAGCTTGGTTTCATCTGATATCTGCGACCACATTAAAGGGTGCTGAAAAAGTTTTTAAAAATGTATTTACTTAGAGTTCTTTCATCTGGGGAACAAAAGTAAAACAAAGTGAATTATACAATAGTCCTTTCAGAACAGCAGAGTGGTATCCAAAAATCAAACCAATGACCTATTAAGAAAAGCAGAGGATCACTTTTCTAACAACAGTCCAAGAAGGCCTGAAGTACCTAGTGAGCCACACTTAAAATTTAACCACTTCATAAATATCTGCATACACTGAGTAAATAACCCTCTATCACATAGCCTTAAATTGCACCCCTGTTGCAATACTGCATTAATATTATTACATTTTTCAAAGTCTGTAGAAAATATTATCTGGAACCCCAAAGGAAAATCAATTAATCTTTAAAAAGTTCATTACAAAGTTGACTGTATAAAATGCTAAAACATAATCCATATATACAAAATGCTGTTGTTTAAGAAAATAATGGGACCCAGTTTTAGAATAAAATAATTTTATACAAAAAAGCGTACTGCATTCAAATCAATATTTTAAAAAAAAACTTTAAAAAAGAATATTGACATGTCTTAGTTCAGAAGAATAACTATAAAGTGTTGATTTGCTTTTATGCCCTCTGCACATCTTGCAGGAAGAACACCAGTCAGCTAAGGGAAAGTGTCCTGCTTCTCCCTACGAAGAGATTCATCACCAAGGCAGATAGTCATCGCCGAGATGCGTACTTGGAAGCCCAGTCTGTCCGGCCATGCACTGGCTGGGCGGCTGGAGGCCGTGGTATCAACCCAGGAGTGCTTCTAGGCTGGGTGTGGAAGAATGGTCGCCCAGGATGAGGTCTCAGGGCCTTCAGGGAGGAATAACCTGCAATGAAAGAAAAAGGACAGCATGACTGATACGGGGCCAATGCAAGCAAAGTGCAAATAAATGCATTTTGGTGACAAAAACATGAGAAAATAAGGAGTTCATTCAAGATGAGCATCTTGTCTCCTACTTACAATCTTCTCTACTGCAGTTAAAGATAACATTTTAAAGTTGTCAGGCCAAAAATAATGGCATCATTCTTGACCCCTCTTTTTTTCATATCCCACATATAATTTGTCAGGATATCCTATTAGTTCTACCTTCCAAATATTTACAGAACCTGGTAACTTTTTACCAACTGAACTATTACCATGCTGGCCCAAGCTAGCATCATTTCTTACCTGGATAATTTCAACACCTCCTAATTGGATTCCCTGCTTCCTACCTTGTCCCTGCTTCAGTCTCATGACAACAGCAGCTTGAGGGAGCCTGTGGAGATGGCTGTCAGATCACCTCACTTATGGACTCAAAGCCCTCCAGGGACTCCATGTCACTCAGAATCCATGACAATGTGCTTACAGGCATCATATCGCCCCTGACCTCATCTTGCTACTCCCCTTCTCACTCCTGTCACTCCTGCACTCTGGCCTCCTTGATGCTCCTTGAATTTGCCAGGCCAGTTCTGCCTCAAAGCTCAAGCACAGAAGACTCTCCTGTCTGGAAAAGCCTCACTCATAATGCACGCTTGCTCAGTCACCTCCTCCAGGTCTTTACTCAACAACTCCTTTGCAGTGAGCTCTTCTTTAGCTACTCTGTCTAAAATTGCAACCTGTACCCCACACTCCAGCCCCCACAAACTCTACCTCCTGTCTGCTGTATTTTTCTCCTTAGCACTAAGTCAGTAAGCATCTGACTTACTATACGTTATACAGCACTTATTTCGCTTACTTATTGTCTATAGAGTGCAAGTTTCATTTATTGGTGGATCCCAGGCCTAAAACATGCCTGGCACATGTTGTTGAGTAATCATTTGTTGAGTCAATTCATGAATAATTTAAAATACAACTCACCAGGGGAAGGGTCTGGAATAGGTGCCAGCTGTACCCTCTGCATAGCAGAACCGATTTCTTTTTTCAGAAAGGAAGGGACATAGTTTCCAGTCAGTCCACTAGAACTTGTAGAGCTGGAACCAACTGATTTGCAAAAGCAAAAAGCTCTTTACTACAAAGACATGTACCCAGGACACCAACAAGGTTAAATGACAGCACTGCAGAGCAATAACAAACTAAGTTTTTACTTTTAGGGAAAAGAGCAAATCATGATGAAAATGAGTTCAGAGCCAAGCATCCCACCATACCACCCTGTGAGAAAGACTGCAAGGGTCAAAGACAGTGTTGCTTCCGTGGGGGCAACCATATAGAGGGTGGGTTGGTTGTGAAATTTTTTTAAAAAAGGGAAAGGTGACATTTGTTCTTTATTTTCTTTTGTAAAAGTAGATTTAGATTGTTCTAAAATTTGCTTTTTTCACTCCATAATATAGAATAGTTGTCCTTCCATGTCAGTACATATAAATAACAGTACATATAAATAACACAGGTTATATTCAATTATTTAGCTGTGACAAGTAATTACACACTAAATATTCTTATCCACATGAGAAAAATTAACTATTTTTTAAAATAGTAAATACCTTCACTTTTTATGTCATTTCCACATGAGAGTGCTTTAAGGGCAGGGACTGTATGCTACTCATCTTTGTATTCTGGGGAGGATAATGGAATGCCTTGCATATAACAGGTAATCAATTAAGATTGGATAGGTGAATGAATATAATTCTTATTATTTAGGCTTAAAGGTACACATGAAATAATGAAGACTGCTATTATTGCTCATTATAGAAACGGAAGTTCTAACCATTAAGAAGTCAGTAAGTGGTAGAGTTGCTCTGTTTCCACAACACAGAGCCTTTTCAGCAACTGCTTAAGGCAGAGTAGGAAACACAGTCTAGAATGCCTGTGTGAGGAGTTGTGTTGGTCAGCTGGGGTGTATTTTGCACTCTGGTGAATGAAGAAATATGAAGAAAAATGGGAAGAGAATTTGAACAGGTAAGTCACAAAAGAGAAAAAACTTATAGTCAATAAACACAAGAAAAGGTGATGAACCTCATTAGTAAACAGGACATGCAAGTTTAAACCACAATAGGATACCATTTCACACTCATCAGATTAGCACAAATTTTAGTCTTGACAGTACCAAGTGTCATCAAGGATGTAGAGCAACTCCCATATCCCTCTGGAGAGCAGTTTGGCAATATCTGTGAAGCTGAAGATGAGCACACCCTTTAACCTAAAATGTTGACTCTGGCTGGGCATGGTGGCTCACACCTGTAATCCCAGCACGATGCTAGACCGAGACGGGTGGATCACCTGAGGTCAGGAGTTCGAGACCAGCCTGGCCAACATGGTGAAACCTGTTTCTACTAAAAATACAAAAAAAAAGAAAAAATTAGCTGGGTGTGGTGGCACACACCTGTAATCCTAGCTACTCAGGAGGCCGAGGCAGGAGAATTGCTTGAACCAGGGAGGCAGAGGTTGCAGTGAGCCAAGATCGCGCCACTGCACTCCAGCCTGGGCAACAGAGCAAGTCTTCATCTTAAAATACACAAATACATAAAAATAAATAAATAAAATAAAATATAAAATAAAATGTTGACTCCTAGTTCTCGTACCCAGAGGAATCCTCACACATGTGCATAACAATAGGGGTACAATAATCATTTCAGCACTCTTTCTAATAGCAAAAATTACAATCAACTTATGTATTTATCAAGAAGAGAAGGCATACATAAATTATCGTCTATATAAATAATGTTATGGTGTTGTATAGATGTATATTGTATATGTTATATAATATATGACATATATCTCTATAATTGCTACACATATATCTATTTAAATACATGTAGCAGTAATCCAAGATTATGTTCAAATAAATTTTAAAACCTGCAAAACCACACTATGAAGTTTATACAAACCTAAATAAACACTCGATCAGGCTGGCATGGGGGGAGGTAAGGGGAAGCAGGGAGGCGGGAAAGGCACAGACACTGGGCTTCATGTGTATTTGCCAGGTTGAACATTTTTTTTATTTTTGAGACAGAATCTCTATCACCCAAGTTGGAGTGCAGTGGCGCGATCTTGGCTCACAGCAACCTCCGCCTCCCAGGTTCAAGTGATCTCCTGCTTCAGCCTCCTCAGTAGCTGGGATTACAGGCCTGCTGCCACTATGCCTGGCTAATTTTTGTATTTTAGGTAGATACAGGGTTTTGCCATGTTGGCCAGGCTGGTCTCAAACCCCTGACCTCAAGTGATATGCCTGCCTCAGCCTCAGCCGAGCAAAGTGCTGGGATTACAGACATGAGCCACCACACCTGGCCAAAGTTTGACTTCTTAAGCTGGGTGGTGGCTACACAGGTGTTGCTATATTATCTCCTTCTTTTTTGTATTCCTTAAAGTAAACAAACACCTAATGGATGAGGGCAGTGCACTTGGAAGTGCAGAGGGGAAGCAGCACATAGCAGAGGCTGCCTGCCTGAGGGAAAAATGATGCAGGAAATGCCTCTACTGTGAACAAGGTTAGTCAGCCTTGAGACTCAGGACATTTATTCATTCATTTAACAAAAAAAGTGGGGAGGGTCTTCCAAACTGTCCACCTTCCAACTAGAAGGGATCTTGATACTCTGGGCCTGCGGCTTGGTCATCCGGAGGGGACGGGCTGGAACAAGGCAGACACAGCCAAGGGTGACTTCTACGTCAGGAGGAGGGTGTTTGCTACAGCCAGGACCTTAGCTGTCAGGCCTAGTAGGAGTCTGTAAAGGTATTTTTGTTTTTCCCTTGAGCCAGCAAAGACTATGCTCTACTCTCCAGCTACCCTTGAAGGCAGACTCCCATGGGAGCTGGCTGAGTCCCGAGGGACCACTGCCAAGAAAGAGAGGAGGATAGGGCTGGAAAAGAGGCCTGAGCTTTCAGACCACAAAGGCCCCTGTGCTTCCAAAGCTCATCCCATGGCTCCTTTTGCCCACCTTGCTGCATCCAGGGAATTTGCTTTTTGCCATTTAGGGGTTAATGATCATTACTCACCTGAATTTACTTTGCTGATTACTGACACTGTCCCTGAAGATTTTCCAGACAAGCCAGAACTAGACCATGGATTAGGTGGAATAAAGTCCTTGCCTGGATTCGAGAGTATGCCGTTTCTTATATTGATGCCTAATAGAGAAGAAATGATTTTAAAATGCAAAACACACAATGAACCTTACACCAGACGACAAAGATAAAATTAATGTAGAACTCAATTTGTCAAAAACCTCTGTATGCTGCAATAATCAAAGCAAAGACTGACTGTGATGATGTCATCTGACAGATGTCCGAGGAAAGATATCTCACTGGTGGGTGGCCCAAGAGAGGCCTCTTATGCTTCTACCAATGGATCTGTCCCACGTCTTGACCCTCTGGTGCCATCCTGGGCCTCACCGCTACTGGACATGCCGTTCTTCCCCTTCACAAACCACTTCCTTTCAGTCACCTTTTCAGTTTCTTCTCCATCCCCCAACCCCAGCCTCCAACTCTGCAGCCCTCTGCTCTCCTCTTTCTGTCTCGTCCCCAGGGTTCCATCTTCTCACCCGACCTGGACCATTCCTGTCATCACATGCTGATGCCTCTGATATGTACAAGGAACCCTCACCAGCTGTTGTCTCTCCCAGAACAGGGTTGCCTTGACCCTGACCTCAAGACAAAAGCCACTTTTCATCTAGATCACCCCAATTCCCACAGGCACTGTGGCTTTTTTCCGGAACTGAAAGTTTAAATTCCCCCTTTATCCTTCTTCTTCTTCCCCTACAACCAAAAAGAAATAAAATAGCTCTCTGATTCACTCCCTGCTCCTTTTGGCCTGTGGTCACTATAATTCAAGGCTTGGCCCCTCATACTGGATCACTCTATATCTGTCATCTGGATTTCTCTTCTTCCAGCTCACCCTGGGGCCTGTGAGGCCAGTCTTCTAAGAACAAAATGTCAATCCTGATGAAGTCTAGCAATCTTTAGAAACCACATTCCCAATCAGAGGGTAGGAATTTCATGCATCAAGAGGGCCTACCATTCTCACCCCATTCCTCCCTTCTGACTGCACCCCAGCCTGTGCCACCACCCCCTCTCACCTGGACAACAGCTCCAGCTTGCTGGCTCCTCCCCTATTCAGCATACAGGTGTTGATACAACCACATCACTCCTTCAGTTAAAACCTTTCAAGGACTTCTCATCGCTCATGAAACAAAATCCAAATTTCTTACAAGGCCCCAAAAGATGCCTCATACTACACACTACGTCACCTCCTTTCTCACTACACTCTGGCCACATTGGCCTCTGCTGTTCCTTTCACAGGACAAGCCCTCTCCTGCCTCCAGACCTTTGCACTCACTGTTTACTCTCTCCCTGGTGTGCTCTGCCCTCAGCTCTCTGCACATTTGGTTCCTTCTCATTCTTTGGGGGCCCAGCCAAGTTGCTTATTGAGACCATTCTTTAACAATCTGTGATTACTGTTTGTCTATTTGTTAAAGTCTCTCTCCCACCACTAGCATATAAGCTGTGTGAGGGTGAGGATACTGTCTGCAAAGCTGCTGTATAAAGCCACTGTGTAGACTACAGAGTGAAGGAATTCCCCAGAGTTGTGTGACCCAGTGGCCCCGCCTGGCTGTTTTGTTTACAATAATATTCACGGTGCTTGGCACGCAGTAGATGCTTAATACATATGTACTGAATGAATGATTCACTAATGCAGTAAGTTTGGAATATAGAAAATCAGGAGACAGGCTTGGGTACCCACCAAACTATAGCATTGACATTTAACCCCTGTAGTACTGCCAGGATGCTGTGACTAAGCTCCCACCCTGGTTTCCCTAGTGGCCATTTCCCCTAAACCTGGTCTGGTAGAGGAGCCTCAGACATGCTGCCCAGCTTTTGCCAGTTCCTCCCTCCCTGGAGGCTGGACCCAGTTTCCTATACCATATTTCTTATCTTGGGTGACTATAAAAGATAAAAATGTGAGGCCTGGGCCCAGGCACGGTGGCTAATGCCTGTAATTCCAGCACTTTGGGAGGCGGAGGTGGGTGGATCATTTGAGGTCAGGAGTTCAAGACCAGCCTGGTCAACATGGTGAAACCCTGTTTCTACTAAAAAATATAAAAATTAGCCGGGCATGGTGGCGGGCACCTGTAGTCCCAGCTACTCAGGAGGCTGAGTCAGGAGAATCGCTTGAACCCAGGAGGCAGAGGCTACAGTGAACCGAGATGGCGCCATTGCATTCCAGCCTGGGCGACAGAGAGACTCTATCTCAAAAAAAAAAAAAAAAAAAAAAGTGAGGCTTGGGCTTCAGCAAATATTTCTATGATGTTCCCCTCAGTTCTGAAGGGAAGCCCCCTAGTATCTGCCTTCTAAAACAGAACCTTCGTGAATATGTGATTGCAAGGACAGGGTTTCTAAACCCCGTCTCTACTAAAAATACAAAAAACTAGCCGGGCGAGGTGGCGGGCGCCTGTAGTCCCAGCTACTCCGGAGGCTGAGGCAGGAGAATGGCGTAAACCCGGGAGGCGGAGCTTGCAGTGAGCTGAGATTCGGCCACAGCACTCCAGCCCGGGCGACAGAGCAAGACTCCGTCTCAAAAAAAAAAATAAAAAAATAAAAAAAATAATCAAAGTAAAGCCAAGTCATTTATATTACCAGGCAAGTATCGAGAGTGCTTCAAATAGTGTTGCTTGGCTGCAGATCTCAGGGTGGGCGTGTCTCGCCGCTGATACGACATCTGGGTGGGGGCGCTGTTTCCTGTGCCCACAGGCTCAGAGGGCTTCAGGTCCAAAACACTCTCAAACCTGAATGAAGACAGCATGGCGTGGGTCAGCATGAGAGACAGTGTGTATCCTCAGATACATACTGATAATCTCACAAATCCCAGAATCAGTCTGTTTACAAATGTGAGCAACACACTTGCCTGCAGAGAGTGTCATCACTCTGTCTTTTCTTGTTTTTCAGGTCAATCCTGCTGAGGGATGGACTGAAATCCAAGTCATCCAAGTCAGCCCAATCATCTGAATCCTTTGTTGACCTGGAAATAAGACCCCACCTTCTCCTACTCTTTGGCTTTATCTCACCATTTTTGTGCTCCAGGCCAGCTGTGATTTTCTGTGTAAACAAATTGGGTTGGGGGGAAGCAATATATGGCATTAACAGAACTCATCCATGAGTAATATCCATTCTGAACTTCCTCTGCTATGCAAAGGAGGCTCCTGGGGCATAACATGACTTATCTGAAGGGGCAACTGTGGAAAACACATTCCCAGTCTTTCTGTCTCACTCATCCTTCACAGATCACATCGGCTGCCATCCATGAAGAATGTTAAAGTTGTATAAAATAAGGATAAAAAAAAATTTAAGATACTTCTCACACACCAGGAAGATGGCTATATTCATACTCAGTCTCATCCTAGATGAGTTAATACAATCTCCACTGTTACAAATATGGATGTAAGAAATTAAGGTTAAGATGTCAGTTAGCTTGTCCTTTTATAGAAATCAGTGCAAATAATGCTTTTTTTTGCCTTCTCATTAGATATGGTTACTATCTCTTAGCTACAAAGAATTAGCCACAACAGGATATTTCCATACACACACCACTTCTAAACTGTGTGCTGCAACAAAGTGAGCAGGCCAGAGATACCACCCTTGCAGCTTCTGGCAGTGTCTCACATCACAGTGGTTGGGAGCCAGCACTCAGCAAATACTAACTGACACAGAAAGTGCCACTTTTTCATAAAGGATAGACAGCTGGCCTCTTCAGACTGCACTGCAAAGTTAATGAAAAATAGAACCCCCTGTCAAGTTATTATTTTATTACATCTAACACTCATTGTTTTCTTTTGAAAACCAGCCCAAGAGGAGCAGAAAGATCTGGGCTCAGTTAATAGCCCAGCATTAACAGTATCGATTAACAGCAATAATGTAGATAACAATCTAAAAATTTTAATATGGCACTTTATGCTTTTCAAAACATCTCAAAAACATCATGACCTTTGATCCTCATGAACAATCCTGTCTGGTAGATAAGACATGTACTATAATCTTCCTTTTACAAATGAGGAAACTGAGTCCATAGGGATTAATAACAATTACTAACCTTTACAGAGTTGTAACTAGGTGCCAGGTATTATTCTACATTCTTTTCAAGTATTAACTCATTAGCCCTCAAAGCAATTGTATCAGGTAAGTACTATTATTATCCTTATTTTACAGATGAGGAAAATGAGGAGCAGAGCAGCCAGATCACTTGCACAAGTATCAAGCTACTAAACAGCAGAGCTGAGATTTGAGCCCCTGGCAGTCTGGCTGCAGAAGCCAGCTCTCAACCACTACCCTACACTGCCCCCGTTAGTGACAACGTTATTAACAGGCACAGCCAGAACTTGAATTTAGATCTTTCACTCCAAAGCCAAGGGTCTTTTCACAATTCCATGCTGTTGCAAACATAAATTTACCATGATTACACTCTGTATACTGAAAAAGAAAACATTTCACCCAATAATGGGGTCAGAAGAGGAATAAACAGACATGAAGCTCACTGGTGAATCTGGGCTGCTCACCGACTGGGGATTCTTGTTGTGAAGGGATGGGAAAAGCAACGGGCTTGGCTTGTCCTCCTGGAGATGGCTTGGGTGATCTGTCCTGGAGACCTCTGCTTTGTAGGGGTATGTGAGATGCAGAGGGGGCTGGCTGGCTTGATGTTGTCGTGAAGAAATTCGTGTGTGTGGCTTGGTTGGCGGCTGGGCAGGAGGGACTGGCTTAATATGAGGAGGTGGGCCTGCCTTTTCCAGGATGCTTTTCTGTGGTTTTTCTGAATCCTGAAGGTTCTGTGTGGTGCTGCCTAGTGGGTGTCCAACTTGGAAGTAAGGATATCGAAGTGCCTGGAATGACAAAAAAGGCTTTAGGAGAAAAATCTAGCCAGGAAAGTTACCACTGTCTTGATTACTGGGCTATATTTCATTGTGACCAGTTTACTACTGTTTCTTAGCCCAACTAGAAAACAGCATCTTGAATTTTTAACACCTCTTGTGATTTTTCTTATCTAAGATACCATAAAATATATGTAATGCTTGCAACACAAAGTTATTTATATATAGTAGTCAGTTACACTGCTGTTACCCTGGCTACTTCTAAAAAGCATTCTGGATCAACACAGATCCTGGTTTTGTAACTTATTTGCTATGTGTCTTAAATAGGGTATTTCATCCTTCCAAGCCTATTTCCTCATTCCACAGAAGAAGAAAAAAATAATATAAAACTGAAAGAGCCAAACATAATGATCCCGGAAGATTCTGAAGAATTGAGTACAAAATAAGCAGGCACATATGCTTTTATCCCAAAAGTGCCAGGAGTGTAACACATGATATAGTTAACCCTTCCCTATCAAGAACAAAACCGTGTCAGTTGTTCTGGATAACTGAGTTTTCTGGATGGCCAAGAGATAACTTAAAGTTTAGGGGCTTACAATTCTTTCTGAAATATTCCCTGTATTCTCTTGTCTTTTTGAATGAAAGTTATTAAGCATAACATAATCTTTCTGAGTAGGCCTGGGACAGTTAAAAACATCTGTAATGATTATATGCAAGTGTAGATACAGAGGCAATTAATGGGAATAGCCTGGTAGAGGTCCCAGACTCTAGCGTCTATTATAACTTGAGAGCCTTCTCTGTAGTCGCAGACATTTTTGCAAGTCTTAACTGATTTGGGGGGTATTTTTAGCTTTTCACACTATTCTTAAAAGCATATATTCCTCTCTTGGTTCCTTGTTACAGAATCTTTTTCTTTTCATTTCTTATATGCATCCATTAAAACACCGGGTTCATCGAAAAGCTTCTTCTCTGCCCTGTAGCCAGTTGTGAATTTCACCACCAGAAGTGCATTCCTGAGAGCTTTCCAACCCTTGAGCCATCCAAAGCCTTACAACACCAAACTGTAGTTCTTTTTTCCTTCAGCTTTCGGAAAAATTGCTTTTCTACACTCCTTAATTATTCTTCCAACTATCATCTCTCCAGCTATCACAAATTCTACCACCACATTGGCACTTTCTTCAAATACCCTCATCACTCTTCTTCTTATGAATCATCTTCTCGGATTAGAATTGGTCACTTATTTGATCCTCTGAGCAAAGTAACTGTCAGTGAGACAAGTTGAGAAGGAGCCAGATGTAACTAGCACAAAAGGAGGCTTGCGAGAGGCCTGTGAGTGATAAGAGACCACAGCATTACTACACCTCTTTTGAGTATATTTCATTATTTAAGTCTAAGTGGCCCATGGGAAGATGGATTGGGAAAGCAGGAGCAATGAAATCAGTGGACCTGACTTCATACTTCAGGTCAGTTGGTTTAATTGTAGTTAGTTGCACTGTTTGAACTAATTAGCGGATGAGTTATTACAGCAAATTGCTTAAACTTTCCAAGATTGAGTTTTCTCACTTACAGAATTGAAAACAATAATGCCTGTCTCATGGAGTCTTCATTGGATTAAAAATCATATAAAATATACTCAAGCATTTGCACACTATAAAGTGCTATGAAATGCTAAGTGCAGTTACTATCCTAGCTCTGTCTCATCTGTCAATCTCTTTAGGTCATGAGTCAGTTGGACTTTACATAACAAGAAGTTGCCTTTCAACAACCAGTACCGGCTTATAAACCAACTATTATATAATTGAAACTCTTAGAGAATAGACTTGAAAACATTCTCCAAAGACAGATAAATATATGTTTATTTCCATTTTCATATAAATGGTAATGTATCATGTGAATTATATGCCCATTTTCAAAGCAACTGTATTGTTTACATCATAATTACTTTATACCCAGTAAGTTTTGAACTATTTTAAGTTCTCATACCTTGTATAGTACACCATTAGTGGTATTCTGTACTATTTCTCACCCATAATACTAAATACTAAATATTCCCCATGCAATTTATAGAAATTATTCAGAGTTAGATATGAACTCCATAACAGAAGAAAATGGAAGAAAACCTGACTAGCTGTTGGTCGTTTCTTGGGATCCCACTGAAGCATGTCTCTCAGGAGCTGGATTGCTTCACTGCTAGCATTGGGAATCAAGGTCTTTAAGTTATTGGGTACACACTGTGGCCAACGGAAGTTCATTGCACTTGAAAGTTGATAGCCTTCAGGCCAGTCAGTCTGAAAGAAGGAAAAGATAGAAAATCTTGCTCAGCCAATTGTTGTGATAGAAGTTTGTATTCTGGCATGTGTGCCTCAAATGGAAAGCCAACCATGCCATTACCCACCCATATTCATTAACCACCCACATTCACTACCATGGCACTGTGTGGAATGAGACATAGATTTGGATTAATAGAGAGACTATCAAGATCATGAAATTGGGGGAATAGAGGAAAAGACACTGGATTTGCCAACTTGTTTAATAATCTTTAAGTAAGATAGTCCATCTCTTGAGATTTTGGGATTGAAACAAATTAATATTTCCCCAACTGTGTTCCATGAGACAGAGGTTTCTGAAATTGCAAACGAGACATTCTTTTGGAGAGAACAAAACAAAATCCCGTTCCTGGATAAATAAATTTGTGAAACTCTACCTACGCTATCTTCAACTTGATAATTCAGAGTATACATGTGAAGACCAGCAGCAAAGAAAGGCGTTTCACCCAGTCTCAAGCTTTCCACTTTTTCATGCATCATTTCTATGGGACACTAAATGCTGGAGTGAATGATGGAAAATGCTAAAGAAATGGTCTTTAAGGTTCATTCTAGTTCTAACACTCTACTATTTTATAACATACAGCCTAAGGTAATTGTTCCTCCACTCTTTTTTAAAGCCAAGTGGCAATACATATAGCTTTTATCATTCATTCACTTGACAGTTCTGGAATGCCCACTATATGCTTAGTGTTGCTGGAGATCCAAAAATGATCCAATATAAATCCTGTGCTTAAGAGTATTACTGTTCTTAAAAGAGAAAAGAGCATTTATTTAAAAACAAAGTAATAATCACAGTAAAAAGTGACAGAAGCTGCAAGAGAGGTACAGGTACCGACATGCAGAGGAGAAAGATTCCAGCATTGGACTCAGGAAATTTTCTTGAAGAGGTGGCATTAGTAATTCATTCAAATGATTAAAAAATTTTTTTGAGGATCTAGTTTGTACCAGCAATGGTGCTGGGACCTGGGAAAATAAACGTACAACAAATCCTTGTCCTGAGTGAGCTTATGGTCTAAGAAACAACTAAGTACACAAATAATTATATTAATAACATAGGACACAGATGAAGATGGGGAGGAGATTAGAGAAACAGTGAGGGGGGGATTACTGATGGCCATGTGACAGATATCACTCAGGCAGAGGGTGTTACGTGCAGAGCACAGAAGCAGGGAAATTTCAGGGCATGCAGCTGTTAGGGGTACATTTGTCATTCTAGGCACTTCAACAAATAAGGCTGGACTTGAAGCCAAGAGTTCAAGACAAGCCTGGGCAACAGAGCAAGACCCTGTCTTTACCAAAAAAAAACCACAAAAAACTAGCTGGGCATCATGGTTTGTGCCTGTAGTCCCAGCTACTTGGAAGGCTGAGACAGGAGGATCGCAGTTTTGTTTTTGTTTTTTTCTAAAGACAGGGTCTTGCTTTGTTGCCCAGGCTTGTCTTGAACTCTTGGCTTCAAGTCCAGTCTTATTTGTCATTCCAGGCACTTCAATATCCTTACTTCCAAGTTGGACACCCACTAGGCAGCACCACAGAGAACCTTCAGGATTCAGAAAAACCACAGAAGGCATCCCTGGAAAAGGCAGGCCCACCTCCTCATATTAAGCCAATCCCTCCTGCCCAGCCGCCAACCAAGTCACACACATGAATGAATGGAGTGAGCGATAGGAATAGGAGTTACGAGGCTGGGCAATGGGGAGTCAACCAATACTTTTATGAGGGCAAGTCAGTACCAGAGTTGTTCTTTAGGAGGTTGAATCTGGCTACAGACTGGACAAGAAGCCAGAGTGAAAATACCTGAAGGCAGAAAGATGGGGAAGATACCATCAGACACAGGCAGGTGACTGCGGTCCAGTCTGTGATGGCAGCAGTGGACTTGAAGGAACAAGAGCCACGTGAGACATGTAATGTGGCAATATTCAACAGGATTTACCCACCAGCCGCTTGGATGAAGGGAATGGGGAGTAGGAGAAAGATAGAAGGCAAAGCTGAAATTCAGCTTCAAGGTGGGGGCTCTGGGATTATGATCAGACCACAAATGAACATGGAGAATGAAAGAAGGAAGCTAGTGGAGTGGTAAAAAAAAAAAAAAGGCAATGATGAGTTTGAGGTGATGGTGAGGGAGTCAGGAGAAAATCCCATAGAGAGTTGTAAACATGTGAGTGGAGTAATAATGGAGGGAGGCAGGGGCTAAGGATTACATTCAGGAGACTTCTGAATAGGCATAAGAGTTGTAGCAATGAGAACTGAGAAGTTCTGCAAGGGAGGCGAGATGATATAGAGAGGAAGACAGAAGGAGCCATGACAGATGTCATACTTAAGAACAGGAGGAAGAAGAGAAGTCTGCCATGTCTGAGAATGTGGGCAGTGGAGAATGACTGAGGTCAAGAGAAAGTCTAGAATGGGCAGGTGCTCAATCGTGCCAGTGCTGAACAGGGCTGAGCGGAGGGAGCATGGCAGGCTGTTGGCTTTGGCCCACCGGCCTTTGTTCTGTATCATTACCTTTTTTGGTGTCCCCAGCACTTGGCAAATTTTGAATATCGTGTCAATTTCACTGGCTCCAGGGAAGAGCGGCCTGAGGGTGTAAACTTCTGCCATGATGCAGCCCACAGCCCAGACGTCAATGGGGGAGCTGTAGTTGGTAGACCTCAGGAGTACTTCTGGAGCCCTGTACCTGGAGGAACAAAGGTTAACTGCTAGCTATTGCTTCCACTGCTCAGACATTAAATTAAATAACAATCAGTTCTCAGTGAGGGGGTGTATATGTTCCTATTTTCTCTCTAGTTCACTGTGGTGTAATGGAATTGTGAGAACTTGGCAATTGCCATGGGCTGCTGTTGACAAGTAGTGCCTCTCTAGTTCACAATATTTTCTATTGAGCATTTATCTACAGGAGACTTCTCTATGGCATCTTTGAGAAACACTGAGAAAGTAAGAATTAGGAAAAAAGAGAGAAAAGAGAAAGAGGAAGGGAAAACGAAGAGAGAAAGGGAGAGTGAGGAAAAAACCTACAACTTGTGTGTAGGCTACTTGGTCACGGCAAACTGCTTAAATCAAATTCCCAGTGTCTTGAAGTTTTCACAATAGCAATTAGATGGTTCTCAGACAGGTCTTTGCAAAATATTTTACACAATTCTTTTGGGAAGCTGTCCTCAGGAAGGCCTATATATAAAATTTTACGTACATTATAGAAAAGCATAATAGGTTTTCTTTTAACATGATTTAGAACACAAGATTTTTAACCTTATACACTACCAACATATCTATAAATATGTGTTTCAGACTGCACTATTTCTCTTAGTGAAAAGTTAATGTTTGTGACTTTAACATTATCCTTAGCATAATGATATCTTTTTAAAGAAGTGCAATTAAATAATTTTGAGAAAAATAGTATTCACCATCTGGTAGATACATAATCTGTATATGGAGGTTTGGATCGGATTTCTCGGGCCAAACCAAAGTCTGCGATTTTCACAAGTTCTGGTCCCATGCAGAGGAGGTTCTCAGGCTTTAAGTCTCGATGAAAGAAGCCTATAGAGACAGTAGAGGAGAAGAAATCCAAATGCAGGTTTGCTTCCATATTATTCTTTGCAATTGTATTGCTCTCTGCAAAATACTTATAATTTAAAAAGTAGTCTGGCATGGCACCAAAGGCTTTATGCATTCTTCCCACAGATAATGTAGAGTGCTTTGAACTTCTCATAGGATTACATTCATTTCCCTTTGCAAATCATTCAAAGGTGATCTTCATAATTTTTTTTACAAGAGAGAAAATTTCTTTTAAAATATCAAACTGGATCACAGGCTGAGATAACTTTGCAAAAATAAACTGCCACTCAAGGGAAAAATATCACGGATGGCATCTCATTCTATTGTCTAGGTGGGAGTGCAGTGGCACAACCATAGTTCACTGCAGTGTCGGCTCAAGCGATCCTCCTGTCTCAGCCTTCCAAGTAGCTGGGACTACAGGCACAAACCATGGTGCTCGGCTAGTTTTTTTTTCCTGTAAACACAGGGTCTTGCTCTGTTGCCCAGGCTTATCTTGAACTCTTGGCTTCAAGTTATCCTCCTGCCTCAGCCTCCCAAAGTGCTGGGATTATAAGTGTGAGCCACCATGCCCAGCCCAGATAACTGTCTGATGATGGGAATTGAGAGTTTATACCACAGCAGAAACACAATTATAATTTTTGTTTAAGAAAGAATTTATGAATATGACCTACTCATATCTGAGATTGTGGAGTATGTTGCAACATATGTTTAAATGTTAAGTACTTATTACTTTGCCTAATGAGGAAGTACAATGGTACATCTACAGCTCACATGAAAGGCAAAGATAACTCATCACGTGGGAAGCCCGTCTCAGCTATAGCAGAGCTCTGGAGGTACAGGCAGGAGACAGTCAACGTGGCAATCTTCCAAGTTCACTCAAACACCCAATGAATTGCAACATATGTCACTGAAAACCCCAAACCTCCCACTTCCTGAGAGTATCACCAACCTAGACATCATTCAATGTGGCTCCAAATCTTAATGGGACACCAACACTGGAAATACAACACACCTGCTGTGGCTGCTATTATTTGTTACGCGTTATCATTGCTATCATTACAGGCTGAGTATTCCCTACTCTGAAAATCCAAAATCTGAGATGCTCCAAAACCTGAAACTTTTTGAGCACCAACCTGACACTTAAAGAAATTGCTTATTGCAGCATTCTGGATTTAGGATTTTTGGGTGAGGGATGTTCAGCTGGTAAAATATAATGCAAATATTCCAAAATCTGAAAAAACCCCAAATTCAGAAACACTTCTGGACCCAAGCATTTCAAATAAGAGATACTCAATCTGTATCAATGTTGTGAAAGATGGATTCTAACTAGCACATTATGGGAGGAATTAAAAGCGATCACTGAAGATCTACACGATTCCTTGACAACCTGTATGTTGACAATGCTCAAGTCTACATTTCTAATGTGCCTTCTCTACCCTTCTGAAGACCTAAATCCCTATTTGGATAGCAACTGGATGTCACTATCATCCCTATGTTAACTTATCCAAAACCACTTTTGTCCTCTCCCAAATCATCTCTCCTTCCTAAACTTTGGATAAGATTTCTAGGTACCTTGTAGTTATGTTGGATCCATCCTTACCCAGTTATGAGATTGTGTTGTATTTTCTATCAAAACATCTCATATCAGCCAGGTGTGGTGGCTCACGCCTGTAATCCCAACACTTTGGGAGGCTGAGGCGGGTGGATCATTTGAAGGTCAGGAGTTTGAGACCAGCCTGGCCAATATGGTGAAACGCCGTCTCTACTAAAAATATTTTAAAAATTAGCCGGGTGTGGTGGCACATGCCTGTAACCCCAGCTACTCAGGAGGTTGAGGTGGGAGAATTGCTTGAACCTGCGAGGTGGAGGTTGCAGTGAGCTGAGATCACACCACTGCACTCCAGCCTGGGCAACAAAGCAAGACTTCATTTTGGAGCGGTGCGGGGGGTTTGGGGGAGCGGGAATCTCATATCTGTCTCTTTCTACTTTCTCACTGCCTATGCCTGCATTGTCACTACTTTCTTGCAGATCTTCCTTGCTCCAGTTTCTCTCCTATAATCCTGATCATTTAAACACTGTCTTTCCCTTGTCACTCTCTCATTCACCCACAAAAGCCATCCATGACTCCTTTTTACATTTAACAGGGCTGAACTCCTTTCACTCTACCTAAAGAGGGAAACTTATTTTCCAACACTTATTAATACATGTAAAGTGTGCTCCAATCAGGTACAACTCCTCATTCCTTTAAAGTTCACTGTATAGTCATGCACTACATAACGAAGTTTCAGTTAATGATGGACTGCATGTATAATGGTGGTCTTATAATATTATAATGAAGCTGAAAAATACTTACCTGGTATTTACTATACTATACTTTTAATCATTATTTTAGAATTGTACTCCTTCTACTTACTAAAAAAACAAAACAAAAAACAAAAGTTAACTGTAAAATGGCCTGAGGCAGGTCCTTCAGGCATTGTTATCATGGGAGAGGACAGCTCCCTGTGTATTACTGCACCTCAAAACATTCCAGTGGGACAAGATGTGGAGGTGGAAGGCAATGATACTCATGATCCTAACCCTGTGTAAGCCTAGGCTAATGTGTGTATTTGTGTTTCAGTTTTTAGCAAAAAAGTTTAAAAAGTAATAATAATAATTTAAGAGCAGAAAAAGCTTATAGAATAAGGATATAAAGAAAATATTTTTGTATAGCCATATAATGTGTATGTGTGTTAAGCCAAATGTTATTTCAAAAGAGTCAAAAAGTTAAAAAATGTATAAGTTTATGACATAAAAAGTTTCAGCAAGCTAAGATTAATTATTAAAGAAATTTTAAAAAAATTAGTGTAGCCTCAGTGTACAATGTTTATAAAGTGTCCTAGGCCTTCATACTCACTCACTGATTCACCCAGAGCCATTTCCTACAAGCTCCATTCACGGTAAGTGCCCTATACAGGTGTACCATTTTAAAAAATATTTTATACTATATTTTTACTATACCTTTTCTATGTTTAGATACACAAATACTTACCATTGTGTTACAATTGCCTATAGTATTCAGTATAGTAACATGCTGTAGAGGCTTACAGTCTAGGAACAATAGGTTATACCATATAGTCTACATAGTATATATATACCATATAGCTACCATATAGCTATATATATATATGCTATATGTATATATGCTATACATATATATGCTATATATATACCATATAGCTATATATATATATGCTATATACCATATAGCTATATATATATATATGCTATATATATACCATATAGCTATATATATATATGGTATATATATACCATATATATACCATATAGCTACATAGTAGACTATACCATCTAGCTGTATCTAAGTAAGTATACACTCTATGATGTTTGCACAACAACTAAATCGTCTAACCACACGACTCTTGGCCTCATGGACATAATAGGCCCTCCCCTCTAACTCCAGTTGAGCTCTATCAACTTCAGGTATGTTAACTATTTTTTATGAATTAGATGGAGGCACTTTAAGGGCACAGGCCACATTTATATTTCTTGTGAACGCCTGGCACAGTGGCAGGAACACAGTGGTCTCATAATATATTCTTGTTCATTGAACAAAGGACTTTCATCTGTAGGGAACATAAACAGCTTAATGTCAACACATCTACCTGAGCCAAGTGCCAGGGTCAACCAGAGAGCAGACCAGAGCTGTGAGGATAGGAGGGAGGAAATCCATGAGACAGTACTGAGAACTGAGAGAGAACAATAACCCAGTAGTGCGGGGGACAATGAGGGCTCAGAGCTTGTTGTCCTTGTGACAGAGGGAGTTGTATTAGTATTAGCTGAATGAATGAATGAAGGCAGGAACTCTAGTAGGACTAAATCTATTGGTCAAGGTTGTTTTCTGTCTCTGCCCTAGAGCAAAGGGAGGGGGATTGTGATATGGTTATATGTGAAAATACACTAATTGCCATTATCATGGAAAGGAACAATATTTTAGTAAAAGGACAATCCTCTCTGTTCATCATTCTAAAGACAACAGTACTTAATACTGGGTCAAGTTCCAAATGGACAGTATTATACTATGGCGTAATGGCAGATCTGTAGGAGAAGTAGCTGGCTTAGATGGACAAAGTGAATGTAATTACAGAGCCTAGAACCCAGTAAACACAGAAGGGGATGAAGGTATAGAAGTGAACAGATACATTCAAGAGGGCATAAGTGAGAGTACTTCCTTCTGATCACGGGGTTGCTTCTATTTTCCACAATCCAAGGCATTGATGAGTTCAAAAAAGTTAGACATGGGTTAAACCAGAGACAGGCACAGCAAGTTTGCTATTTTATAGCACATGCATACACAGGTTTGTAAGTATATTGTGAAATATTTATGAATATATATATTCCACTGCTCATTCTTTATCCTGCCATTGTACTGGTACATACCTAATGGCATTCCTCATACAATTCCTTGAAATATCCTAGTGAACTTAATAGTAAATTAAACCAAAATTATAAGAACCAAACTTGAGGTTGCCAACCCAATACATGCAAAGAGCATTCAGTATCAGCCAAGAATGGCCTTTAAAATGAAAGAAAAGATTTCTGATATGGACACATTTGGATGCTTATGATCAGCCTAATTAAATGAAGATTTATTCATGCCTACCACAGTGGGTGACATCTCTAAGACTTAGTATAACTGAGTCATTGTGTTTGGGCCCTCCGTTCTTCAGAGTACCCTCCAGCTTGCAGAAGGCCTGATTGTGTGTTTCCATTTTGGAATTGGCTTAAGAATGTGTAAGGATACAAGCAGTGATTACAGTGATCTTTTGTCAATGCACCTGCGACCTCTGAAAATAGATGAATTGTGAGACCATGGTTTGTCTTCCTAAAAACTCAGAGTGTTCAAAACATTCCAGTGAAAAAAAGGAATGGCAGGCATCATTTTCTTACTGAACAGATGGGAAAACTGAGTCATGGTGGCAGGGGGCGGTAGATGAATTACTCCCAATTCCACCAAGAAATGCGTCATAGCTGTTATAGTGTCCAGCTCTACTCTCCCTTTCAATGCATGTAGCTAAATCCTTTTTTTTTTCCTTTGTAAGACAGAGTCTTGCTCTGTCGCCCAGGCTGGAGTGAAGTGGCGCCATCTCAGCTCAATGCAACCTCCACCTCCCAGGTTCAAGCAATTCTCGTGCCTCAGACTCCCAAGTAGCTAGGATTACAGGCCTGCACCACCACGCCCGGCTAATTTTTGTATTTTTAGTAGAGACAGGATTTCGCCATGTTGGTCAGGCTGGTCTCCAACTCCTGGCCTCAAGTGATCCACCCGCTTCAGCCTCCCGAAGTGCTAGGATTACAGGCATGAGCCACTGTGCCTGGCCCATATAGCTAAATCTTGATTTGTTGTTTTGATCAAGCCTAAGATTAATGCTGTTTCTCCTCATAGACTCCCTTTTTCTCATTTAGTTGGGGTAATTATTATTTCCAAACTTATGTGGCAGTTCCCTTATAATGAGTCCTCTGTTCTGCAGTCCCTACCCACTACGGCAACTTCCTCTGGCATCATCTAGAACACCCACCACAACAAACTTGTGTCTTCTTTCTGCTCAGTCCATCTTATCATCAAATCGTACTCAGATGCAAGTATCATGCTCATACTCCAGATTCGTTCTTTGTTTCCACCATAGTCATGCTCGTGTAAACACTGGCCACCCCTCCCATCAGCCAAGCTTTATCCTCTCCCTCACTGCTAACTCTTCTTTAATCCTACTTCCACAGAGGACATGCACACTAATGAAATGAGGGGAAGGAAGATTCCGATTCCCCACATATCTCTTTAAGCAGCTTCTCTTTTTATGGGCCATACTTCAGGCTCAAAACAAGCGACGGAAAATGGCTGGGAAAGAAAATTAATTGCTAACAGACTATAAAAATGACTGATGAAAGACTGTATCTGTAGGTTGATATATGCTGCATTTGTTATACTGTCTTCAAGTAGGAGCCTTTATAACAAATTTGTGAATATATCTGTAGACTATCTAGCCCTCTGTTAAGTACTGAATAATATAGCAATGGGCTATTATCAGCCTTATTATCAGCCTTACAAGATCTATTCCTGGTAATTAAAAGTATAAGATCCTTATGTCACATACAGGTATTTTTCATGTCTATTTTAACATGACATTAGTATTTTCTTATGAGTAGCAATGTCACATAGTGGGTTGGTGTGCAGACCAGCCAAGTTGCCTGATTTCAAATCATAATTCCGTTACTCACTGGCTGGAAAGTACTTATCCTTTCTGTGCCTTAGTTTTCTTATCTGTAAAATGGGGAAATAATAGCACCTAATGGGGTTGTTCTGCAGGATTAAATATGTTATATTTGTAAAGCTTTTTTTTTTTTTTTTTTTTGAGACAGAGTCTCGCTCTGTCACCCAGGCTGGAGTACAGTGGTGCCATCTCGGGTCACTGCAACCTTTGCCTCCTGGGTTCAAGCTATTCTCCTGCCTCAGCCTCCAGAGTAGCTGGGATTATGACCAGCTAATTTTTGTATTTTCAGTAGAGATGGGGTTTCGCCATGTTGGTCAGGCTGGTCTTGAACTCCCGACCTCAGATGATCCGTCCACCTTGGCTTCCCAAAGTGCTGGGATTACAGGCATGAACCACCGTGCCTGGCATGTAAAGCTTTTTGAGCAGTGCTTGCACATTAATATCTTGCAAAAGCTGGTCATTAACAGTACTACTATTAACACATTCTCTCATTTTACCCTCCCACAACCTGATAAAGTAGGGAGGCAGACATGGCTCCATTTTTTGCCAATAAGAATTACATCTGACACGCCCCATTGGTGAGGAGGTGGTACTAAAGCTGATTCGTAGCAGGGTTCCAGTTCTGCTGATGTGTGCAATGTGACCTATAACAATAAGCCTACTTCTTCCCCTGGGCTTCTGATTCACAATGGAAACCCTTTTAGTTGGGGTCATTCAGAGATCACGCAACAGCAAAGTGCTGTTATGATAAGAACTTTCCTGTTGAAAACTGTTTGACTTCCAGAAGACAGGAACAGACCTTCAATTTAATTTCAGAGTCCTATATGCCAGTTGAATAACAGAGGGATTTTCTTTCATCCTGGCAGAAAATGTGTGTGCTTACTTTTTCATTAATAACCCTTGGGCAAGGAAAACATCAAGCTACAAAGAAGGCTTTCTCCCCTCTACCACATTTTGTTATTGATGAATCGGATATGAATATATGGAAATAACCAGAGAATCTTCAAACACTATGAATTTATATAGGATACTTTCCTGCTGTGGAAACTTTAATTTCCCAGATATTATTAAATTCAAACCTACAATGTTTTTATCAAGAAGGCTACAAGGACAGCAATGCATAGAAAGGCAATGGGCTGTCTCAAGGTCATGCACAGCAAGACAGTGAGGAAACACAGAGGCAGAGAACCATCTCTTGGTGCAAAACATTGTCCTTCAGACTGCCCAATGCATTTCTATTTCTGGCACGGAAAAGTGTGACCTGGATATCTGTAAGGTCAAGTCAGAGTTGAAACAGACTATTTGCATTAATTATTTAATTCCTGCAAAGGACATATGCTTTGGCATTGCTCAATCAGCACCAAGTAGAGCTGCATTTTCATTCCCTGTGGGAGGAAAATACTCAGTGACACGAAGTATGGCCATAGCAACTAACTGCAGCACTGTTCTCCCCTCTCAGAGGAGTCTACTCCCCAGGGGCAGAATGTACCTCCTCACAGTGAGAATGGGCTACCAGAGACAAGCCGGAAATTCATGTGACTGTGAAGTGCTTTAAGTGCTTTTTTTCCATTGCTGAAGGAAAGGAATATAGAGGTACATGTGCACTTAACCAAAGTCAATACCACACGAAAACCATTAAACAGTTTCTAAAAATCATTATCAGTGAAAATAGGATAGGGGCTGGGTGCAGTGGCTCACTCCTGTAATCCTGGCACTTTGGGAGGCCAAGATGGGTGGATCACTTGACAGCAGGAGTTCGAGACCAGGTTGGCCAACATGGTGAAATCCCATCACTACTAAAAACATAAAAATTAGCTGGGCATGGTGGCACACACCTGTAGTCCCAGCTACTCCGGTGGCTGAGGCATTAGAATCACTAGAAGCTGGGAGGCAGAAGCTGCAGTAAGCTGAGACTGCATGACTGCACTCCAGCCTGGGTGACAGAGCGAGACTGAAATTAGTATCTATACTACTTACAATGAATATTATTTTCTTCACCTCTTATTCTCTTGTTCTCGCTGAGCACAGACAGGTTTTTCTAATCAAGCATGGCAAACAGGCATAGGCTATCTGAACTAATCTCCACTCAACCACTTTATTGTAATGGGAACTTTCACAGGTTTTTGAACCTCTCTGAACCTTAGTTTCCTCTTTTTTGTAAAGACTAGATATCACCTATTCGTTCTACCTGATAAATTGGCAAGGAAATAAGGTAACAGATAAAACGTTACGCTCAAACTGGAACTGGGCACTTAATTGCTGAGGAAAAGTGTCAACAAGAATCTCTGGTAATGGCAATGGTGTTGAGGTTATAAAAGCCGAGGTCCAACCTTCTCCATAAACTGAGCCTTCCCTGGTACCTTGTGGTCTGAGTGTCTAGTGCATAGAGGGAAACACAGTGCAGTTCCACAGACTGTTTTGACACAGTAATACATGGATGCTAAATTATGTACTACAGATGAGTGTGTGTCTGTGTGTGTAAGATGAATGTATATGTAGGTATATATGCATGTGGGTATGTGTACATGTAGATGTTTGCATGTGTATGCACGTGTCTTGGGGTGCTTATGTGTGGTCTATGTGTTTGTGTGTGTATGTGTGTATATATATATGCATACATTTGATTAGGTAGAAGCCTGGACAAAAGGCTACTTTCTGGCAACAAGTATCTGGGTCTAAAGAACAGCAACAAAAATGAGAAAGAAAAGAAAACCAAAGAATATTAACTTTTGTTTAAGTCTACCATTCAGTTCCCAGTACTGAGAAAATAGCCTGAATAACTGAGACACAATGACTGATCTCTATCTGAAAATATGCTGTCTCTTTTGAGAATCCCACTGAGTTCTCATTATTTTTTTTTCCTGAGCTCTTAATCTAATAAGTGACCTTTCTCCTATTTGTCCCTAAGATACCATGCCAGAAGTTTTTAAAGTTTTGCAAATTCACACTATCTCTTGTGAATTCTTGTGAATAAAGGCCCAAGTGCTAGTTCTACAAATGTCAGTGGAATCAGAGAAAACTTGTACTAGAAACTTTTGACTAGAACTGGTTCACAATTTGACTCAGTCTTGCGCATGACATGCTGATTACTCAGTATGTGCCTGAGGCAGACTAGGATTTGTAGATAGCCTAAGTTTGTCTATGTTTCATTTAGTCTCTAACTGTAAGGGGCTACCTCGGAAGTAAAGGACAGGCTGGTAATGATCCCAGATGTACTATGCCACCTTCTTCAGCACAAGGTCTTTTCTACTCACTGTCAATTTACATCAAATCTAAACTAGCTACTCAGGAGGCTGAGGCAGGAGGATCGCTACAGCCCAGGAGTCCAAGGCCAGCCTGGGCAGCATAAAGAGACCATCTCTTAAAAAAAGTTTAAAAATCTGAACTGACTATATTGTCAAAGGGCTTCAACCCAGTCTCCTTATTGAGTAATAAAACTCATTTGTTGGTACAATATTGACAATGGCAACAACATCCTTGGACTGAGAGTAAATGGATTTCTACCTATGCAAAATCAGTTTGGCCCATCTGTCTGTATACTACAATGACCTCAAATGACCTCCTGCGAAGACTTCTGACCCACCTGTGGATACATCCATCTGGTGGTTCTGTGCTCACAAGTACTGATCCAACCCCAGCTGGGTCTGTGTCTAATTAGTAACGACAAACAGCAATACTCCAGATAGTTGCTGGAAAACAGAACCTCAAACTCATTGCTTCTTAATACCTTTCAAAAGCTCAGCTAAGAACAACAGTGATGGGGGATTTCCAGAATGGTATGTGGTCATCGTTCGTTCGGATATTCTAAATTTCTCCCCAGCCTAACCAGACCATCTGTAGAACAACTCAGACTGGCCCCTGTAGAGATATTTTCTCTGATTAGGTGATGTAATTCTGGCCCCTGTAGAAATGTTTTCTCTGATTAGGTGATGTAATTGGCCTCCATTGAGGGATATGACTGACATCAAGCTGCCCTCTAAAATCCGTCACTGTGTTTATGATAAAGTCATGTTACATACCATCCTTTCTAAAGGGTCCATGAAAAAAAGCTTCTCCCTGGTCTTGGCATCAAGACTAGTTCTGCTTTTCTTGGGCAACTGGTCTGTTTTTACCTACGTGTGTTTTAACTGGTACTATTTCACATTTTGCATGGTCTGACAACGAGCTCACAATCAAATCTTAGCCTGCTTCTTCTACTGAAATAAAACTTGCTGGCATGTATTTTGAGGACTAACCTCACCTCTGGCTATCCACACCATGTTTTGCCTTTGTCTCTTTTTTTGGTTTGCTAATTTTAAATTTATTCTATTTTCCTGTGTCACATACATTTTGTTAGACTACTTTGAAACTCGTTTGAAACAAGTTGAAATATAAATACATTAGAAAAATGAGAAATAACAGTGAAGCACTGTTAGTGGACCAAACATAGTATGTGAAACTTCTCAGAATTCTAATTGTAAGTTTTTCATTTAACATACTAGTCAATGGTCAGGAATAATATTTAGATCTATAACCAACAAGCTTAATGTTAAAGCCTACAGAATAAAAACATACAGACACAATAAGTAACGAGGGAAATTCAGAGATCAAGTTATAAAAGTTAATATATTTTAAAATCCATTGTCAGCCTCTTACCTCTTTAACCTTTTCTGGCAGTCAGTTACAAAAAATATTAATGTTTCCTACAACTTCTACTTGATAACAACATTTCACTGCTCTTCAAAAGCACAACACTCCGAATCACCTACCATGTTTGTGAATAAATGCAAGTCCTTGTAATATCTGATACATGATATTCCTTATAGCAGACTCAGGAAACAACTTATTTCTGTATGAGGCAGAGGAAAACAAAGTTATAAATCAAAGGCCAGATCTTTTGATAATAAATACTAAAGAATACCATTTGTCTATACAGGGGGGCTACCTTATAAACACCAAATATATTCATGTTACAAAAACGAAAAGAGTAAACATTCGATAGTAAGCCAAAAAAAAATTTTCCTCCAACATAGCATATACAAATCAAAAAATCTCCTCTCTCTATGATATAAACTAAAACTTTAAAATAATTTGGTGGGGAAAATGTGAGGTCTTCCAGATGAAGCCCTTATGTAATGCAATGGCTAATGTTTTCCTCCTGGCTGAGCAAAACACACAGCACACTGCTGTCATTGTCAATAAAGATGATATTTGTTCACTCAGATCACTCAGAGGGGTACTGAGAATGGCATTCATTTTGCCACAAAAAATGTGCCCAAGAGGTTCCACATGGTTCACCTTTAAAGTTCAAAATTACTGTCACAGGTAAATTTCTTATTAGCCTCCTTTTGCCAGCATGTAAGCAACTGAGCACTGCAGCAAGAGAGGAACTGAAATAAACCTAGGACTTTTCAACAGAGGTCTCAAAATCCAGGAAGCTGTGTCTACCCTTGACTTCTAGTTGCTCTGCCCATATGTCCTAGTGGGAATGGAAAACTGCAATGTCTATTAAATCTGAGCTTCTCTGGATGAATAACTCTTTTTTTTTTTTTTTGAGATAGAGTTTCACTCTTGTTGACCAGGCTGGAGTGCAATGGTGCGATCTCGGCTCACCCCAACCTCTACCTCCCATGTTCAAGCAATTCTCCTGCC
This sequence comes from Piliocolobus tephrosceles, assembly GCF_002776525.5. NCBI lineage: Eukaryota > Metazoa > Chordata > Mammalia > Primates > Cercopithecidae > Piliocolobus > Piliocolobus tephrosceles. Next base: position 116,025,355 of record NC_045438.1, on the reverse strand, counting down.
TCAGTCTCCCTAGTAGCCGGGATTACAGACATGCCCCACCATCCCAGCTAATTTTGTATTTTTAGTAGAGACGGGGTTTCTCCATGTTGGTCAGGCTGGTCTTGACCTCCCGACCTCAGGTGATCCACCCACCTCAGCCTCCCAAAGTGCTGGGATTACAGGCGCCAGCCACTGCGCTCAGCCTGGAAGAATAACTCTTTAAAACAAGAAAACGACTGCATTGAGAACAGTTTCCCTGAATCTAACAGAGGGCCTCTAAAGTAGAAATATAGGTGGGCCCCAAACCTAACTGGCAGCTTTCAACATTAAAGCCCAGTAGCGGGAATGTTAAAGGATTGGAGAAAGAATGAGAATAATGCAATAAGAAAAGAAGAGACAGAGAAAGAAAACACAAAAGCAGAAAGAAAACACATCTGCTTTGCCTATTTATTTCTATAATAAGATAATGATGACCAAACTGTACCTTTCTTTAATGAGCTGGTAAAGATTTTCCTTCATGTACTCGAAGATAAAATAAAGATGATCATTTTCCCTGATAACTTCTTTTAATTTGACTACGTTGGCATGGTTGAGCTTCTTTAAAGACTAAAAGGCAAGGAAGAAAAACAAAACAAAACAAATATTAGAGAAAATCTGTTGTTGAAATAGAAAAGTAATCCTATGTATACTTGGAAAGAAACATCTAATTTTAGAACCACAGAAATGTCCTAAATTATATTTTATTGACAATTTAATAAACAGTATACCTCTGAAATTGATAGTAACCTTATATAGAAAAACTACTTCAATGAACTGACAAAAAGTACATATTCGACCAGTAACTGGTATTTCTAGCTGCCCCCAGCACCAGGCAATGTATCAGGGCTATTTTGGGCCCACCCCTTCCAGATGATGGAATTTAGGCTGTGGAAGTAGCCAGAGGGGAATCAATAAAAGAAGCTTAGATTTTTCTAGCACTGGAGAATGCAGCTGTGTTGGGCTGAGATCACCAGCTAATAGGCTGCAGACACTTTGAATAGGAAATTGTTCAAAATGACGAAGGGTTGATGGCCTGCTTCTCTTGACTTTTGTCGGGCTCATGTGTGTGTCCACGAGGCATAGAGCACTTCTTCTTACAATGTGAGTTTGAGTTACAGAGGACCAGAAGGAGACGGAAGGACCCTGAAGTAAGACAAGAGAAATCCCTCTGCTTCTAAGAACAAAGGCCAAAAGTCAGGCAGTGGATGAGGAATTAGAGGGTGGCTCAGAAAATGGTGCATGGCCTTCTGATTACTCATCTTCACACATATGTACCTTTCGTCTTCCTGAACACATGCGTACATGTGAGTATAGCCATGTGCACACTGTTTTCTGTGTGTATCCTTAGTTCTGTTGATAGTGAACCAATCACTTCTGTATTAGTGAGCAGCATCCCTGTTCTTGCACAGCAGACATACCTAAAAACTATTGGTTTGGATAGTCAGAATCTGATCGACTGTCTCCTTCATGAAAGCCTACAAGTGTCACTTTGGCCAGTGAGGTGAGTCCTTTAATTAAAATAGCCCTTTCCTCATACATAGAGAAGGGAGTCCAATATTAAGTTGCTATCTTTGAATTTCACTAAAAAGAACATCCTTTTTTATAAAACAAAGAAAACATGTGAAGAGGAAAGTGTTAAAACGAATATCCTCATCTAGAAGAACACTCAGTGATAAAGTACTCAGGGTTCAAAGCTTGGGAATGTGTAATATGATCAGTTACTTCAAGCAGCTGGCAAGAGAGACGAAATATGGTCAGTAAAAGAGAACAAAATAAGACTCTCTGGAGCTTCCTCGCCAGAAGAATAGTTCCTGCCAAGATACTTCTCTGGCAGGGAATCCTCAGCTATTTTGGTCAATTGTTTTGCTAGATCCTTCTAGTATGGACCAAAGGGGCTGATTACTTCTTTTAGTTGAGTTGGATTCCTGGTTCTCCATGAGTAACAAATATAAACATTGCTTAACTTGTAAGTATTCACTAAACTCTGAGTGATCGCAGCTATCTTTTATGCCTGTTTGCTTAAAACGCATCACAAGCATGCCTGAGGCAGCTAGTGGATGAGCAGCCTTGGGGAAAATTTATTCAGTGGAAAAGAAGTGGTTTTAAAGCTTTTCTGGGAGAGAATTCTAGGCAAGGAGTGGGATGCCTCCAGCTCCTGGCCTGAAGTGTGTTTGGAGCCATGAATTACTGGCCCAACTCTACAGCAGCTCACAGCTCTTGTTTCTAGGTGAGGCTCATGAACAAGAAAGTCCATAGTAGATTAAAATAAGAAGAAGTAATTTTGTGTGGGGGATGTCATGTGACTGGCTTTATGAAGATGTATTTCCAAAGAAGCATCTTATTTTGGCTCAGGAAAGGATTCCAAAGCAGAGATAGAGGCAGGTCAGTTGTGTCAGAGTGGAGAAGCAGAAGTAGGAAATTAAGCCTGATCAACAGTCCAAATGGGGACTGTTTATCCTCACGGATGAAGCTTTCAGTTGGATATTACCAGTGTTGTCCACATCAGGGACTGATCAACAGTTTCTAACTATTAAAACAACAATGTACTGGGCCCCCAGGGTATACTGAGGCTTAAGATGCAGTGCTTGCTCTTAAGAGGCAAACAACCTAATTGGAAAGTCAGGACATGGATACAAAATACATCTAATAAAATAAGAAAGATCACATTAAGTGCCAAGGGAATAACAGAAACAAGGACCATCAGAGATGTGTCAAGGAGTAATCAGCAAACCCTGAGTGGTCAGTGGGAGCATAACCGAGATGTGACTTGAAGGAAGAGTGACACCTGGATGAGCTTGCTGGGAGGAAGCGGGCATGTCAGAAGGGAAGCCCACTGCAGCTGAGGCATGGAAACTGAGTGGAGGACTCTGTCTGGGGGATGAAGGATGAGAATCAACCTAATTTGGTTCTGAGGGAGACTCATCTGTAAGATTTTGGCTGGAGAAGTGGGCAGGGGGCAAACCATTTGGACGCAGGGTATATACCTGCTGAGTTCTTCTGGTGAATCTGCTGCCCTAAGTAGAGTTGCAGAGGGAGATGCCTGACTCGGTGAGGTTGAAAAGTAACTGGGGTGTGGGAAAGCTGCACTGAAGAAAGAAGTTTGGAAGGTAATGTAAGAAAAGGAAAGAGGTAGAAACTCAAGGGGAGAGGGGCTTGGGACTTTTTTGGGTTAGAGAGAATGGTGGGCACATGTATAGACTAAAGAGAATGAGCGGGTGGAAAAAAAAGAGTTTAAAGATATAGGAAGGAGGGGGAAATTGTTGGAGCAAGAACCTACCGACATAAAAAATTAAGATGGTTAAAAAAAAAAACCGAAACAGCAAAGGAACACAGTAGGCAGAATATAGGCAGTCTATGGTTTCAAGATGGTGTCTAGAATAACATAGTGCCATGTAAGGCTATCCTTCTAAGAAAAATAGCACCAGGTGCCATTCCCGCATGGCATCACGGGAGCAGGGATTCCCCTCCCTGCCGTGGCTGTCAGGTGCAGAATCTCCCTGAAGTCCACAGGGTCTTCACGAGCAGACATGGAAATGTACAGACAGGCAGCAGCAAGGAGAAAGGAAATGAAGAAGGAACAGTGATGCGGTGAGTACCCAGGATTTCCCTTCAGTTCCCTCTGCTGCTGGAATGAAGCAGCTGGCAGGAAATGAGAAATGATAGTGACAAGAGGCCTTCAGTGACCTTCCTCTCCCTTCCCCTTCTGAGTCAGTAGGCACAAAAGAAGGACCTCAGCAAGGAGGAAGGGATGAGGAATCTCGTAAGGTGCCTCCTTTCTACCCGTTTCCGCCTTCCCTCCCCTGTGTTCAGGGTTAGGCTGTGGCCCAGTGCTGGTAAGTCTCTGTGAGGCTCAACAAGCGCGGGGGTGTGGGGGTGGGGAGGATCCCAGTTGGCAGCCGATGTGGCATCTGTGCAGGCAAGGAAAAAGAGTGGGAGTTGTCTGGTGGTCATCAGCTAGAGGAGCAGTTTCTTCAACTACCTTGCTGAGGCAGTCACTTGCTTCCTAAGATGCTATGTGCCTACAGTTTTTCTAAACTGTTTATATGAGTAATCTCTTTTGCATTAGAACTAATATACAATTAGCTGTATGGAAAAATAAAGGTTTAACATCCAAGCCATGGATACCTCTCAGAACTTCATGTCACAGAGAAAATGTCCTTGGATTATCTTTGTTTTTTTATCTCTGATGTTTGTTTTTTTATATCTGATGTTTTTGGTTCATCTTGAACTTTTATTCTCTAGAACAGAGGTTGGCAAACCATGTCCCATGGGTGAAATCCAGCCCACCACATGTTTTTGTATGGTCCACAAGCTAAGAATATTTTTGTTTTTGTTTATTTTGAGACTGAGTCTTGCTCTGTCACCCAGGCTAGAGCAGTAGCACAATCTCAGCTCACTGCAACCTCCACCTCCCGGGTTCAAGCCTCAGCTTCCTGAGTAGCTGGAATTACAGGTGCCCACCATAACACCTGGGTAATTTTTGTATTTTTAGTAGAGATGGGGTTTCACTGTGTTGGCTAGGCTGGTCTCGAACTCCTGACCTCAACTGATCCACCTGCTTCAGCCTCCCAAAGTGCTGGGATTACAGGTGTGAGCCACCACACCCAGCCCAAAAAAGATAAAAAAGAATACTTTTATAAATGAACGGTTGTCATCAGTTTGATGATAGGGAACACTAACTTTGAACTCCAATTAAGTTAAATATTATGTCCCCTGAAAAAGAATATCATTCTTCTCATTGGAAGACCTCTAATACAGAAAACTATACTAAATTATTATTAAATTTTATATTTTATGAATAAAAATTTTATGGAAATTTGTTTTTGCTCTTGTTACACACGTATCTATACAACATCTTCAATGTGACCTTTTGGTCCTAGAAGCATAAAATACTGACTATCTGGCCCTTTACAGAAAACATTTGCCAATCCCTGCTTTAGACTTGTAACCCCACTTCCATGTACAGGACTCCTTTGGAGAAAAAGAAAGGGTGTTTTTCAATATTCTATTAGGTATTTCAAACAGGGCTGGGTGAGAGGACTAAAATTAGATGAAGCGCCACTCCACTGCACAAGGAAGAGAATTATGCATGTAAAACTCAATGTGGTCAATCTACTCTGACAGAGAGAAAAATTGGAACCAAATCAATAGAAGAAGGTACAGGGGGAAAGGAGAATAGTGAATCCAGTCAGAAGGCTGAATAAAAGTAAAGATCTGTGCTCCACAATGCTTGACATGGGTGTACTTTGATCAATGAATTTCCTCACAGAAAGTGGAGTGCAAATTATTAGAGCAAGAAACTGAAGTAAGTACTGCTATTATGTTTAGGGAAAAACGCTCAACAAATAGATTTTCCTTTATGTTAATAATTAAGAAAATAATTAGGCAATAATAATTCACTAAATCAACATATTCAACTTCTTTATATTGAAATATATTGATATAAGAGATCCATTAAAGATGAAAGCTTTCTAATAACAGTATATACAATTACATCATAATCTTCTGCTTCAGCTGTAATGTTATCATTTGCCTCCCTTTCCAGCATTAGTGAAAAAATTCAAACGAAATGACTATATCAACTATAAATCTAAGCATGTACAAAGCTATTTTAATCATCCATAAATTATTCCTTGGTATATGAATAAATACCTTAACCTCCCGAAGGTTCATGCATTCCTCCCAGGAATAAAACTTTCTTTTCATTCTAGAAGAGAAGAAAGGGACAAACAGCACACTTATTCTCAGTAATAGATTAAACTTTGCTTTTAGAAAAATGCTTTCCTTCTGAACCGAATTAACAGGACTTAAAGTGGGTTTAAATTTCTACCCAGTATTATACTATCCCATACTAGCATTTATTTTCAAATGGCAATGCAATAATCAATCCTAAGTCACAAACTTTGCCAGTAGCAGTGGTGTGGTGCAGTCCAGAGAGGCCTGGACTAGTGTCTTGCTCTACACTAACCAGCTAACCTTGCCCTGGAAGGAACTTGCTCAGGCTTATTCTATCTAGACCAGAGCTGTTCAGTAGAACTTTCTATATTGATGAAACTGTTCTGTGCTGTCCAGGATGGTAGCCACCAGATAAATGTGGCTACCGAGCACTTGGCATATGGCTAGCACAATGTGGGAACTCAATTTTAATTTTAATTAAATTTAAATTTAAATGCCACATATGGCTACTTGCTATCACACTAGACAGCAGAGTTCTAGACCCTCTAGTGCAGGAGTCAGCAAACTATGACCCGTGGGCCAAAACCTCCCCATCTGTTTCTGTACAGCCATGAGCTAAGAACGACATTTACCTTTTTAAATTGGGGGACAAGTCAAAAGAAGAATAATATTTCACAATGTGAAAATTGTGTGAAATTCAAATTCCAGTCTCTATAAGTGAAATTTTATTGGAACACAACCGTACTCATTCATTTATATACTGCCTGTGGCTGCTTTCGAACTACAACGGCAGAACTGAGTAGTTGCAAGAGACCATATGGCCTGTGAAGCTTAAAATATTTACAGCCTGGCCCTTCATAGAGAAAGTTTGCCAACCCCTGGGCTAGAGCCTGAGTGGAGAAAAGAAAACTCCATGAGTTAATCAGAAATCCAGGTTTCAAGGTTATATTTTTCAGTGCATTTCAGTCACATTGTCTCATTTGTCTTATAGCAGCCCAGTGAAACAGACAGGACAGCTGAGGAAACTGAGAAACAGAGAAGGTACACGACTTTCCCGAGGTCTCACTGCTGGCCAGTAACAAACTTCCCATCTCTCCAGCTCACTCTCTCCTTGCCACACTGTCTCCTGGTAGAGTGATCAAATCCTTTATTCATGCCCCAAATATTATTTAGCCCCTGCTATGTGGTACAGTAGGTGCTTTGTCAGGCACTGGAGAGACAATGATAGGAAAGACATCCCTCATGAAACTGACATCATGGCAGGAAGGTAGACAATAATTTTCTGTACCAAGTGCTGTGAAGAAAGGAAAAGAGCCTATAAAAGTGAACCTGAAGGGAGCAGTGGCTCAGCCAAATGATGCAGCAATTTGTAGGTCACATTAAACATTTGGGGCTTCATCCTAAAACGGACAGGAAGACACTGGAAGCTATCTTAGTTTGGATTCCTCCAAAAGCAGGGCCTAGGCAAGAACTTGGGTGCAGATAGTTTATTTGGGAGGTGATTCCAGGAAGCAGGGCAAGGAGCAGGAGACTGAGAAAAGAGAGGTAGGGAACCCAATAACGGGTATATGAGTAAGTCAGTAACAGGGTTGGCAACTGGCTCAGGCCTGCTGGGAACCTTTTAAGGAGCTGGACAGAATGCACCTTGGTTGAAAGTCTCCCACATGCACTTGGGGTGGGGTGCTGGCACAGGCATAGAGCTGTGCACTACAACTGCACCGACATCAGGTGGGAGCAAGGGATATGTTCATGGAACACAAAGAACACTTGGTCAAGTAGTTTTAGATGATTGAAGTTGTATGTTTAAAATAATCCCTTTGGTCTGATATCAATAGGGGGAAAAAAAGCCAGGAGCCCTAGTGGCGGAGGACCTCATGGAGGAGGTGGCAAATGGTAATGGGTTGAATGGAGGTTAGCAGTGGGAATATACAGAAGTAGGTGGATCACATAAATATTATGTAGAATTGACAGGACTAGATGACTAAAGGTGAGGCATAATGGGGAGGGAAGGCAGGAGGACTCCCAGGTTTTGAGGGTATAGTGCCAGTTATTGAAATAGGGAACACTGAAGAAGAAACAAATTTGGCGTATGAGTGAGAGAATATGCTAAATATGAGTGTAGTTTTAGGCATGGTGAGTTTGAAATGTCTGCTGGGCATCCAAATATAGATGCTGACAAGGCAACTGGACAGAGATGGTTGTGGCAGTCTCCAATGTGGTTCCCAGAGACTCCCACCTCCTGCTACCCAGAGCCTTTTAGAACCCCCTCTCCTTGGACAACTTGCTTCTAACCAACAAAATATAGCAATTTGACAAGGATGTCACTTCTGTGATTAATTCACAGAAGCAAGATATGACTTCCATCTTACTACAAGTCTCTCATTGCCTTCTTGACCCCCATGTCTTGATGCAGCAAATTGCCATGTTGTAAGCTGCTCTTTAGAGGCCCACATGGCAAGGAACTGAGGGCAGCCTCCTGCTAACAGCCAGCAGGGAACTGAGGCCCTCAGATCAACCCACAATCACAAAATGAGCTCAGAAGTGGATTCTTCCCCAGTCCAACCTTTGGATGAGACCCCAGCCTTGGCCAACACCTTGACTACAGCCTCATGAGAGATACTGAGGCAAAGAACTTAGCTAAGCTGTGTTCAGACTCCTGACCCAGAGAAACTGAGATAATAAATGTGTGTTGTTTTAAACAACCAAGTCTTGGAGTAAATTGTTACACAACAACAGATAACTAATACAGTGTGTCTGGACTCAGGCTGTGAAGGGCAAAGGGGGCAAAGGGAACAAGACAACAGTCACCAGACCACCACACGCATGTAGATGGCCCAAACGAAGTCACTTAATTTCTTGGGAGTTTCAGTTTCCTCTCATGTAAAATGATGTTTATTAACCTGCTTGTTACTACCTCACAATATGAGAAAACACTTTGATAACAAGTACTTTTACTATGTGCAAAGTAGTAAATCTAAAGTGGAAACGTTGTTAATACCTCTAACATGAGTGTTACAGAATCAATAATCATCTAACCCATGGCAATCATTATCTAAGGTTCTTCTCCAGGCATCCCACCCACTCCCCTTTAGAACTGTTTCAAAGACGGGAAATGGTGAGGGTAGAGATAAAATTATCACAGGAGTGAAGGATCAAACTTACTTTTTAATAGCAATCAGCTCCCCAGACTCAATGCTTCTTCCCAGCAGCACGGAACCATAGGTTCCATCCCCGAGCTGCCTGATTGTTGTGTATCTATTCATGGTGTGCCTGCTCAGGCCAGACACTCATCTCACGGCCGAAGCGGTTCAGTCCTGCAGTGGTAGCAGTCCTCCCCAGAATGTAACCAGATTTTTCGATGGCAGCACCAGCACAAGGTATTCAATAGGACGTGACTATCTCCCAAATACATATTTTCAAAAATCAGTCTTCTGCCTGCAGAGAAAAATGAGAGACAAGGATAAATGCTAATATATACATTTTGAGTATATGTATTTTTGTAAGTCTAAATCTGTGTTTTATTGAACAGTCATACCCACATACTTGCATACCATTCATGACTACAACAGCAGAGCTGAATAGTTTTGTGATGCTGTATAGCCTGCAAAGCCCAAAGTACAGCAGGTTTTGGAACAATGTTGTTTCGTTTATAATGTTGATGAGGGAAATGCTCCATGTGGAGCTTCCACATTCTCCCTGTGTCTATGTGGGTTTTCTCCAGGTGCTCCAGTTTCCTTCCACATTCCAAAGACGTGCACACTAGGTGAACTGGTATGTCTATACTGTCCCAGGCCTGAGTGAGTGTAGGGGGTGTGTGTGTGAATGTGCCCTGCAATTGGTGTCTATCTAGGGTTGGTTCCCACTCTGGGCCCTAAGCTGCTGGGATAGGCTTAGGTTTACCACCCACAACTGGAATAAATAAGCAGGTAATAATTACTGGAAATAAGCAGGTAATAATTACCTTACCTTTTTTTTTTTTTTTAAATCTTTCTTAAATGTATTTATAACTTACATTTATTCCAATGTTTAATATTCAAAGTGTTTTAGTCTTTATTTAGAAGTTTGGTGATGTTTTTATGACCAGAAATATGCTGTAGGAACTTAACTCTTGTTTATATCAATTAGCCTATGGCAAAATTGGTTTTGTTATATGTTGTTTGGCATAAAGTTGCAGTTTCCAAAGAACCTACTGATAGGTTAAATGAGGACTTAGTGTATTGACTATGTTGCCCTTTACACAGTTCACTAACCCTTGGTCTAAATAATGCTCTTTTATAATTTCTTATACAACTAGAGATATTATGCTTGGAAAGTAAATTTGTCACTGACTCAGAAATGAATCAGCTCCAATTCAATGCTTTTCTGCTGACTAACCATTCTGGGCAAACACTGAGAGATAACTGTGGTCGATGAAAATTGTCAAGCTATGAAAATTTCTGCTAAATATACTGTGTTCTATACACTTGAGCTACAATTAACAATGTAAACATACAAAAGCTAAGAAATGCTAAACTAAAGTTCTCCTGATAGAGAACTTATGTGTGCTCCATGAACTACGTGTGGCCAAGCATCAATGGTATTATTATCACTACTAGACATTCAAAAGCCAAAGAACTAGGAATTCAAGGCCTATGTGCAGGGTGTGCTCCTTTTAAAGTCATTCAGTTTGTGTCTTAAAAATAATGTCACTGATTTTTCATTTATATAATTCAGGCTGCCTATAATAAAGAAACTGTAGTAATAATGTAAAGTGACTACTACTCCTACAAAGTGTCCAAATCACAAAAGACAAGGACAGACTAAGGATTTGTCAGAGATTGGAGGCAATTAAGCAGACATGCCAACTAAATGCAATGTAGGATCCTTGACAGGACCCTGGAATAGAAAAGGACACTAGTGAAAAAGTTGGTAAGATCTGTTGTTAGTAGTATTGTGCCAATGCTAATTTCCTGGTTTTGATCATTGTTCTATGGTTATGTAAGCTATTAATATTAGGGAAAGTGGGGTGAAGGGTTTCTAGGAACTCTGTACTATTTTTGCAAGTTTTCTGTAAGTCTAAAATTAGTTCAAGATTAAAAATTTAAAAATAGGCCGGGTGCGGTGGCTCATGACTGTAATCCCAGCACTTTGGGAGGCTGAGGTCAGGAATTTGAGACCAGCCTGGCCAACATGGTGAAACCCCATCTCTGCTAAAAACACAAAAATTCGCCGGGCATGGTGGCATGTGCCTGTAGTCCCAACTACTCGGGAGGCTGGGGCAGGAGAATCGCTTGAACACAGGAGGCACAGACTGCAGTAAGCCAAGATCACACCACTGCACACCAGCCTGGGTAACAGAGTGAGACTCGGTCTCAAAAAAATTTTTCTTAAATAAAATAAATAGATAAATAAATCTAGACTACGTTCTCCTGAAAGCTGTGTGTGAGCTTGAAAAATCTTAAGAAATATAAAGGTCCTGCCTGATTTCACCATGCTTTATCACAGAATCGAACAAGCTTAGACATCAAGCCCCGCTCTACCCACCCTGCGCTCATTCCCTTTCCCCTAGAACCACTGGTTGGAGGGGCATTTTCCTTCTTGAAACTCTTCAGGATCAGACTCCCTACAACCTCCTTCAGCAGCTCTTTAGGGTGATGTATTCCATTGATGACTAATAAATATTTATAAAGTACATTCTGTGTGACAGATCCTATCTTTAAGCTCTGAGGATACAAAGACCAATAAAATATGGTCCCTTCTTTTAAAGAGCTTAGAGTCTCCTGGCAGGGGATGGGGTGTGGATGGCAAGGGGGAAGCAGATATGTACCACTCATGAATACAAACTAAGATATTTCCAGTATGCTTAGGGCACAAGATGTGGAGGGGAATTAAGGAGAAAGCCCTCTTGGTTTCCAGCTGGGTCAATTCCATCTGGGCTTAGGGAGGGCAGAAAAAATCTTCGTAAAAGATTGTCTTAAAGAAGAGAAAAGCAGGTGTTTTGTAGGGCAAATGGGATTCTAGTACTCCAAGAAGCAGAAACTAAGAGACAGGGGCTTGAAATTGGGGGGTGGGAAACGGGGAGCTTGTAGAAAGAGTTGGCAGAGTTTTGTTTATGGAGGAACCCAGATGCCATTTTTTAAACTACAGGTTTTGACTGGAATCTGCACTGGAGAAGAAAATGCTATAAAGCAGGGCTCCCCAAACCCAGGGCTGTGAACCAGTCTGTGGCCTGTTAGGAGCTAGGTCACACAGCAGGAGAGCCATGGGTGAGTGAGCATTGTTGCCTGAGCTCCACCTCCTGTCAGATCAGCAGCGGCGGCATTAGATTCTCACAGAAGCACGAACCCTATTGTGAAGTGCCCATGGAAGGGATCTAGGTTGCATGCTCCTTAGGACACTAACGCCTGATGATCTGAGGTGGAACAGTTTCATCCTGAAACCATGGACAGTATGTTAGATAAAAACATTTATCTGTGTTAAAGTTACTGCAGCTGTAGTTACTGTCCTGTGATTCAGAAAGAACGTAGTTTCATTCTTAGGAAATACACTCTGAGGGGTTTACAGTTAAAGGACCATGATGTATGCAATTTATTCTCAAGTGGGTAGAACAAAATTTTTATGTGCATTGTGGGGAGAACAAATGGGGTAAAATGTTAACAACAGATAAATCTGGGTAAAGGGTATACTATGGACTGAATGATATCCCTCCTCCAAATTTCCCCCACACCCCCTACCACGAGGACACAGGAAAAAGGCAGCCATCTAAAAGCCAGGAAGACAGCCCTCACCAGAAACCAAACCATTTGATCTTAGTCTCTCCAGCCTCCAGAACTGTGAAAAAAATAAATTTCTGTTAAGATACCCAGTCTTTGATATTATGTTACATATGGTAGCCCAAGCAGACCAAGATAGGATATATGGGTATTCTTTTAGTATTCTTGCAATTTATGTAAATTTAAAATTATTATAGATTAAAAATTTCAATTATCCCTAAAATGGTAGAAGGGAAATTTTTAAAAGATACAGGCATCTTAAATGTTTTATTTTAGATCAAAATATACAAATGTAGACTTATTTAATACAACTTGTTGAGAGGACAGAACACTGTCATATACCATGGTTCCTTCACTTCATGATTACTGTATTATGGAATAGATTGGATTCAGGCTGTGCTTTAACCCAAAAAGTACATTTGGACCACAGCACAAGCACTTTTGGCTCTGCATTTGTTTTCCCCTTTTTCTTCTTAATATTTATCTTCAACTATTTTTTTCATGTAGCATACACACAGTCCTCAACTTATGATGGTTTGACTTATGATATTTTGACTTTACAATGGCGCCAAAGCTACATGCATTTAGTAGAAATCATATTTCGAGTGCCTATACAACTATTCTGTTTTTCACTTTCAGTGCAGTATTCAATATATCCTGAACTATTCAATGCATTATTATACAATGGGCTTTGTGTTAGATAATTTTGCCCAACTATAGGCCAATGTAAGTGTTCTGAACATGTTTAAGACAGGGGAGGCTTACAATGATGCTCAGTAGGTTAGGTGAATTAAATGTATTTTTTACAATGATTTTTTAACTTACGATGTAACCCCACTCTCAGTTGAGACACATCTGTGTATGAATTCTCTATCATTCATTATTTCACTTTCTAACAAATTAAGACTCCCAAACCATTGTTTTACATCATCTTCCTAAAAAAAAAAATCACTGGAAGCTTGATTTATCAAAAAAATCAGCCAACTGATAAACAATGTTTTGTTTAAAGGAGGCTTTGCCCTAGAGACAATGGGAAGTCAACTCAAGTTTTGTAACTAGGGGCTAACATGATCAGATCTGCATTTTGTAATCCAGTTAGAATATTTTTCTTCATGTCCAACCAACACTTGCATATTCTAATTTAAGCAAATTTCTTCATGCCTACTTTTCTGTGGATATAAAGAAGCCATGTGATAAAAATGTCTATGCACATGAAATTAGTAATCAAGCATGTGTCTCTCAGCCTTCTCCTGCCTTAATTACACGACCTTTTCTTAGAGAAAGCATTTTCCACTCCTTTAATTACCTTTGGCATTCATCTCTGAATCCTCACACGTTTCTCATTTCTCCATCTCCTTGATGAACTATAGTGACCAAAACTTGATAGTAACCTATATTACAGTAGCATGTGGGCTTCCCTCATGCTTTTTGCAATGGCATTATACTACTGATTTATATCAGTTATTAATATTAAAGTCTTTTTTGGATAATGTCCCTTCATCATCCACTTAAATTGTACAATGGGAACAATGGTTTCCTAGATTATCACTGAGAAAGCTATTTATGAAAGAATTAAGAACTTCATGGAAATCCAGATAGATTGGATTCATTCAATGCATAGTCACCCCAACAATTCCTCCTTGTTATAGTCTGTCATATTATCAAGGAACAAAATCTAAGTACTCTGGCAAGATATGTCTCTCACCACACCATGGTAGTTACTTTCTAATTTCTTATGCTACTTCAGGTAATTACCTAACAACTATACAATAGATCAGACTAGTGCCTCTTCAAGCATTGATGGCAGAAGGTATAATTTTATTTAAACTTTAATGAGATGCTAAGCATCATGCAAGGTTCTTGGGCACACTATGGATAAGGCTAGGGTCTCTCCTTTAAATCACATACAACTGACAAATACACAAAAAATGTAGAAACTGCTATGAGAATGCAGTAGACAGCAACCAACTCTTGGGAGGAGGAGAGATCTGACAATCCTTCAGAGAAGCGGTAGTATCAAGATATTAAAAAATGAAAAAGGTTTTCTTATGCAGAAAAGGAGAGAAAGAAATTATAAGTGGAGGAAACTGTAAAAATGTTGGTGAATACAAGAGCTTGGTGTGTTCACAAGAGGGCAGGCACAGCCTAGTGGTTCTCACCCTGGCTGAATACAGAATCACCTAGAGAACCTTTAACATTTACTCACGCCTAGCCCCAGCCCCAAGAAGCAGGTCAGGATGGGGGCTGAGCTTTGAGAGTTCTGAAAGTTTTCCAGGTCTGAGGTGCAACCAGGGATAAGTACAAGGCTAGGGTATAAAATCAATTCCAATGGAGGGCAGTGGGGGAAATTGCAGGAAATAGCTAGAAAGTTAGGATGGGCCCAATTATGAACGTGTATGTGTATCATGCAGGAGTTTTTTGTTTTTGCTTTTGTTTTGTTATTTTTTTGAGACAGGGTCTCACTCTGTCACCCAGGCTGAAGTACAGTGGCGCAAAATCACAGCTCACTGCAGCCTCAACCTCCTAAGTCCAAGTAATCCTTCCACCTCAGCCTCCCAAGTACCTGGGGGTACTTAGTGTATACTACGAGGCATGATTTTTTTTTTTTTTTTTAAGAGATGAGGTGTCTTTTTTTTTTTTTTTTTTTTTTTTTGCCCAGGTTGGTCTCGAACTTTTGGGCTCAAGCAATCCTCCCACTTTGGCTTCCCAAAGTGCTAGGATTATAGGTGTGAGTGCACCTGACCTCACGCAGGAGTCTGATTTTTGTCCGACAGAAGGGAGTTCCTCAGAGTTTTTAAAGCAGAGAAACAGCATGAATAAAATCCCTCTGGAGACTACATAGATGTCAGCATACAGATATCAGAGGCAGAGACTAATTAGGAGGTTACTCCAGTAGCCCAGGTGAAATATGATGAAGGCCTGAACAAAGGCACTGGACTGGGTGAGTCTTAGATACAACAGGAGACTATGGGTTTGAGATAGCGAATGTGTGTGCTTGTGTTATTTGGACAATGTACAGAGATATGGGTTCTGTTTTCTGGGGCGCTGAATTTGAGGTATGTACCAAACCTCTCACTGGAGATGCTCAATAAGCAAATAGCTCTAAGGTTGTTTTATTTTTCCCCAAAGATAGAGTATTATTGGAGCTCTTATTGGGAACACAGCATTCAGACAAGGCTGATACACCATATCACTCCAGGGTACTCCATTCACATAGAACACAACGTGAAAGGTACCCACTGGAGTTGTTCGATAAGGCAGCCTGTGTTCAGAATAAGGAATGCAATAGTCCCATCATAACCTTGGTTTACTGCTCCAGATGCTTCAAGATAAACATTGAAGAACATAGTGTGGCATCTAAATGAAAGTACAAGGGTAGATGAAGAAACACCAGATGCTGGAAGCAAAGGAGACTTGGAAAGCCATGATAACTGTCCCAAGTGTACAAAGGGACATCAGAGAGAAGGGTTAGTTACACTAGGTATGGATCCAGGGGACAGAACCATGAGCACTCTCTGAGCTTTCTATTATTCACATTAGTGAATTTTCCCATACTGAAAAAAAGTGAATGGTATTAGCCAAACTAGCATTAGACAAGAAGCACCAGTCAGCTCATAGTCAAATCTGAGCATATCCTAGCAGGATGTGGTTAAATACACTTGAGAATGGTGTTGTTGTTATTCATCCTTTTTGTGGTTGTCCAAATATGATGACTCATGTCATAATCTGAAAGTAAAGAACAAAAACTTACTGTTCCTCTGAGAAAACAGGGCGATGGACAATGCACTAGAAAAAAGAAGGGAGCCATGGCAGGCACCTTCGCTGCTCTACTCCATAGCAATGCTCCCCTTCTTGCTTAGTTTACAGGACCCTGATTTTACTCAGGATTCGACATACTCAGGCACAGCAGCCACCCCAGGGCATGTACTACGATAGATCTAAGCCAAGCAAAGGAATTCTACTTCCTTACTAAAATCTGTTTAGGAGTGGTGCCATGGCTCGGACTTATGAGAATAAAAGTGAAGTGAGCTGATTGAGGAAGGAGAAGAGCTTCTGAGAAGGAATCTACTCCCTATTAAAGACAGTTGACAAAGAAGCTGCATTGAACATGGCTGTGTAAAGTTGTGACATTTAGGGCTGAAGCAGAGACGACTACAAGACATCAGTCCTAAAGATGCGAATCCCATCTGTGAAGGATGTATTCATAGAAAGAAGCTGAGTCCTTGATGACATCAGTGGGCTGCTGCTTGAACCCTGAAAATATATGCCTTTGGGTTTATTGTTTTGCAACCTAACTGAAGGTCTCTGTTGAAGAAGTCACTGTTAATCTATCCAGTACAGCTGAAGGCATTCCTGATACAGTGGGTTATGCTAACTTAGGTGACAAAATACAAAATTCTCTACAGGAGGTGACAGATAGACCTTTAAGGTTAGCATAGTTTTGAAGACTGAAAGAGGTGTACAGCTGGAGACAAATTAGAAGTAACTGTCAGCCTAATGTTCATTTCCTTTCCATTATCTGCTTCCATTTTGAAAGAAAATATGATGCAAATAAGATACAAATCTATTGTGGTAAAAGAATGTCCAAAAATGGCACTCGGTATCACTCCAGGTTGCTTGGACAACTAGCTAGCTGAAGCTGTGTGACCTTGTGGAATCCAGTCATGTGCCTGTAACATGGCAGGTGGGAAACATGAAAGGATTCCACTTTGCATGACAAGTGGGGCACAACGTGGGGACCACTCTGCATGTCATCGATAGTGACATTTACTATAGACAGCCACAGAGCTTCAGTCAAAGGCAACCAAGGCAAACACAGAACTCTCAAGCTGAGTTCTTTTTTCTTTTTGTGAGACAGGGTTTTGCTCTGTCTCCCAGATGAGTGCAATGGTGTGATCATGGCTCACTGCAGCCTCATGGGCTCAGACAATCCTCCCACCTCAGCCTCCTGATTGGCTGGGACTACAGGCACACACCACCATGCCTGGTTAACTTTTGTATTTTTTGTAGAGACGGGGACTTGCTATGTTGCCCAGGTTGGTCTTGAACTCCTGAGTTCAAGCACTCTGCCCACCTCAGCCTCCCAAAGTGTTGGGGTTATAGGTGGGAGCCACTGTGGCCAGCCTCAATTGGAGTTCTAACAGGGAAAAAGGTTTCAGCACTCTAATGACTATTTTTAGTGTATTAATATTAATACATCCTTCTTTGATACTTAATGGGAGACACCTACATCTACAGAGTCAGTGCTTCAAAGAAGCAGGCAAATATCAAAAATTCGGTACTTGAAAAGACATCACAATTCCAGCCTGAAATCTCTTGAGTATATGACATTAGCATACAAAGATTTCACACTGTATAGACCAGACACCACACACTGGCAGCATAATATTTTACCCATAAGTCACTCCATTGAGACCTCAGTCCATAAGTAGAAGGCTGTTTCTACTGTTGGATTCTTTACAATTTGTTAAAAAAGCCAACTATTGTCTTTTCTATGGTTGTGAGGTTTACTCGCATTTGTGTGTGTGTGTATCTATATACATATTCACATACCTATAAATATAATATTCATATATTATAAATATATATGTAAATATGTGATATTTATTTTATAAAATTATATAGGCTGGGCGTGGTAGCTCACACCTGTAATCCTAGCACTTTGGGAGGCCCAGGTGAGCATACTGCTTATCCAGGAGTTCAAGATCAGCCTGGGCAACATGGCAAAACCCCATCTCTACAAAATACAAAAATTAGTTGGGCGTGATGGTGCATTCCTGTAGTCCTAGCTACTTATGGGGCTGAGGTGGGAGGATTGCTGGAGCCTGGGAGGTGGACCTAGGTTGCAGTGGGCCTAGGTCACACCAACACACTCCAGCCTGGGCAACAGAGCAAGACCGTCCCAAAAAAAAAATTTTTTTTTTAATTTAAAAAAGCATGTAAATATACGTTTTTGATATATAGCAATATGTGAAATATGCTCAAGACACTAAAGTATCAACAACGCATCACTCAAGTGAAAAATTAAGTATAAGGCCCTGTGTTCAGTATTGAGATAGAAGATCCACAGATCTGCGAATGGCAGATCTGGCCTCTGGGGACTTCTCATGCAGTTGGAGAGGTGGGAAATACACAAATGACCAGGAGACATGGACGCTGGGTTAAGTTCCTACGAGGAGTGGAGATGAGAGTGCTACTGGTGCACAAGGAAGGAGTCACTTTGTGGATCACTGGCTAGGAATCTCAAGGAAGGCTCTGGGCCACCAATTTCTAAACTACAGGTAATTTTTCTTGTTAAGGACATGTCACTTATCCATATTCCGATCCAGGTATAGATAACAAAAATTAATTTTTTTAAACTATACAGTTTTCCTTATCAGTTATATTAATTTCCCACAGCTGCTCCAACAAATGTTCACAGAGTTGGTGGCTGAAAAGGGCAGAAATTTATTCTTTCAGGTTTCTGGAGGTCCGAAGTCCGAAACTAACATTCCTGCAATGAAGTAAAGGTGCTGGCACTTCCTTTAGAGGCTCTAGAGGGAATCCATTCTTTGTCTCTTCCAGCTTCTGGTGGTTGCAAGCACTCCTTGGCTTATGACCACATCACTCCAATCTCTGCCCTATGATCACATTTTCTTGTCTTCTGTTTTTAAATCTTCCTCTGTCTCTCGCTTATAAGGACTTGTGTTTTCATTTAAGGCCACCAAGATACTGGAGGATAATCACTCCATTTCCGATTCTTTGATTCAATCACATCTGCAAAGTCCATTGTGTCATATAAAGTAACACTCACAGGTTCCAAGGATTAGAACTTGGTATCTTTGCAGGTTATTATTTAGCCTATCGCTCCCCAGCAAAACATCCCAAAGACTTTTACATAGTCATCTAAATTGCACAGCAGCGATTTTCATTCATTCAAAGTTGGGTGTTTTAGAGATGAAATCAGAAATCTGTGCTTACTTACCCAGTGAACAAGGACATTCCATTTTAAAATATAGAATGTACTCATCTTTTTGATTTTACTTTAAGTTCCAGAATTCATGTGCAGAATGTGCAGGTTTGTTACATAGCTATACGTGTGCCATGGAGGTTTGCTGCACCTATTGACCCGTCCTCTAAGTTCACTCCCCTTGCCCCCCTGCCCCACAACAGGCCCTGATGTTCCCCTACCTGTGTCCATGTATTCTCATTGTTCAACTCCTGCTTATGAGTGAGAACATGTGGTGTTTGGTTTTCTGTTCCTGTGTTAGTTTGCTGAGGATGATGGCTTCCAGCTTCATCCATGTCCCTGCAGAGGACATGATCTCATATCTTTTTATGGCGGCGAAGTATTCCATGGTGTGTATGTACCACATTTTCTTTATCAAAGCGTACTTCTCTTTAACTTTGCACAGTGAACAAGACTTGACAGTTCTAGCCTGAAATCTCTGAGTATACGACATTAGCATATGGAGATTCCATGCTGTGTGGACCAGAGATGGCACACTGGCACTCTGGGGGCTGAATCCCAGATTTAAAAATAAGGAATTTCAGCCTGGTGCAGTGGTTCACACCTGTAATCCCAACACTCTGGGAGGCCAAGGGTGGCAGATCACTAGGTCAGGAGTTCGAGACCAGCCTGGCCAAAATGGTGAAACCCTGTCTCTACTAAAAACACAAAAATTAGCCGGGCATGGTGGTGTGCACCTGTAATCCCAGCTACTCGCAAGGATGAGGCAGGAGAATTGCTTGAACCAGGGAGGCAGAGGTTGCAGTGAGCCGAGATCACGCCACTGCGCTCCAGCCTGGGACAGAGTGAGACTCCGTCTCAAAAGAAAAAACGGAATGTCCTATATAAATCCCGATTTGGAGCCACCTGAGGTCCTTAGCTCTTCATGGTAATAAGAAATGGAAGAAATGTCCCCACCTCTTCAGGCTGGGTGTGTGCTCTGCAGCTCACCACAGTCCCCATTTTTTCCTTGTTGTCACTTGCCATTTTTTTTTTTAAAGCTGTCCTTTTTTGTGTGTGCCTTCATAGCCACTTGTTTTACTGGATGAAAAATATTTCTCTGTTCCTATGCCTATATCAAAAGTGACAAAGTAAAAGCCTGAAAAAAAAAAAAAAAAAAAAAACACCTTATGCTTAAAGAAAAATTGGAAGGGAATAAAAATTGTTCTTTTTTAGAAGAGAAGAGAAATTTCTTACTGTTTGACAAGCACACACCCAGCTTCCTTGAGTCTTTTATTTTCCTCCTCTGCCCTGACAGCATTTAAATTCAGCTTCTGGTACAGACAGTTAACACTGCTTGAGAAATGAATGGAATGTAGCAGCCTGTCCATTACCTTGAGAATTAGCATGTATTTCTAACTCGCAGTATTTCTAAATTCTACTTTGACTCTAAGAATTCACTTGGATAAATCATTCACTATAACGAATCTACACTTAGCACCCTAATATATCAAATATGCCCAAAACATAGTAATTTTAGTAGCATGTACATAGTACTATTATAAGTGCTTATGCATATATTATTAGTATATTTAACCCTCATAACTCTACCAGGTAGGTACTATTACTATTATCCCTATTTTACAGAGAAGGAAACTGAGACACAAGTTACATGTCTAAGTTATACGACTAATATGGCAGAAATGAGATAGGAGCCCAGGCTGACTGTACCAAACTTAAGGAAAAGGTTTCAAAAGATCATGAAATCTTTGGAGGATCTGAAAATGAGAGGAACAGAAGTAGTACTTTGTATCTCAAAGCCCAAATATGGAAACCAGTGATATGGCTATGCTCTTTTTGGCTTCATTCTACAATTAAACATCAGCGAATCCACTGGAGCCATCAGCAGCACCAACATGCCCACGGTGGAGGCAAAGTGAGGGACTGGTCCCAGTTTCCACTCAGCACTGACCTGCTGTGCCTCGGGGCATCTCTTGGTCCTTGGGTTTACTTTCGGTGGAATCAGGGCATTGGACTTGCTCTAAGGTGGTTTCTTCCTCTAAAGCTGCGTGATTCTGTGACTCTGTATCAGGAATCGAGCTAGCATTTGTCTAAGAAAAAAACGGATAAATGTTTCTGCTTTTTGCATCACATGAACAAAGGTTAGCGGAGAAGACAGTGCCACCGAAGGACCCCGTATGCTACACACCTTTCTTTCAAGAGACGCACAAGCACCCCAGTGCCTCAGTCAGGCCCCAGTGCCTCAGCCAGGCCCCAGTGAACATTAAACATCAATTCCTTCTCTTCCGAGCTCACACATCACATCTTCCAAGCCTCCTGCCCCAACCCACACATATAGATCCAGAGAATGGCCCCTCTCCCTTGATGCCATAGTGCCTTGTCCTCACCTCACTGCCGGCCCCTTCCCCGTGGCAGTGACCTGCAGGTGCACCCTCTGCTTCATCCTCGACACTCTCCAAGATTCCTTTATCTTCGTGTTCTCACTCCACTTGCAGTAGCAAGTCCTCAAAGAGTGTTTGAAGGGCCCAAATTTGAGTTTTAGTCTTTGCTATTTATTTTCTGTACCACCTTGGCTAAGTACCTCAAAATTCTCAGTGCTTCTATTTTGTCATACGCAAAATAAAGATAAACTGTTGGGCCCAACTAAAAGTTTGGAAGTTCTGAAGTGGAAGAACAGTGAATACTATAGAATAGCTGGGGCAGGGAGGCAGCCTAGGCCCTCCCACAACAATGCCAGGACGACTGAGTCTCAGAGAGTCACAGAAAGGCCCCTCCATGCGGTCAGATCAGGCCTCTGGCCTTTGGGTAAGGCTATACCCAACTAACAAAGAAAGACAGCTTTATCTCTCTTTCAAAGAGTTCCAGCAAACCTCTGAAGTCAATGTTAGGATGTTCCTGGCTAGGTGACACTGGGGAAAACCTTCCTGTGATTTGCCCCAATTCCCTCCCCTCAGCTTCAATCCTCGGTGCAGGCAAAGAACATCTGCTCAAGGCCAGCAGCTCGCATCAGGTGCCTTGCTCATTCACAGCCTAAAAAACGGAGGCGAGGGGCAGGGAAAATGGTAGTTCATTCTTTATTTTGAAACCTTAATCAATGAATTAATGCCATCATTACACATTTTCTAAGACAGAAGACAAAAAATTACAACAAACTTGGCGTTCTCTGGGAGTTGTGGTTTACCAGGCCCATTGACACCATTCAGTTCCTTAGAAGAAGCTTGTCTCCCTTTGCATTAATTATCTTACATGGAAAATATTCTGTTACTTTCATTTATCCTCCTGGGAAAAGTGGATTATATGCAAAATCATTAGATGACCCTTCTCATGGTACTTCCGAGTTCCATTTTTACCTTTACAGATTTATAATCACACTTTGTATTCTAGGTTTGAATGTGTCCTAACTTTACAAAAGTCAGTGAACACTGTTAATTTCTTTTAAAAAGTTACTAGAAATAGTACATCTGGGTTTTTATTTTTCTCCTGGACCTAATTCTTCTGCCTATGGACATTTTAGCAAGAGAATCTTTAAAGCATTTTGCCTCTTGGACTACTGCTTTTTTTCTGCATAAGGAATAGTAGCTACAAAGCCAAAAGGACCTTCTTTACATGGATCTTGCTTTGTCTTTACCTTGACAGAGGAGTGAATTAAAGATGCATTCAGCTATTGCATCAACTGGATGCTAACAAGAGAAGATAATCCATTACATGATGTGCCCTCTTCTGTGCCCCAGAAACTGCTTCATACCTTTACCATCCCTCTCCTCTTTGAATCCCAACTTCTGAAAAAAGAACTCATCCTGCACTAGGTCCTTAATCCTATGAGAAGCTTCCACAACTCCCTGTCGCTTCTCTTACAATATCAAAGGTGCTCATGCCTTGAACCTTAAAAAAATTCTTCAATCGCTTGCAGATAATTTTTAAACTAGGACACACAGTTGGCTTTGGTGGACTGTAAAGAACTGATGTAAAGGTGAAATGTTAAAAAAATAAAAAATAGCCAGAAAAACAAACCTTTACCCTGACATGTGTGAAACTGTAGATGAGCTAGATTGAAAGTCCCCAGCTTAATGAAAACTGCCGAGGGTGGCAACAGTCCTGCTTGCCTGTGTTTCAGGGGTGGGCAAGATAAGGGATAGTGAAGATAGGGGAGTGACTAACAGCATATCACATACAAGTTCATGTAGATAATAACTTTCATGATATTGGCAAATAAGTAGCTGGACATTACACAATAATACTTTACCTTTCTGGTTCTAAAGCATTATCTTTTATGGTAGTTACAAAGTCAGCCACATATTATCAGTATCTATATACATATTACAACACATTTGACAGAGGAGCTGATCTCAGGGTAAGATGCTTTCCTAGCATGTATAAAAAAAATCAAAATGAATTAACGTAAAGGAAGTAAACTAAATGTAAAAATAAAATAGGGCAGGGATCAGCACACTTTTTCTGTGAAGGGTCAGTAAACAGGTTAGGCTTTGCAGGCCCTCCATGTCCGTCACAACTTTACTCTGCCATTGTAGCATGAAAGGAGTCAAAGACAATATGTAAATACATGGGCACGGCTGTGTTCCAGTACAAATTTATTTACAAAAACAGTCAGCAGGAAGGATTGGCACACAAGCCATAGTTTGTCAAGCCCTGAAAATGAGGAAACCTCCCAAATAAGCAGAAGCACTTTAGTACTCTCCATAAAATCCTCATTTACCCGTAGGTTACAGGGCTACATACAAGCTATGTTTAACCTTAGAATATAAGCTCTGTGAGGGCAGAAACACTGCTGTGTTCACAACTGTATTCCCAGTACTTAGTTCCCAGAGAACTGGCATAGTTGGCACAAGTACGGACTCACAATAAAGACATGTTGAATGAATTAACTAATGAATGAACAACTTATGGAGCTTCAAAAGGCAATCCTGACCATAGGTGATTTTCCTATACTACCATGTCCATCCTCACTGCCATCCTGTCACGCCCCACTTCTTTGCAAACTGGACAACTGTATTGGGACTATGGTACCAAAATTATGACTCCTTCTAAAAACTTTTACACTTATTTAGGAAAAAATTTGCTTTTCAACAGCTAAGATAACATGAAGGCATGTATATCTTACATTTTTCTCACTCACCTTTGTCTTAGTTAAATCATTCTCTAGGAAATTCTCCTTTAAAGCAAAGGCAATGTCCAAGAGGGCAAAACCATTAATAACGATCTTCGGGGAACCACAAGTTCATGCAGCTAGTAACTTTCATGATATTGCCAAACATGTAGCTGGGCATTACACAATAGTACTTTACCTTTCCGGTTCTCAGGCATCATCTTTTATGGTAGTCACAAGGGCAGTTACATGTTATCAATACTTTATCACAGGTCATGCTTCACCTATAGAAAGGTAAAAAAATAACTCACACTGATCTCTCCTAAAAAAAAAAACGTGTGGTTCTCATAAGCTCTGGGCCATCGTTGTACATTTATCAAGTGGCTACTAAGGGTTCTTGACATGGTGGGAAAAGCACCAAATGAAAAGTCAGGCACCATTTTGGCCCTTTCATTTCAAAAAAAGTGAGTGAGGATGACAATCATTTGCTAGGAACTACAAGTTCAAGCAGATAGTTACTTTCATGATATTGTCAAATACAGTTGGACATTACACTACAATACTTTATTGTTTGGTTCTGAGGCATTATTTTTTATACAGCCATGATTAGCTTATTTAAAGATAAAATATAACTGAATGCTAATTAATATAGATTTGAATGCTAAATTCATTAGGACCTATGTTCAAAGCCTAATGTTGAAGAAACTTCAGACAATAGAGTTATAATTTTTTTTTTCTGTAAAGGACCTTAATGATTATTCAACATCCTCACTTTATAGATGAGATCCAGAGACCCAACTAAGAAGAACAGAATCCTTGTTATCTTCCGAGTAACTTTTTTTTTTTCTTTTGAGACGGAGTCTCGCTCTCGTCACCCAGACTGGAGTACAGTGACGCGATCTCGGCTCACTGCAAGCTCCGCCTCCCAGGTTCACACCATTCTCCTGCCTCAGCCTCCTGAGTAGCTGGGACTACAGGCGCCCGCCACCACACCTGGCTAATTTTTTGTATTTTTAGTAGAGACAGGGTTTCACCGTGTTAGCCAGGATGGTCTTTATCTCCTGACCTTGTGATCTGCCCGCCTCAGCCTCCCAACGTGCTGGGATTACAGGCATGAGCTGCCTCGCCCCGCCCCGAGTAGCATATTTTTTTAAATGTGTGAATATAATACATGTTTTCTAGCCAACTAAAGATGCATCAAATGTTCCCCCACGTTCCCCTTAGTAAAAAGCATATGAATATTTTGCTAATCCTGAGCCCATATAGTTTTTTTAAAAAAAGGGGAGCAGATCTTTGAAGATGTGCTATCCTCAAACTCAAACATGACTTCACATGTCAACATATGCTGGATTTGATTTCAGCTTGCTCAGATGAGTGCCACGACAAGACACTCTTCCTACCCAGGAAGACTTTCAAAGCACAGTGAGTCAGGTACTTAATGTGCAACGATAGTTCAGTTTCCTTGGAAGAAAATCAGGAATAGAAGCCTACTGTTTGGGTTGAGCGTTTCCCTAAAACCTGTTGAGTAGTAGTTTTTCCTAATATTGGACAGCAGTTCACTAGGAGCAGACAGATTGAATGAGGATGCCCACATCAACCTTG
The DNA here is from genome assembly GCF_002776525.5 of Piliocolobus tephrosceles. Lineage (NCBI taxonomy): Eukaryota > Metazoa > Chordata > Mammalia > Primates > Cercopithecidae > Piliocolobus > Piliocolobus tephrosceles. The sequence continues at coordinate 115,999,254 of NC_045438.1, read as the reverse complement.
GTTACCATCTTGACATAGACCTGAGCTGCTGCTTTTACTTCTTTGGTTGCAATGAAAGGCATCTCTGATTTTCTTTCTGCCACAACATTTCTCTTTCTGCCACAACATTTCCTTAGCATTTTAATGCAATTCACCCCAGAAAATGATCTGTTTCACTAAATTCTTTTTACTAGGTAATTTTCTAGAACATATGTGTTTTTATGAGGAAGTTAAAACTGTATTTCAAAGGTAAGCACAACCACAAACTAAGATACAATTATACTATAATCCCAAAACACGTGTATAAGTCATCTGGCACATACCTCTGTTTGCACATTCTCCCTGTCAACCACGTCAGCCATAAACACTGAGGTCCATAGATAGGAGATTTCTAATACTCTAAACATAGGCCCTTCTCAGAAAGTGACAGTTATCAAAGACCACAGGTGAAAGACTCAACAGTTAAGTGAGATACTATTCACAGGCTTTCAGATCAACATACAGAGGGGTCATTAGACCCAGAATTCTCCCAAGGAACCGCCAGGCAAATACACACACTCACACAGATCCCACAAGCAGAAAAATGCATTTTATCAGGGCAAACATCAATAGAAGGGTTAGGGACCACTCCAGCTCTGCAAGATCCTACAAAATGAAACCGAGGAGACTGCTGCAAGAGCAGCAGTACAAAAAAAAAAAAAAAAAAAAAAAAAAAATTAAGCAGTAGTGTTCCTGGCAAGGGTCAGATGGAAAAACAGCAACAGATCCCAGAAGCAGAGCTGCAGCCAGGAATAACCTAAGCTCAAGCCATTTTAAGTAAGGGCAGGATAATACTTACTAAGGATTCACTGCATGGTTACCCTGGTTCTCTAGGCCTCCAGGCTGAGTGTTCAGGAATTGGACTCTGTTAAGTTACTGTCAAGGGACAAGCAGACCTTTATCAGGTATATGCTAGTTATGGGTAGGCACTATAGACCATCTTCACACTACAACTCGGGGGTGAAACTGGGGGGAAGCATTTTCCCTATTTTGCATGTGAGATTAATACTAGGAGATTTACAGAAGGCCACACAACTAATAAGTGGAGTCAGGCCCTTGCCCCAATTCTGCCGTACTTCAAAGCCCATGATACCACATTACCATGCATAAAATATGGTTCCGGCCCTAAAGAGGCTTAAATTAACCTAAACCAATTGGAGATCAATACAGCCAGTATAATGAAGGGCTAACAAACAAGTATCCTGAGAAACAGAAAGAGAAAATACTGTAAGAGAAGTAGACTTAGGCTCCTCTGAGGACAGGTAGGAGTCACACAGGAGGGTGAAGAGAAGGGAGGGGGTTTCTAGGGAAAGCACTATGAGCAGTGGCACTGCGGGACATTAGCAGGACAGCGAGAAAACCAGACTGCTTAGAGTGCAAAGATGCATGCTGAAATGAAAAGAGGATTTTAGACAGGAAGGGCGAGGCTGATAGGCCTTGAGAAGTCAGGCATAATATTTTAGACTTGAGATAGTACATAATGGAGAGAAACTGAAGGTTGCACATCCAGAATAGACACGATGAGGTGGTCATTTTAAAGATTAGACAGGCAACAGAACACTGAAAAGACCAGAGGGAAGCTTCTCATTCATTCATTCAGCAAACATTTAATGAGAGCTTACTAAGAGTCAGGCTTGGGAGGCTGTTGCAGTACTGCAGGAGAGGAAGAGTGAGGACTAGATTAGAATATAGAAGGAGGGATCTATATAAAACATATTTCAAAGGTCTTGATGACTCATTGATACAGAGGATGAAGGAAATGAAGGAAAAGATGGTTAAAGATAATTCCAACGTTTCAAGATTAATGTAATTTCCACAGTACTCGGAACCTCAAAAAGCAATAAGAATAACAAACAATAAAGTATAAAAAGGGCTCTGATGATACTGAACAGTCAATAAATAAAACTCCTAAATGGCTTGTTTGACATCCTAGTAGCTCATTTACACTTAGTCTGTGGAGAAGAAACTTCAGTGAAAAGACCTTTTTTGTGTGATTAAATGCTGAGTTCCCTTGGCAAGGACAGCAGGGGTCTGCCTAATCAGACAGGCTTCATCAACCCTCCAGCAACCCCCTCCACCATCTGAACCTAGACTGGTTTCATTAGGAAATGTGGCCGCCTCGCCGCTGCCTGGCCGCCAGTTTTGACTTTGGAGAAGGGGACAAGGCAAAGTGGAAACGGAGAAATAAAAAGCGGGCAGGGTCATTTAGAGAATGGGGAATGGTACGGGATGTCATTTTAAATAAAGGATCCCAGGACTGCTTTCCTTTCTATGCTTACTTCCTAGTGTTTTACAAGTCCTGATCTCAAGTAGATAGGAAAGCCTTAAAGAGTCTTTACCAAATTGTAGCGCATTGTTCAGAAACTATTTTAAATGTGCATATTTATGCATATATTAACTCCCAGCACAGTTCAGCATATGAGACACAAATTCTTCTTAATAATTTATATGTTGACTACACAAATTTAAAGCTCATTTAAACTTTATATTCGGCAATGGTGCCATTCACTATTGAAGCACACCCTGAAACCCCACTCACTGGGAAATGTGAGAAATGAAAACTGTAACTATCAAACTTCTGTTACTACAAAGAGTTCTCCCGGTTTAAAAAAAAAACAAAAAACAAACAAAAAAACAAAAAAACCACAAGCGCCAATACTTTAGAGAAATCCAGCCCCGCTTGTAAAATTCAGTCTGGAAATCCCTCAGCCTAGCCCATCTCCAGCAAAAGCAGGTCTTATTTAGTTATAAGTGGAATGGAATACTCTTCTCTGCAGAATGATGCATTAGCTACCTTACATATAAGTCCTTAATGTTAGTGTCAAAGTCAAACTTTAAAAGGTTAACATTACAAAAGAATCAGTTGTTCTGAAAAATCCTTCAATATCCATCTCATAACAGCTACTCAGATTAATAAGAAAGAAGTCAGAGCAGAAAGAAATCCAGTAAAAAAATGGTTGCAAAATAAGTACGCGAGGATTTTTGCTCAGACCCCTTGTGGGACAGCCAAGGGCCTAGTCAGGGAAATTCCAAGAGCAAGTCCTCAACGTGCCCCGCAACGAGGCTTCAAATGGGCTAGGGTCTTCCCTCTCTTTAAGACTAAAAGATAATCACCCATCAAAATCCTCTAGGCTCCGAGTTTTCATACCAGGAAGGAGAGAACCATATGATCGCGGAAAGAAACTATAACCCATTAGCCTCTTCCTGCGCCTCCGATCCATCACGGGGCCACCGGCCAGCGGTCTCCCCGCCGCCCCAGCCCAGCAGCTACTAAAGTGACAGGTTGCCCGGCATAAGCCCCCAAATCCCGGAGCCCCACTTACTGGCGCCGCGAACTCAGGCGGGGGCCCGCCCCTGCGGTGAGCGCAGCTCCTCGACGAGTGGGGCACAGCCGCCAGCTCCGGAGCTGGAAATGGGGACAATCCCTGCTAAGACCGGCCGAGGGCTCCGTGCAGGGACGCCCGCGAGGTCCGCCGAGTCGCACGGGCCGCACGGCGCATGGTAGTGCAGCAGGAACCCGGCCGTTTTCTAGCCTCCGGCAGGAAAACAAACAAAAGGCTGGGTGGCTTCTACTGGGGACGACCGGCTGCTTTCCCTGGGAAAAGTTACCCTGCAGCTCCCCTCGCTGGCCCTGCGCGTCCCTGCACCTCGTCCCGTTCGCCTCTGCTCGCCCGGCCGAGCCGCGCGGCGCAGCTCTGGGCCAAGGGCCGCACAGCGCCCAGGGACCCCTAACGCCTGCTGACCACAAGGCTATCTCCGACTCCAAACGAACGCCTCGTTGCAGAGCGGCTCGATCAACCATCAAGACTTAGAAATATGGAGGCTGTCGATGGACGTTCTGAGCACATTTAATGAAAGGTAATCGTTGTGAAAACATTTTTCTTAATTGAAAAAACGTAGCTGAGGTGGAACGTCATTAATGCCACCTAATTAAGTAATCAGTGTCACTGAATTGTATTCAAAGTGGTTAAACAGCAAATTTCATGTTACCTTTATAGAAAAATAAAATGAAAACCCAACTGATTGTTAGCATTCCTTTGAACTCTTAACAGTTTTTATGTTGTTAGCAAATAGTTGTAAAGACTAGACTCTTCTCCAGATGGGAAACTGACTCTAGTCAGATATCCTCTACACAACATGTTAGATTCCCTATAACTAGTTAACAATCTAACTAGTTAACTAATCTAACACTAACATGTAATTTTATAACAAATTCATTTATGTCATAAGTGATATTGTAGACATTACCTAAAATCATCTTTATGAGGCTACAGGGCTTTGAATAAAGAAGTTGCTTCCAGGTCCCTGATTTTTAAATTTACATAATTGTTCTAAGCCAACAGTTGTTAAACATTAGCGGGAAGCATCAGAACCACCTGGAGGACTTGTTAAAACAAATATCTGGGCTGCACTCTCAGATTCTGGTGCTAATGTTGCTGGGTCACATGGCCATAAGCAACACAAATTTAATCAATAAAGCAGTAACTCTAACACTTCGTGGACTGTTCGCTGAGTTTACAATTCCCAGCTGATCATCATATCAGTTTTTTTCTCACTATTTTTATTTTTTAATTCTACAGACTGAAGATTGTTTTTTACTGAAAAAATCTATACCAAGGCCTGAATCCCTCTCTCCTCTTGATCTTGTGGAAGAAGCATGCAAGATATAAGATAGTCAACCTTCTTTAGATTTCCTCTCCCAAATGGAAAAAGGTCTTCTGGTCACATGACATATGTATAACATTGATATCTACCTTTGTGCTTACCTATTTAACAGCCAGCCCATATGGCAAATGAAAACTGAAAATCATTATCAGTGAAAAGATAGATAGACATGACAAGGAATCTAACAAGTCATATACTACTGCCATGAAAAGCAATTTCTAAAGTAAAATGATCAGTTTTAGTCAAATTGTCCAAGCAGGTCTACTTGGCAAACAGAGGTCTACCTTTTAGCAAGAGTCCGCTAGGCTACTAAGTAGCTTAGATCAGTAGTTTTGGTCTCAGGAAATTATCATCCTGTAAATATAATATGAGAATATAACCTTGTAATGAGGTCTAGTGTATACTGTGGAATTGACTGAAAATAGAAAATTAGTAGCTATGAAGCATAATAGTGTTTTAATGCTCAATTTATCTTTACAAATATTATTTTATTAAGCTTTAACTACTTACTAGAATAAAAGAAACCATCTGTGTAATTGACCAGGCTATTTTAAACTAGCACTCAACATTTTAAATGAAACATATTTGTTCTGAAACTATTTCAATACTTAATTCTCAGTTTGTTAAAGAATCATATTTATCATTTTATTCTATTGTAAATCTTTAGATTTAACCTTTCCCCCCAATTTAAATTTCAAAGTCCAAATTTAAGGAGTTCTTTGGGACGAAATTTATCCCTAAAAAGATTTAAGCCCTGGAGTCTCCTTTAAAACTAAAAACTTAAATTTTTGGCTTCTTTTAAACACTAAGGCATCTTTTATAGGTACCTGACTTACCGTGCAAATAAAAACACACGCATCCGAAGGGTGGATCCCAATATTAAAACAAGGCAGGCCGGGCGCGGTGGCTCACGCCTGTAATCCCAGCACTTTGGGAGGCCGAGGCTGGTGGATCAGGAGTTTGAGACCAGCCTCACCAACATGGTGAAACCCCGTCTCTACTAAAAATACAAAAATTAGCTGGGCTTGGTGGCGTGCGCTGTAATCCCAGTTGCGAAGGAGGCTGAAGCAAGAGAATCCCTTGAACCCGGGAGGCGGAGGTTACAGTGAACCGAGATGGCGCCACTGCAATCCAGCCTGGGCGACAGCGACACTCCGTTCCAAACAAAACAAAACGTGGCATTTGGATTACCTTATTGTAGCTCGTTCTCCCTCCCCTTCACTCTCTCTCTCTCCCCTCTCCCCCAGCACTTTCACCTCCATTTCTGTTCCAAGGATGTACTACAATTTTTTTTTTTCAGACGGAGTCTCACTCTGTCGCCCACGCTGTAGTGCAGTGGCGCGAACACTGCCACCTCCGCCTCCCGGGTTCAAGCGATTCTCCTGCCTCAGCCTCCTGAGTAACTGGGATTACAGGCGCGTGCCACCACGCCCGGCTAAGTTTTCTATTTTTAGTAGCGACGGGGGTTTCACCATGTTGGTGAGGCTGATCTCGAACTCTTGATCTCGTGACCCACCCGCCTCGGCCTTCCAAAGTACTGGGATTACAGGCGTGAGCCGCCGCGCCCAGCCGATGTACCGCATTTTTAATCTCTCCAGAGTAGAATGGATTAGAAATTTAAACTCTGTAAACTCGTTGAATGTTTGGAAATCTATTAGTTCCTGGCACCAGTAAAAACTTTAAAAACTCAGTATATGTTTGCTAAATGAAGGTAATATGAAGCCTGTCAGTTTTCACAGGCGAACCCGTAGTTAAAAAAGATTTAAATTGTGTAAAAACAAAGTATCACCTGACAAACAAGTACATTCACTTGAGAAGAAATAAGGTAGTTTGGGCTTTAAGAGGTGAGGCGGAGGACCAAGTGTAAGTTCCGGTGCTCAAACCTGAGAGGCCGACTACAAATCCCAGAGTGCCTCGCGGGCGCCGTCTCCACGGCACTTGGGTTTCAGGGCCATGGAGTCGCAAGCCCTTCTCTCACTGCATTATGGGATCTGTAGTGAGACGTGCCTTGAGTTGGCTCTTTCCTCCTGCTGGGCAGCAAAGCGCGTCTTTTCCTCAACCTCCAGGCTGTCTGTGCTCTCAAAAACTTTAGTCGTTGTAACGACTGTGACTGTTGAGAAGTTTGTATTCCCGCATTCCTGGCGCGGGACTCTAGCCAGAGGCTCCGAGGACTTTGTTGCGACTGTCCCAAGCGTCCAGTTCGATGCTTTTCAGGGCGGCTTGCCTTAGGGGCCCACCCCTAAATTTGGGTTGTAAACATTTTTGAGGTAGTGCTTGTTCAAGTTCGCTTAAGTGTTCACTTAGCCCAACACGCGAGTTGAGCTTGAGGTTCGGCACCCGGGCAGCCGCACCCAGCGTCAGGCGCGCGCACACAGTGGGTCCGCGACCCCTAGCCTACCACGAGGCAGCCCGCGGGGCTGGGTGGCCGGGCAGCGCACACGGGCAGCACCGACACTGCGCATGCTCGGCGCGTCGGCGCAGGTTTGCGCAGCTGAGGGGGCAGCACCGCAGCGGCGTCCGGGGTCTCCAGTAGGGCTGACGCTCCGGTGTTCGCATAATCCCCTGCTTCGGCTGGCAACGGGCGTCCCTCCACTCCCCGAGTCCCCGGCCGCCGCCGCCACCCCAGCGCGCCCCGATCTGGCCCCCTGCCCCGCGAAGATGGCTGCCGTACGCCGGGCCCGCAGTTATTGCCGCTGCCTGGTGCGCTTCTCCGACCGAGAACTCTGCTAAGCTCTGCTGCAGAGACAGGCAGGAGTAGACACCCAGACACCCAGCACCCCTCCTCCGGGGGGCGGTGCAGTGGAGGCACGGAGAGCCCCTCGAGCGCAGCAGGCCGCCCCGCCAGCATGGTAACCTGGCCAGGGGGCTCGGGGGTGGACGCCGCGGGGCGGGAGCGCGGTGTGCAGGAGGGGCCGGGCCTAGGGCTGGGGGTCGGCGGGGCCTCTGGGAGGAGTGGGAGCTTCACGGCCACCACCCGTTAGAGGGCCCTGGCCTGACAGTGAGTGCGTCGGGGGGCGGGGGTTGCCAACCCTGGCTTCTCCCCAGGGTTCCTTCCTGCTGAGGCTCCCCAACCCCCGCCGGGCTCTATGTGAGGAGGAGGGTTTGCAGGACAACCGGGGAAAATGCCCCTTCTCGGCTCGCTGAGTATGTTGAACCAGTCTCGGTCCTCTCGAGGGATTTTATCAGAAGCATTGAGCATAGATTGAGGTGAGCTGTCACAGCGCCTGAATTCGGAAGGGAGCTCTGGTAAGCGGAGACACTTGTTGATTGTTCTTCTGCCGAAAAGCCAGGCCCACAGACAGGCCCTGCCGGCTCCTTGAAGAGCCCTGGATGGAGGACGCATTTACCCCGCGAGGCGTCAGTTCCCTGGGTAGTATGTTGGCAGGTGGTCCTGGCGGAGTGGGATTGGAGGGTTCGTCTCTGCGGCGTCGGTGCGGTCCAAATGGAGAGACTGAGCTAGGTTGCAGAGTTTGACAGCGCAGATTCCATGGGACTGTTCCCTACTGGAATACGTCTTCTCTGCCCTATACCTTCCTTTGGTTTAGAATACATTGTTCATCTGAGAAACTAATCTCTGACTGGGGCTTAAAGAATCAGGGATGAAATAATTCCAAACGAATTAATTTATAGTAGACTCACATATTTATTGCATAAATGAATGGCTGAATTTATTTTTATTAAATTAACCTGGAGGATAGAAACGGCGTCAATTGCCCCTGCTCCTGAACTCTTAGAAGTAGTTCTTTGACCAGGATTCAGCACTTAGCCTTTATGAGTTTATTAATCCCACCTGTGAAATGGGAGTAACATGATGAAGACATGGGCTACTCATACACATGAACTAAAGTGAAGGTGATATTTAGGTCAAACTCGATTATGAAAAATAAAAGGAAAACTTCCAAGTGGTAACTGAGGCCCTACTTATTTCAAGTAGTGAATTGACCAAATGTCAACTCAGCCAGATTCCAGATGTAATAGTTTGTTTTTGTGATCATACTGTCAAAATCAAAGTAAGAGTGGTTTAGAGTTCCACTATAACACAGGGGAGAAGAAAGGTACTGTCTATATTACACTTCTCCCATTTCCTTTCCTCATCCTTCAGATACACATTATCCACATGACATTTTGTCAATTCAACCAATATTTTTGAGTACCTATTATCAGCCTGGCATAGTGTGAGACTCTGGTACAATACTAGATCTTCAGTAGAACCAAACCTGCAAGGTGATTTATGATAAACTTTTAATCAGAGAATGTCACATATGAAAAGGGACCTCAGTAGATCACCATATCTCTTTATTGATGTCCCACAGACATGACAGCTGAGGCCTAGACAGGCCTTTACTACAAATCAAGCAATGTGTTTGGCCTTATGGTTACAGAGGTAACTGAGATGTGTTCCTGTCCTCCATGCCTTAACTCTAGTAAATGAAACAACCAACCTCAGTACACATGTTGTCATAAAAATAAGCACAAGTGTTATGGGAACACAAAAGAGGCAATTAGAAAGGCTGAAAAATGCTTCTAAGATGAACCCTGAGCTGAATCTTTTTTTTTTTTTTTTTTTTTTTTTTGAGACGGAGTCTCGCTCTGTCGCCCAGGCTGGAGTGCAGTGGCCAGATCTCGGCTTACTGCAAGCTCCGCCTCCCGGGTTTACGCCTTTCTCCTGCCTCAGCCTCCCGAGTAGCTGGGACTACAGGTGCCCGCCACCTCGCCCGGCTAGTTTTTTTTGCATTTTTTAGTAGAGACGGGGTTTCACCGCGTTAGCCAGGATGGTCTCGATCTCCTGACCTCGTGATCTGCCCGTCTCGGCCTCCCAAAGTGCTGGGATTACAGGCTTGAGCCACTGCGCCCGGCCCCCTGAGCTGAATCTTGAAGCATGAGTAGAAATAGCTAAGTGAGGAAGAAGGCATTCCAGATAGAGCAAGCAGCTTATGCAAGCCAACTGGACAGAGCAGGGGAAGCTCTTGAAGTCAGTTTAGAATGACTACTAGGCAAGAGTTAGAAAACTAAATTACAAAAGATACCCCACAGAACTCAGGTCCCCTCCCATTACCTCTACTTAGAGTTTACAATAATAAAGCAGACTCTTACTTGAGAAGAGAGAAAAATACACTTCTCAGTGGGATTTATACATTCAGTCTTTCATTACATACTTTCCTGCTGGTGGTGGTCTTAGTAGGAAAATCTCCCGACTTGAAGAGACTAAAAAGCAATGTATTTGACAATACATTAATCCTTAAATTTTCCATTTTTCTAGAAATTCATCTGAGTTCTTGATCTCATTTATTTCTTCACAGATACATGCTTTACAGTGTGCCTAGCATTTTACCATATACTAACTGGTTCAAGTATGAAAGGCGCCTCTGCTTTGAGTCTGCTTGCCAGAGATAAGATAGGAGGCAAGGCTAATTTATGTTCTGTAATATAGTGCAAGTATATCTGGTAGCTGTGTTAAAGATGTGTGTTAATATAAATACCGCCCCCCCCACCCCGTCCTGACCCGAAATAACATGACTAAAATTTGCAATTGTAAAACTTACCATCTTTGGAACTAGTAAAATTAAATGGGTTTTATTATTGTCTAGCTAAGCTTTAAGGTCATTTCCCTGATTGCCACATTTCTTTACAGTAAGTGTGGAGCAAGTTTCATTTGCTAATAAGTCTATTAGCTAACAGACTGAGCTGAGGCAACATGCCATTTTCACTGGAAGGTAGGATTTAGTTTAATTTAGCAAACATTTATGGAGAACAAAAGGATAAAATGAAAGTTATCTGACTGAAACCTCTATTAAGTCCCAAGTCACACACAGTAATTCCAGTCTAGCTTTATTCCACTGAAGCCAATCCAATATATAAAAATTTGATTTATAGACAGATAAAATAGAAGGGGTTTCTTTACAAAAGCATTTACTATTAAAAGTCTGACTAAGAAGCTTTCCTAGTACATATAAAATACACAGAAGTCTTATTTGCATAGAAAACATTTAATAACATGCTAGCTGTATTAAAAAAGTGACATCATCTTATGGACTATATTCTTTTTTTTTTTTTTTTTTTTTTTTTTGAGACAGGGTCTCACTCTGTTTCCCGGGTTGCAGAGCAGTGATGCTATCTCGGCTCAATGCAACCTCCATCTCCCAGGCTCAAGCAATCCTCTCACCTCAGCCTCCCAATTAGCTGAGACTACTGGCGTGCACCACCATGCCCTGGTAATTTTTGTAGAGACAGGGTCTTGCCATGTTGCCCAGGCTTGTCTCAAACTCCGGGGCTCAACCAATCCTCCCACCGCAGCCTTCCAAAGTGTTGGGATTACAGGCATGAGCCACCATACCCTGCCTGAACTATACTTTCTTAAGTGATCCATGAAACAAAAACTATCTGCTACAGCCAGGCATGACTGCACAAGCCTGTAGTGTCAGCTACTCAAGAGGTGGAGCAGAAGGATCTTTGGAGCCCAGGAGCTTGAGGCCATCCTTAGGAGACTCTGTCACAAGAAAACAAACTATTGGCTGAACTCCATAGGACAGCTAAATGTTACTATTTTCTGAAACAAAGTTGTTATTTTTAGCCACCTAACAATACATTTTAAACTAGAGCCCAGTGAATTTATTTATTCTACAGTATCAAAAAAAATTCAAGTATCAAGTTACATCTGATTGGCATTGTTAAACTTACCTGTGAAGAAGGTATCTACAAAGAAGCAATGTTGTATTTCATTAGCATGAAACATTATAGTATTTTCTGTTTTAGTACTTGTAGAAGTTTATGGACACTAAAATTATTTGGGCTTTTTGCCTTAGACTCAATTATGTTTAGAATATCTGTCACAGCACCTTGTCAACTGCATTCCAGAACATTTCTCCTCCTGATGGAAAATACAACATGACCTATGAGGTAGTCTTGCAAAAGAAAAAAAAAATCTTGGCAAAATCTAATCTAGCCTCTCAAGATCCAGCCACAATTTACAGAAAATAAGAGTAAGAGGTCAAAGGAACATATTTATTGAAACTTCAGCAAAATCTAGCTTCTACAGAAAAACAACCCAGTTTCATTCCAAATAAATTACAAGAAAAAAGAGTGAGGATTATAAAAGACTTGAGACATATCAGTCAGTTACAATGTGGACTTTATTTGAATCTTGATTTCACAAACTGAAATATATGTAATTTACATATGACATCTTGAGAAATATGAATACTGTGACTCAGTATTTGATATAAGGAATGACATTGATAATTATTGAAGTTGGGTCATGAGTACTTAGGGATTAATTCTCTTTAAATATTTTTCTCATGAAAACTTTAAAAATCTTGTAGAACTAAAAGAATACCAAAGATGTTCCTGTTTTATTTCATTTTTTCTAAGAAGAAAAAGTGAAAATAATTTTTCTTCCTTTTTTTTTTTGAGATGGGGTCTCTGTCATCCAGGCTGGAACACAGTGGCTCTGTCTCTTTTCACTGCAACCTCCATCTCCCAGGCTGAAGCAACCCTCCCTCCTCAGCCTTCCAATTAGCTGGGACCACAGGCATGCACCACCACGCCCGGCTGATTTTTTGTATTTTTAGTAGAGATGAGTTTTCACTATGTTGACCAGGCTGACCTTGAACTCCTGACCTCAAGTGATGCTCCTGCCTCAGCCTCCCAAAGTGCTGGGATTACAGGTGTGAGCCACCACACCTGGCCAGAAGAAGAGAAAATAATTTTTATTATAGATTATCAGTAGTTATGTATATTAATGAAGGATTTGGCTTCATTTAACTAATTAGATTAATCATAAATCATTTATGAATAGTAATAAACTTGAATTGTTACTTTTTATAACACAGTTGGCCCTCTACCTGCAGGTTCTGCATCCTGGGATTCAACTGTGGATCAAAAATATTTGGGGGAAAAAAAATAATACAACAATAAAAAATAATATAAATTACGAAACAATATACTACAAGAACTATTTACATGGCATTTACATTGTGTTAGGTATTATTAGTAACCTAGAGATGACTTAAAGTATATAAGAAGATGTGCATAGGTCATATGCAAATATGCCATATGAGGGACTGGAACACCCAGGGATTTTGGCGTCCTGGGGGCTCCTAGAACTAATCCCCTGTAGATACTGAGGGACAACTGTAATTAAATTGATTTTTGGATGGATGCAACTGATGTTAAATTTGGCAGGGGCGGCAAGGAGGGGAATGTTAGGATTCACGATAACGTGAGTGCTGTGGTTTGGAGTAGAGAATATGCTTTTCAGACTCATTTTCCTTTGGAAATTAATAGTCAGGTCTCAAGTGCACCCTACAGCCTTGCTACTCTAAGTGGATTCCACAAAGTGTTGACAGTATGGTACTAAATAGCAAGTGGCTGAATGGGAAATGTAGGTTACAGAGGGCAACTGGTGTGTGTATATTTCTGATGTTATTTGGGTTTTTTTTCCCCTCAGGCAGAAGCTGAGGAAGATTGTCATTCTGATACTGTCAGAGCAGATGATGAAGAAAATGAAAGTCCTGCTGAAACAGATCTGCAGGCATGTTTCTTCAGTTGTGTCTTTGATTTTTATTCCATTGTTCCCATACATATGCAGAAATTGATCATAATCATGGGTATTTGTAGGTTATTACTGTTTGCATTGACTTTAACTGTTTTCTTACTGGTTTGTAGAATACTCAAACTATGTTATGGCTTTGTGAAAAGAAGTATCAATAATGGCTGCTTGTAGTTTAACATATGGGTTTAAAGTATTCAAACTAAGGCTTACACATGACTCAGAACCCATAATCTTAAAAAGATTGATGGGTTTGACCACCTAAAAGTTTAAAACCTGTGTATAAGAAAAGGCAAGGCATCATAAATAAAGTTAAGAGAAATAGCCAACTGGAAAAACTGTTTACCATATATGGGCAGAGGGTTCATCTTCTCATTACATAGAGCACTCATATATTTGGAGGAACAGAGGATAAAAGGATATGAATGGACTGTTAATGGCAAAATAATACAAATGGCCATTAAATATTTGAAGCGATAATTAGCCTCATTAATAATTTAATCAGATTGGTGAATGTGTGTTGCTGTCCAGGCTGTGAGAACACTCATGCAGTGTACATGAAAATGTAAATTGCTACAGCTTTCTGGAGGGCAGACCGGTAATATGTATCAAAATGAAAAACATGCAGTCCCTTGATACAGCAATTCTACTTCCAGGAAATTAATTTTAAGGAAATAGTGGGGAAAGTAAGTAAATATGCAAGTATAAAGATGTTTAGTATAACACTGTTTATCTGGAAAAACATCATACAACTTAAATATTCATTACCTGTTATTAAGTAATGATGCATCCATACAGTGAAAACACTACAGCCGTTTAAAAGGATGAAGTAAATATGCATTAAAAGAGAAAAAAAGTTGCTATAACTAGTTAAGTGTGTCTCACTGCACTTGTAAGGTTAATAATTGGAATGGATCATCTAGTAGACATTGAATGCTACTAAAGATTCTGCAGGTCAGAAATCTGTGTGTAACATGTTAAAAGCATAGCAACAAAGCAGTGTACAGAATATAGAGAAAAATTAATTTAAAACCTTCTAGATATGTCTTTTTAAAAAAAAAAAAAAAAAAAAGGAGGCCAGGAATAACCTATGCAACCCTGTTAGCAATGGCTGCCTTTGGGCAGAGTGTGTAACCCAGTTTGGGTTCCACAGGAAGCAGACTAGGTGAAGACTGCTGTGCAGGAAGTTCATTAAGGAGTACTCTTGGGATCAACACCTGTGGAAGGGAGAGAGGGAAACAAATGGGCAGGGAGAAGACCAGCTGCAATGCAGTCTTAATGGACTGCTTAGCCGTCCTCGAGGGAGTTCTGAAGATGAAATACCCTTTCAGGGCTGACCTGAGTTGCAGAGAGCCAAGCCTTTATTAGCCATTGATCAGTCATTGGGTGGGGATTGAGAGGACAGTGTGATTTTGCTGAGGCAGTACCCAAAAGGGCTGACTAGTCAAGTGTTTTCAGATAAAACTCTCAGCAGTTTGGGTAAGAAGTTCTTTATTTCTAAAAGGGAATTTGGGCAACACACCAGAGTCTACCTTATAGGGTTTACTTTTTATGTGCTTTAAATTTTTTTTTTTTTTGAAATGGAGTCTCGCTCCATCACCCAGGCTGGAGTTCAGTGGTGCGATCTCAGCTCACTGCCAACCTCTGCTACCCAAGTTCAAGCAATTCTCATGCCTCAGCCTCCTGAGTAGCTGGGATTACAGGTGCCTGCCACCACACCTGGCTCATTTTTTTTGCGTTTTTAGCAGAGACAGGATTTTGCCATGTTGGCCAGGCTGTTCTTGAACTCCTGACCTCAGGTGGTCCACCTGCCTTGGCCTCCCAAAGTGCTGGGATTATAGGCATGAGCCACTGTGCCTGGCCTTTAAATTTTTTAAATAATAAATATTTGAAAAAATATTTTCTTTTTGAAATACAGAATGTTAATTAAGAGAAAGACTTCAGGCTTACCTATAGAATTTTTGGCAGCATTCTTAATATTTACTAGATGATATAGTCATTAAAAAATTATTAGAAGCTTATAACTTCAGCCTGTAAGTGAAGGCTTATGTTTTCATCTTAATTAAAATTCGGTTCTTTAATATAATTTGACTTTTGCTGTATTGACGTATTTTATGCTAATTTCTTGATTCTTTAAGTTTTGAGCAGAAAATTATTATAAAAGATAACATGTATTTAATGGATATTTAATAATTTAGAAGGCAGTGGACTTAGAGTAATAAGTATATACATGGAAGTAGGCATTGGACATATTGGACATATTGATACATTGTTCCAGAGTTGAGCTACCCTTCCTTGATGAGTCCTAAAATGCTGTTCTCTCGGTAGGCACAACTCCAGATGTTCCGAGCTCAGTGGATGTTTGAACTTGCTCCAGGTGTAAGCTCTAGCAATTTAGAAAATCGACCTTGCAGAGCAGCAAGAGGCTCTCTCCAGAAAACAGCAGCAGATACCAAAGGAAAACAAGAACAGGCAAAAGAAGAAAAGTTAAGTATTATAGATGTTGTAACAAATTACCTTTTTTTAAAATTTTATTTTGGCACATGGACATTTTCACTGACACAATAGTCATTAAAACCAGACTTTTGGGACATAAACATGTATCTTGTAAAATAAAAATTTTGACTAGTATACTATTTCTCACTATTTCTTCTAGGTACTTTGGATGGTACCACTACTCCTGCATGGCTTTTTTCTCTGTAGGTACACTATCTTCATTGAGCTGTCTTTTGTTAGTTTATAGACCTCTGGGATTCATGTGGTTTCTAAAAGATTGATGTCTTTGAATTTATTAACAAAACCAAAAAGAAAAAACAGAATTTTCTGAATGTATTAATAGAACTGAAAAGATTGCTCACATGTTAATGTCTTTCCAGAGGTCTTAATTTCATGCAGTATTTTGTTATATTTTGAGTTGATCAGCTTACAATAATGCATTAATCTTTTTCTTATTCTGGAAAATGTTGAAATACTTTCACACTGATCATTTGAATGCTGTCTAATATTCATATCTCTTCTGGTACTTACACAGAGCAGGCACAACATACCATTTCATTTCTTACTCTTCTTCTTCCGTAGAGGCTGCCATCTTTTTACCATCAGATCCAAGTTTGTGTTTACAATTAGTCATTAAATAATTGGCATTATCATAATGACTTACCTTCTATCTCCTCTTAATTTTTATTTTGAAATAATTACAAGTCCACAGGTATAAGGAAGTCCGGTGTACCCTTCAGCCTTCTCTGATAGTAACAACTTGCATAACTATAGTACAATATCAAAAATGAGGAAATAGACATTGGAACAATCCACAGTTTACTTAGATTTCCTGGGTTTATAAACAGTTGTCTGTGTGTATGTGTATAAATAGTTGTTTGCAGTTTTATTAGAAGGTAGCCTCGTGTAACCGCCACCACAATCAAGATAGAGAACTGTTTTATAGTTTTATACTCCCTTTCCCTAGTCATTCGTAACCACTGACAACCACTGGTCTGTTCTCCATTTTGTAATTTTGATATTCCAAGAATGTTGTATAAGTGGAATCATCCGGTATGTAACCTTTTGAGATTGGCTTTTTTCACTAAGTATAATTCCCTCAAGATCAGTCCAAGTTATTATATATCAGTAGTTTGTTCCTTTTTATTGCAGAATAGTATTGCATGGTATGGATGTACCCCCAGTTTAACCATTTATTGGTTGAAGGACATTCGAGTTGTTTCTAATATTTGACTATTATGAATGGAGCTATGGAAATATATGTGTAGGTTTTTGCATGAACATAATTTTCATTTCTCTGGGATGAAACCCCAAGAGTGCAGTTGCTAAGTTCTATAGTAAGTGCATGTTTGATTTTAAAAGAAACTGCCAAAGTGTTTTCTAGAGTATCTTATATTAAGTTCCCACCAGCAATGTGTGAGTGATCCAGTTCATCCTCATCAGCATTTAGTGTTGCTACTTTTTAATTTTATTTTTATTATTTATTTATTTATTTTAAGGCAGAGTCTTGCTTTGTCATCAAGGCTGGAGTACAGTGGCGTGATCTCAGCTCACTGCAACCTCTGCCTCCCGGGTTCAAGTGATTCGCATGCCTTAGCCTCCTGAGTAGCTGGGATTACAGGCCCCGCTAGTAATGCTGGCCTAATTTTTGTATTTTTAGTAGAGACGGGGTTTCACCATATTGATCAGGCTTGTCTCGAACTCCTGACCTCAAGCAATCCACCTGCTTCAGCCTCCAAAAGTGCTGGGATTACAGGCGTAAGCCACCATGCCCAGCCAGATTGCTAATATTTTCAATGTTGTGTTTTGGAAGTTCTTTTTGTATTCTAGATACAAGTCTTTTGTAGAATATGTGGCTTGTAAATATTTTCATCCTCTTAACGGCATTTCACAGAGCAAAAATTTTTAATTTTGATGAGGTCCAGTTTATCAATTTTTCCTTTTATGAATGGTGCTTTTGGTGTCAAATATAAGAACTCTTTGCTGAGTCCTAGGTCTCCAAGATTTTCTTTGTTTTCTTCTAAAAGTTTTATAGGTTTTACATTTAAGTTCATGATCCATTCAAGTTAATTTTTATGTAAAGTATGAGGTTTAGGCCAAGGTTCATTATTTTGCCTATGAATGTCCAGTTATTTGACACAATTTATTAAAAAGGCCTTCCTTCTGCCATCCGTACTAATTTTTAATGCAGGTTTTCAAAAATTTTTACTTTATATTCTTATAGGCTCGAGAACTCTTCCTAAAAGCAGTAGAAGAAGAACAAAATGGAGCTCTCTATGAAGGTAAAAATTCAGAGCCCAGGTTCATATCATCATAACATTTTTGAATAATGACTCTGTTATTAACCATATTTTTTTTTTACTGTAACATATTTGGTATAGAACATCAGTTTTCTTAATACATTCTTCCTTCAGTACTCATTGGAAATTAGTTCCAGGAGCCTTTGTAGCTACCAAAATGCTCAAGTCCCTTATATGAATGGTCTAATATTTATATATAACTTACTTATTATGTAAATAGTTGTTATACTGTATTTTTTTGTTTTATTTTAAATATTTTTGATCTGCAGTTGGTTGAATCAGAGAATGTGAAACCCATGAATACAGAGAGCCAACTGTATTTGAAACTGTTTTTTAAAAAATGAAAAATAGAAATTGTTTTTCTATATAACCTGTCTTTTTGCAAAAAAATATTGCTGGGAAACATCATCATATTGGTAGGATAAGCAAAATAACTTTTTTTTTTACATTTAGCTTTAGTTATTCTTCATTAATACAGTATTTAAAATTGTTCATTTTACAATATGCTCTTTTTATGGGTGAAAATTACTTCAGAGGATGGGAATATAAAGGATAAATTGAGGAAAAAATACATGTTTTTCTTTCTAAGTTCCAATTTATATATTACTAACAGAAATATGTGGTAATATACATGTCAGCTTTGTGTCTTTTATTAACCCAATAGAAATGTGTAAATAAAGTGATAGGACTATTTACCATATTAAGTTTGTAACTATGCTTTCATTTTGTGGTAGTAAAGATAATTGAGGCATAGGAAAAATCCTTGTGCTTGAATCATTTAAAAATGCCCCAAAAGTAACATCATTCAGAGTTACTGCATTTATGTGCAAATTTCTTCTAGTGATAATTTTCTTTAGATTTTTAGAAAGGCCTAATTGGTCAAGTCCCTGTGCAGCCTTCCTTGGTTTGTGAAATTCGCATCTCTACTTACTGTATGGTAATTCATCCAGAATAATAGAACATGGCAGAATATATTAAATTATAAACTTCTTTGTAGGGAAAAAGAACTAGTCAGCCTCTACAGCTCCAAGTTCTACTGGTGTATCTCTGTGGGGAGAGTTAGTGAATATTACAGCTCCAAACTGCTTGTCTAGATTTGTAAAAAATAAGTTTTGAAGATTGCTTATGTAAATAAGAGGCAGCTGGGCTAAAGGAAGTTAAATTTAAAGGATAATTAAACAAACAAACTATTATTTATTCCACCCAGTAGGAAGCGTTTAATTTTCCTCAACTTTGTGTCTTAGAAAAGTTTGCTTAGAAGTGTTTTTGGCCAAGCATGGTAGCTGACGCCTCTAATCTCAGCACTTTGGCAGGCTGAGGCAGGAGGATCGCTTGAATCCAGGAGTTCAAGACCAGCCTGGGCAACATGGCAAGACGTTGTCTCTACAAAAAATTTAAAAATTAGCTGAGTGTGCTGACTGATGCATGCCTGTAGCCCTAGCTACTCAGGAGACTGAGGTGGGAGAATCACTTGAGCCTGGGAGGTGGAGTCTGCAGTGATCCAAGATCGTGCCAACTGCACTCCAGCCTGGACAACAGAGTGAGACCCTGTCTTAAAAAAAAAAAAAAAAGAAGTATTTTTGTTGGCTGTAGCAATTGCATCTTCAGAGCCCAAAGAAAGACAACTATTTAAAAATCATGATACATAAGAGGGTGAGGAAAAAGATGGGAAGGGCTAATACATAAGGGTAAAATACAACATCTAAAGTTTAGGGAAAAGTTTCTTTCTGAGCTGTAAGGTTTGGAAATAGTTTTGTGTCACTGAACTACTGTTGCATGTAGAAAAACAGAATTTGGCTGATTGTAGAGAAAGTTACCAAATTAAACCACAGTTAAGGGTAATCGAAGGAAATGACAAAAATGTGTGGTCATAGCTAATTTAGCTTTATTTCTTCTTTTAGCCATCAAGTTTTATCGTAGGGCTATGCAACTTGTACCTGATATAGAGTTCAAGATTACTTATACCCGGTCTCCAGATGGTGATGGCGTTGGAAACAGCTAGTGCGTATATAATTTGATAGACAGTAATGCATAGAGTTTGTTAAAGTTAAGCATCTTTGTCCTGTTGACTCTTAACGTAAGATGGTGCTAATTCTGTTAAGCTCTATACTCTATAGTATATCTTTGTTTATAAAGTTGTAGGAATTTTTTAATTAGGGAAATTGAAAGATTAAGACATGGAAATGCACCTTTTAAACAGATACAAAAATAATAAAATGAAAACGGTTTAAAAAAACAAAAGCAGTAGTTACTGAAAGGAGTAAATTAAAGGACACATTTCAACTTTCTGAAACCTATTTTAAGTAGAAAGTTTTAAAATGTAATTAGGATAAATTTGGCAAAATGTTAATAATGGTTAAAATTGAGTGATGGGTACATGGAATTTTATTACACTAGTTTCCTTTTGTATATGTTTGAAATTTTACATTTTAAAAAAGTCTTCTAATTTTATTAGGAAAATGCTGAACTATAAAAGATGTTATTATTCTCTTAATGTTTTTTTAGTAGAACATTAAAACTCTAACATTAAAAACACAGGTGCTAATATATTCCTAAAACAAATCATATTTGAATTATATAGTTGCCACTTGCATCAAAGCCATGAAGTAGTATTGGTTTTATGTGGATAAAGATCAAGAAAACATATTTTTAAGGCAATACTTTTGAAACTGTTTGCAAGACAATTATAAAATTGTTTTGGTTTAATTCCACTGTCTCCCAAAACTCAATTTGCTGATATTAGAAGGGAAGGGGGTCTGTACCCATGAGAGAATGTCAGGTTAAAAATAGACAGTACAGAGAAAAAAGTTTTGGTAATGAAATATTAGCTATTATATTAATATATTCCCTTTGTCATGAAATAATTGTCACCTTTATTGATAACATATGCTTATTGCCAATGTTTTTTTAACTGCATATGGTATTAACACTTAAGCTTTGAATACGTCATATTAAAAACATCCCAACGAGGTCAATATTAATAGAAGTGTTTAAATTTTCAGCTAATAATATTGTTCACCAAATTAGAGTTAACAGTATGAGGTAGTTCATACTTAAAATGAATCACTTGGGTTTTTTCTAAACCTTCTTTATATTTGGGTAGAGTTGTTTAGACTCAGCTCTTCGCCAGTTTTATAAATATGTGCCAGATGCTGTTAAGAAAGATTGTATTAAAATATTAAAGAGGCATTTCTTTTCTTTCCTATTTTTTATACAAACCCAGATGCTATGAAAGTTCCTTAAGGATTCATCTTTTTTTTTTTTTAATAAAATCTGATAAGCCCTAAAAGTTTGCCTTTTTTTTCTTTCCTGTAACATGTTTGTAGAATAGCCATTGAGTCCATCTAGCCTCAACCACACTTACATTTTGTTGTATTATAAAATGCCCTTCCTGTTTTTTGTTTTTTTTTTTAAGTCTGCATCACTTGAAACTTCCTGGGTTTCTAACTTCGCCTTCATACAATCCTCTTTGTAAGTCTGATCATCTTTAAGGTTTACCTTCAGTAAAAATAGAAAGCTCAGACATTTTTCTAGCACCCTTCACTACACATTTGCATATATTGATAGATGATTTGTGAACCCTAAGATGTTTTGAAAGTAGGTATTTTCCTCTCTGAAGGTAGGCTGATAAGGCAAATCTGTTAGAAAACGCTTGGCAAGTAAGTACCTCAGATGACATCTGTAGATTTGGTTTTTATCCAGTTAGAATAAATTAAGGTTAAAGAACATACTACATTAAGATTTTTGAAATCATTTGAAAGTTTTCACTAACTCATAAAATCTCTACTTTATAATACAATTAGTTAAATCTCAACACCTGTATCCAAAAATTCTAACTCTTTCTGGATGATAATTACTGAAGCTTTTTTCTTTGAAAAACTGGTATGGTATTCCTTTGTAAGGCAGGAGAAATTCATCACATTTAAAAATGTATCACATATTGAATAAGCTTTAGGTGACTTTTTGTAAAGCAAATTTGAAAATGCTATGAAAAATCAGTTCTAAACTATATGCTTGTAGACTGAGGCACTTAATTTATTCACCTTCCTTTTTTCAGCATTGAAGATAATGATGATGATAGCAAAATGGCAGATCTCTTGTCCTACTTCCAGCAGCAACTCACATTTCAGGAGTCTGTGCTCAAACTGTGTCAGCCTGAGCTTGAGAGCAGTCAGACTCATATATCAGGTGTGAATACTTGTTTTTTATAACTCAGTGAGAAATATCTTAACCTTAAAGATTTCCAAATTTATAAGGTCAGATAATTTGCCAGATAACTGCTGCTTTAGTTCAGAATAGGATGGAAGATCTAGTTATAATTATCATTTGCATATACTATTAAGCTGTTTTGTGGTTTTGTTTTGTTTTGTTTTTTTGAGACAGTCTCACCCTGTCACCCACGCTGGAGTGCAGTGGTGCAATCTTGGCTCACTGCAACCTCTGCCTTCCGGGTTCAAGCGATTCTCCTGCCTCAGCCTCCCAAGTAGCTGGGATACAGGCGTGTGCCACCACGCCCTGCTAATTTTTTGTATCTTTAGTAAAGACAGGGTTTCACTATGTTGGCCAGGCTGGTCTCAAATTCCTGACTTCATGATCCGTCTGCCTCGGCCTCTGAAAGTGCTGGGATTACAGGCATGAGGCACTGCACCCAACCCAGTAGTAAGCTGTTTTAAAATCTAAAGCAGAACAGTTTGTAGTGCTGTTGTTTAAGGATGCCATACCTTTTTCAGTAAAGATCTAACAGGGTAAGTCTGAGTTGTTGAGGTAGCCCTAAGAAAACTGGAGGAATACTGGTATCATGAAGCATTTCAACCATGTTGGACAATTGTCCTGAGACAGGCTGAATGTTTAGAAATTAATGTATTTTTGGCTGGGCATGGTGACTCATGCCTCGACTGTAATCTCAGCACTTTGGTAGGCTGAGGTGGGAGGATCACTTGAGGCCAAGAGTTCAAGACAAGCCTGGCCAACATGGTGAAAGCCCAACTCTACTAAAAATACAAAAATTAGCTGGGCGTGGTGGCACATACTGGTAGTCCCAGCTACTTGGGAGGCAGAGGCTGCAGTGACCTGAGATTGCGCCATTGCACTCCAGCCTGGGCAACAGAGCAAGACCCTGTCTCAAAACAAAAAGAAAGAGATTAATGTATTTTTAATATGTTAAATATTGTTTGGCTCAGGGCTCTTTCAGAGGAGGACAATTGAAAGTTTTCAAGGAGATGAAAATAACTTTAGTGTTAATAGATGCAATATGGATCACACACATACATAGTAGATTATTTTTCTAAAACATTTAATATATCTGGTATGAGGGAAAATAGTGTTTTATAAAAAGTAGCTTCAGATCTATACTGAAAAAACAAAGATGTTTATGTCTTGATGTTAAGAACCATTCATTATTATTATTATTGAGTAGCTAAATACATTCATGCTTCAGCTCTGAGCAATACAGAGGGTGTCATTTATAAATTTCTAGGAAGATATAAATGTACTGGGAATGTGGTTGTGACAACAGAATGACATACAGAAGAGTCACTGAAGGCTGATTTTCTTTTGCAGTGCTGCCAATGGAGGTCTTGATGTACATCTTCCGATGGGTGGTGTCTAGTGACTTGGACCTCAGATCATTGGAGCAGTTGTCGCTGGTATGCAGAGGATTCTACATCTGTGCCAGGTACTAAGTTTTTGTTTTTGTTTTTTAAACAACTCAGACAACGGTGAAAAGAAAGATGCTCCTTTGCCAATTTTGAGAAAATTATTTGATTGGTATTCTGAGTTAAAGCTTAGAATAAACAAGTTTTGCTAAGCTGTACTTAATTTTCTCAAATAACTTAGAATTTAAAGGCTAGAATATGCTGGGTTTCTAGGGTATAGAATAATATATAGGACAGATGTAGTAACCCATACTGCTTCCATAGGGTTTGCATGCCAGCTTAACTGATATGGGAAAAAGAATTATATTAGAAAAATATATTCAAGTCATCCTTATAGTAACTGTAAATCCATTGTGGTAATGGTTTAGAATAAAACAGCACTCGAATTTTCTTGTGGCTCATTAAAAGTTATTCTATATTTTGAAAATTTTTCTGTGTGGGAAAGGACTCTATTCAATAAATGGTGCTAAGATAACTGGCTAGCCATGTGCAGAAGATGGAAACTGGATCCTTTCCTTACACAATATACAGAAATCAAATCAAGATGGATTAAAGACTTAAATGTAAAACCTAAAACTATAAAAACCCTTAGGCCAAGGCGGACAGATCAACTGAGGTCAGGAGTTTGAGATCAGCCTGGCCAACATGGTGAAACCCCATCTCTACTAAAAATACAAAAATTAGCCGGGCTTGGTGGCACGGGTCTGTAGTTCCTGCTACTTGGGAGGCTAAGGTAGGAGAGTTGCTTGAACCCAGGAGGCGGAGGTTGCAGTTGTGCCAGCAACTGGGTGTGTCCAGCCTGGGGGACAGAGCAAGACTCTGTCTCAAAAAAAAGAATAAATAAAATTTATAAGGAACTTAAATTCACAAGCAAAAAACAACCCCATTAAAAAGTGGGCAAAGGACGTGAACACTTTTCAAAAGATATATATGTGACAAACAAGTGTATGAAGGAATTCTCAGCATCACTAATCATTAGAGAAATGCAAATCAAAATCACCATGAGATATCATCTCGCACCAGTCAGAATGGCTATTATTAAAAATAAAAAGGATGCTGGTGAGGCTGCTGAGAGAAGGCAACGCTTCTATGCTGTTGGTGGGAATGTAAACTAGTTCAGTCACTGTAAAAGCAAGTTTGGCGATTCCTCAAATAACTTAAAAGAGAAACTACCAGCCAGCCGCGGTGACTAACACCTGTAATCCCAGCACTTTGGGAGGCCAAGGTAGGCGGATCATGAGGTCAGGAGATCGAGACCATCCTGGCTAACACGGTGAAACGCCGTCTCTACTAAAAATACAAAAAAATAGCCAGGCGTGGCGGCATACGCCTGTAGTCCCAGCGGCTGATGAAGCTGAGGCATGAACCCGGGAGGCGGAGCTTGCATTGAGCCGAGATCGCGCCACTGCACTCCAGCCTAGGCGACAGAGCGAGACTCCGTCTCAAAAAAAAAAAAAAAAAAAGGAGGGAAACTACCATTTGACCCCAGCGATCCCATTATTGGGTATATACCCAAAGAAATATAAATCATTCTGCCATAAAGACACATGCACACGTATGTTTGTTGCAGCACTATTCACAATAGGCTGACCTGGACTCAGCCTAAACGCCCATCAACAGTAGACAGGATAAAGAAAATGTGGTACATACATGCCAGGGAATACTACAAACCCATAAAAAAGAATGAGATAGTAACTTTTGCAGGCCAGATGTGGTGGCTCACGTGTAATCCCAGCACTTTGGGAAGCCAAGGTGGGAGGATCAGTTGAGCTCAGGAGTTTGAGACCAGCCTGGGCAACATGGTGAAACCCCGTCTGTACAAAAAATATGAAAGTTAGCTGGGCATGGGGGCGTGCGCCTATAGTCCCAGTTACTTGGGGGACTGAGGTGGGAGGATTGCTTGAGCCAGGAGATCGAGGCCGCAGTGAATTGAGCCATGTTCATGCCACTGCATTCCAACCTGACAAAGTGAGACTTTGTCTCAAAAAAAGAGATAATATTC
This sequence comes from Piliocolobus tephrosceles, assembly GCF_002776525.5. Taxonomy (NCBI): domain Eukaryota; kingdom Metazoa; phylum Chordata; class Mammalia; order Primates; family Cercopithecidae; genus Piliocolobus; species Piliocolobus tephrosceles. Next base: position 115,973,571 of record NC_045438.1, on the reverse strand, counting down.
TTTGCAGCAACATGGATGAAGCTAGAGGCCATTATCCTAAGTGAATTAACATAGGGATAGAAAACCAAACACCGCATGTTCTCACTTACAAGTGGGAGCTAAATATCTAGGCACACATTGACACAAAGAAGGGAACAATAGATACGGGGCCTACTTGAGGGTGGAGGGTGAGAGGAGTGTGAGGATCAGAAATACCTATTGGGTACTATGCTTATTGCCTGGATGACAAAATAACATATACACTAAACCCCCATGACACACAATTGATCCATAGAACCAACCTGCACATGTACTCCTGAAACTAAAAAGTTAAAAAAATTTTTTTTGCTATGCAAAGAATAATTCTAGTTTAATATAAGGTCATTTGAGACTAGTCTGTCATGGGCATCTTATATAAAAATATATACTTAGTCTTTATATAGAATTTTTAAAAATAACTTTTGTTCTTAAAATTCAGATCCATTATTTTTAAATTAATTCCATTTGGAATCTTGTAGTTTTCATAAAATGTTTGAATTTCTTGAAGACTCTTTTTCACAATTCTGTGTGCTGTCTATTTAACAAGTACCTATTAAACACCTAGTGGATTGCCACTAGGGTCTCTAGCACTGTTGTGTCAACCTAAATAACAAGCAGAGAGACTCTCTAAAAGAAATTCATTTGAGAATAATACATTGCAATGGGAATACACATGCCATATTAAACTATTCAGGGAAACAAAGGTTTTTAAAGGAAAAAATGAGGATTACATAATTGTTTTGAAATAATCCTTGACTACACAGATCAGTAACAAGGGTGACACCAGTCTGAGATTGGACAGGCAGTTTCTTGGGCAGATGTCCTTGCAGCGAAAGTATTTTTTGTGTAAGGTTGTGATGGCCTTTGTGCAAAGTTGTGTTTTTTATAGTCTTTTTTGTTAACCATACTTATTACAGAAGCCTGAGAACCTTCTCTTCATGGCCTTCTGCAGCTCTCTTTGTAAGGGTTTTCTTAACATTAGTGACTCCATTTTTATTTTAACAACTTTCACATTTTCCCCTTTTGATCAGTATCTTTCTCTGATCAGTCATCCTGCAGTTAGGTTTTGACATCCCATAGTACCAGGATAGACGGATCCTGGTTGCTAGTCTCATCCCATGTTGGGGAGAAAGATTAACGACTAGGAGTCCATGTCAAAACCCTTTTAAGCCGCATTTGGGCAAGAAGGGACGTTTGAAGGGAATGACTCTCAGGCTGTGTCTACCTGGATTCCATTATTAAGTTTGATTTTTGTCTGTTCCATAGTCTTTTTTACTCAAAATGCTGGGCCAGCATTATTGTTAGGTGTGGTACTTCTGCAGAAATTTAACAAGTAACAGATACAAAGTTAATAGTAATATGATAATTCCAATTTGCGTAATGGTTTTGAGCCATGAACCTAGGCTTAAAAACGACTAATTGAGTAGATCAGTGACCACAGGGGATTAGCTGAGACCATGTAATCATGCGATCTGTTTTCTTATTTTGTGTACATGGGTCTCAGCTTTATCAGAGGGATTTATCTAGGTACAGCATGTAGTACTAGTGATAGCACAGATATTTTCTTCTGTAACCAATGAATACTAAAGGATTTCTTGGGTTAGGTTCTGTTAAGTTACCAGCAGAAGCTATTGATTATGAAATTTCAATTACACCATTATCCTGTCAAGTGAAAAAAGTAGCATTAAATGGGGGTAAAAGTCTTATTATGAAATGGTTCTGGTGTCATGGGAAAAGTCGTCTACAGCTTTCACAAAAACATCAGCTTCTCCTAATTTATGTTTGAATGTCTCTGGTCATGATATTGTTGTGTGGCTCATAGATCAGGCATGAGACTTGTTTCTTAAACTTTGAATAGTTTCAGCTTATAGGGCTTTAGGAACAGAAGTTTTTGTTTTTAGTTGGAGTGTTGTGGTCCAATCCTGAAGGAAACTAGGAGAATTCATGAAACAGTCCAGTGTACGTGTGGATAACAACAGGTGTGTTGTAGTTTTTTTTTTTAAGAAATTTTTTTTCCTACATTGATCATATAGGAATTTCAGATTTAAAAATCTCTTGAGGTTAGGAAGTCAAAGACAGGTAGACTTTAGACTTTACTTAGGGTCTTAAGGTTCTTGGGCCTGCTGGGAAGTGACAGGTTTTACTCAGGATAAGGCTGAGAACTCTTGAAGCCAGATGTTTTATGCACATTCTTAAATATGACATTTTCAGTCAAAGCCTTGGTAATATAACTAATGTTTCTAATTGTATCCTCATATAAAGAGTAGATTTTTATTGAACTTATATAAATAAAAATAATATGAATAGTTTCTGAATTTTGGAGAAATCAAGTAGGGAGAAAAAGCAAATGGTTCCACCTTTGTTCACAAAAGTCTACTAACATCATAAAGACATTCTCTTCTAATTTACATCAATTTTATGTAATTTTTTTTTTTTTGCTGCTTGATCTTTATTAGTAGTTCTATGAACTCATGAATTTATTAGAGTTCTGGAAATTTTTATTTAGTCCACTGATCTTAAAGTTACCAGAAATCTTTGTTCAAGAGTACTGCTAGAGTCTTTTCCATGAACAGCAGCTTTGGACTGTAGCTGATTGCAAATGTTTTTGGAGAATTCAAAATAATAATTGTGATGACAAAAACTTAGAATAGCCATGTAAAATCTGGTGAAAGTTCTCAGTTGACAAAGAAATTTAGTTATTTTTAGTACATGTAGCATTTTAAGATAACAACCAGAATCATGACCGACAGTGTCACATCAGGACTATCAGACTTTTATATAAATTTCATCAAATCTTTAGAATACATTAATAACATCTATACAAATACAGCTTTAGAAAATATTTGATATAATAGAAATTTGTAACTAATAGCATACTAGATTTTTATGAGTTTACATAGTTTTTGAAACATTTATATCAATAACATACCCATAAATGTAACTGAAAGAAGATCTAATACTTATTATTTAGCAGTGCCTCCTATACAATTTACCGAGTGAGGTTAATCATTTGCTATATCTACAGGATGAGAGATACGTTCTTTGAGGCTTTCCAGGAGCCCAACTAGAAAATCCCAAAGTTGGCTGGGTGTGGTGGCTCACACCTGTCATGCCAGCACTTTGGGAGGACAAGGCAGGCGGATTACCTGAGGTCGGGAGTTCGAGATGAGCCTGACGAACATGGAGAAACCCCTTCTCTACTAAAAATACAAAATTGGCTGGGCGTGGTGGTGCATGCCTGTAATCCCAGCTACTCGGGAGGTTGAGGCAGGAGAATTGCTTGAACCTGGCGGAGGGTGCGGTGACCTGAGACCGCACCATTGCACTCCAGCCTGAGCAACAAGAGCGAAAATCCATCTCAAAAAAAAAAAAAGAAAATCTCAAAGTTATTTTTAGATTGGAAGGCCTTAATTTAGGATCTTGATTCTGGGGAAACCTGCCAGAGATGTCAAAGGTTCAAAACATTTGATCAAAACAAAATTGCTAGCTACTGCAAAGTTACTCATTTAACCATACTGATAATCAAAAGATCTTAAAAGCAGTGCAGAAAGTTACATGGATGTAAAAGCCTTAATCCTTTTAAAGCTCAGTTCTCCTAAGTAACCAAAAACCTAATCAAGAAAACACAGGCGTTATATTGATAAAACATTAAATTTTTTTTTAGGCCAGTTGCCAAAAAGATAAAGAAATACCTTTTGTAGGGTATTTGCTTCTCCTTGTGGGAAACCTATTTAGGTAACTTGGAAGTTAAACCTGATAGAAAGGGTACTTGAATTTAATTAGGGACAGGAAGTGTCCAGGGTTACATGTCTACATTAGAGAGGAATATAAACAAGAAAACTAGTAACTTGAGCAGGAGAATACGTGGCTCTTAAATAGCATAGGAAGTTTCCTGGTTACATGGAATAATTCAGATACCGTGTAAAGCCGAAAGTACCGAATCAAGTTATATTGGAGGAAAACATTGCTCTTCTAGACCTTTAAACTAAACATTTCAGGCCGGACATGGTCACACATGCCTGTAATCCCAGCACTTTGGGAGGCCAAGGTAGGAGGATTGCTTCAGCTCAGGAGTTCAAGACCAACCTAGACAATACCTCTACTAAAAAAGCAAAAAAATTACCCGGGTGTGATGGTGCACACCTAGCTACTTGGGAGGCTGAGGCAGGAAGATGGCTGGAGCCTGGCTGCAGTGAGCTATAATCACGCCACAACAGCCTGAGTGATGGAGTGAGACCCTGTCTCAAAAAAAAAAAAAAAAAAAAAAAAAAAAAAACCAGGTGCAGTGGCTCACACTTATAATCCTAGTAATTTGGGAGGCTGATGTGGATTGATGGGTTGGTCCCAGGAGTTCAAAGACCAGCCTGGGCAACGTGGTGAAACCCCATCTCTACGATAAAATAGAAAAATTAGCTGGATGTGGTTTGTGTACCTGTGGTCCCAGCTGCTCAGGAGGCTGAAGCTGGAGGATCACCCAAGCCCAGGAGTTCAAGACCACAATAAACCATGATCATGCCACTGCACTCCAGCCAAGATGACAGAGTGTGAGATCGTATCTCAAAAAAAAAAGAAAAAGATAAACATTTCAGTGTCAGGCTATTAACAGCAGAGCGAGAACTAGAGGGAAAAAATTAAGAGGAGTTGACAAAAAGGTTGAAGGAGAGAGTTATCACCCTAGCCAAGCAAAAAGATACACTTTTTCAAGGGTAGAAAGAACAGAAGGCAATGGTGTATGACCTGCAAATCATGTGCAGGAGGGGTACAGCAAAAGTTGAACTTCTGATATAAATCTGAGAAGTTTCAGAAAGAACAATTTTACCTTGAGAAGTGAAATTACCATTCTGAGTGAAAAAGACAGCATTTCCAACCTGGAACTAGGGAAATTAATTAGATCCCAGGAAGAAATAGAAACTGTAGTTTTGCAGATGGCTGTTCAACAGATTTTAGAATTTAAAATCAAAACCTCTTCCAGTTTTATTAATACTAAGAGGAAATTAATACTTTAAGAAAACCTCATTGTTCTAACAGAGGACCAAGTTTTTTAGTTTTGTACTAGTGTATTTATAATAGCAAAGCTCAATCTTTAGAAAGACTTATAAACAATTCTCTTCAATTATAGCCAACTTGACCACACACAAAATCTTTTATGAACCTTATCACAGCTTACATTGATGATATGCTTGGACTTTCTGCTCTGTTGTATACCTTCCTCTTTTTTAACCAGTCATTTTACTTTAGGACACAAATCTACCATACAAGATTCTTTTTTGTACAAAATTATTTTTCACCTTTTTTTTTTTTAACCAAAAATATATCTTTGTAACTTTCTTCACATCTCTCTCTCCTACTTACTGATTTGTTTCTTATTCCATATTTTGAAATAGGCTTTAAATAACCTTCAAATTACACAAAATTCTTTATTTAATCTTGGCTAACATGTCATAGGCAGTGAGTTTTATCTCAACATGAATGGAAAAGTCAGCAGATTTCAAAGTATAAAGAAAAAAAGAACTTAGACCATATATATTCTATAGTTGCAGGTTTTTGAATGATGATAATTTGAGCTGTAAATTTTTCTTGATGTAATTTTGCTCATCAGTTTAAAAATGTGCACAAGAATAGGCTATAAGATGTAGTCTGCTGGAATCCCAGAAAACCTGGCATGTTTTAACATTTGAGAATCCTATTCTGTTCTTATTACTCTCTTGAGAGGAAAGAAAATTCTGCAAATCCTGTCAGGGAAAGTCAGGAGTTTAGACCTGTGTTTTAGATGGTGGTGACTGCCCTAGTGGTTTGTCTTTTTTTTTTTTTTCTTTTTTCTCTTGAGACAGTCTACTCTGTCACCCAGGCTGCAGTACAGTGGCACGATCTTGGCTAATTGCAACTTCCACCTCCCGGGTTCAGGCGATTCTCCTGCCTCAGTCTCCCAAGAAGCTGAGATTACAGGCATGCACCACCATGCCTGGCTAATTTATGTATTTCTAGTAGAGACAGGATTTCACCATTTTGGCCAGGCTCATCTCTAACTCCCAACCCCAGGTGATCCGCCCACCTCAGTCTCCCAAAGTGCAGGAATTACAGGTGTGAGCCACTGTACCTGGCCCTAGTGGTTTTTAATTAGCCATCTTGTGCCCAGCATTCAGAATCTTTATTTCTGCTCGTGGAAGATTTTCAGAAGCAGCAAGGGAAAAGAGTCAAATCAAATCAAAAGCCAAAATAAGAATGTTCACAAATATTTTAGCCCAGGCATTGCAGATCAAACAAAATATTAAACTGAGTGCACAGACAAAATCAAAAGTAAATTCACCAGAAGACGTGAACAGAATGTAAATTCTGTAGAAACCAAGAATACCCAATCTAAAAAGACATTTTTCTTTACACCAGAAAGGACTTACCAGGAATTACATAAAGTTTATCATCTCAAAAAGGGGTGTATGGTCCTTTATTAAGGCGACCTTATCCAAACCAGATCCCAGATTATATCAAGAAGCCTCTACCAAAAGGAAGGAGGCTCAGCCTGAAAGAAAATTCACCAGGGCAGAAAAAGCAAGCCATGGAAGTAGAGTGCTCAGAGCACTCAAGTCAGTACTGCACACTGGTTCTAAGAATCTCTGATTCCTTCAGGTAATACTCTTTTCAGATCCCACTTCTGACACTTTGGTATGTCAACCTAAATAACAAACCACCTAAATAACAAATTCCCAAAAATTATTTGGGATTAGAGCATCACAATGGGAATACACATGCCATGGTAAACCATGTGCTTATTCAGGGAGGTAAAGGCAGGCAGGTTTTTAAAGGAAAAAATGAGAAGGATTACATAATTGTTTTGGAAATAATTATCCTTGGCTACAAAGATCATTAACAAGGGTAATGCCAGTTCAAGTTTGCACAGGCAGTTGGCTGGGCAGATGTCCTTGTAGAAGTATTTTTTGTATAAGGTTTAATGGCCTTTGTGCAGGGTTGTATTTTTTGTAGTCTTTTTTTGTTATCAGGCATACAAGCATGAGAACCTTATTTTCATGGCCTTTCCCAGCTCTGTCAGAATTTTCTTCACATTAGTGATTTCATTTTGATTTTGACAACTTTCATGGTTATTCCATTAACTTGTAATTGTATGTGAGAAAATACTATAAAGCAGGAATTGGGTTGGTCTGAGTGCAGTGGTCGTTTACATCTAATTGATCACAACCAGTTACAGATTTGTTTGTTCCTTCCCCACTGCTTAACTTGCCTAGCCTAAAAACAAAAACAAAAAAAGAATTGGTTAAGCAAATATTCAGGAGTAAAACTTCATGTGTCATCATAAAAGTAATTGTTTAAAAGCAAACGTTTTAAATATACATTTTAACAAATTTGAGAGGACTTACCGTTTTCAATCTGACACTGATAAGTAGTTTTTGCTTCATTTACTTATTTATGAATGAATGAACAGGACAAGGTCTTGTTCTGTCGCCCAGGCTGGAGTGCAGTGGTGCCGTCATGGCTCACCGCAGCCTCAAACTCCTGGCCTCAAGCCACCCTCCTGCCTCAGCCTCCTGAGTAACTGGAATTACAGCCATGTGTCACCATGCCTGTTTAATTTTTTTTTTCATCTTGTATTTTTCCCTGGTTCATTTAAAAAAAATTTTTTTAAGAGGCAGGGTCTTGCTACATTGCCCGGGCTAGTTTTTGCATCTTTAAAACTGAATACTTAACTGGGTGTGGTGGTGCACGTGCCTGTAGTCCTAGCTGTTCAAAAGGTTAAGGCAGGAGGATTATTTGAGCCTAGGAGTTCTGGGCTCTAGTGCACTATGCTGACTGGGTGTCCACATTAAGTTCAGCATCAGTGTAGTAAAATCCCAGGAGCGGGGAACCCCCAGGTTACCTAAGGAGGGGTGAACTAGCCCAGGTTAGAAATGGAGCAGGTCAGAACTCCCATGCTGATCAGTAGTGGGATCATACCTGTGAATAGTCTCTGCACTCCAGCATGGACAACATAGTGAGACCTCATCACTTTAAAAAAACAAAACGAACAGACCCTGAATATTTTAAGTTAGAGATGGAGTTAAAAATATTTTTAGTTAAGCAGAATCATGTCAATTTGGTGGGGGGGGGGGGGGGGGTTGTTTTGAGATGGAGTCTCACCCTGTCACCTAGGCTGGAGTGCAGTGGTGTAGTCGTGGCTCACTGCAACCTCCGTCTCCCAGGTTCAAGCAATTCTCCTGCCTCAGCCTCCTGAGTAGCTGGGACTATAGGCACCTGCCACCATGCCTGGCTAATTTTTGTATTTTTAGTAGAGAAGGGGTTTCACTATGCTGGCCAGGCTGGTCTCGACCTCCTGACCTCATGATCCACCTGCCTCGGCCTCCTAAAGTGCTGGGATTACAGGCATGAGCCACCGTGCCCAGTCCCTGCATTAATTTTTTAAACAAAGTCCTGTTGGTACTCCCTTCAAAATTTATCTCCAGTCTGACCATTTTACCACTTCTGCAACAACCCTTCGGACTCAGCCACTCTTCTGTTTGGTTTGGGTTATATAGTGGCATCCTACTTGGTCTTCCTGTTTCCACTCTTATACCCCTAGAGCATATTCTCCATAAACCACCAGAGTGATCTTTTGAAATAAAAGCATAAATTATGTTCAGAACCCTCCAGTGGCATCCATCTCATGTAAATAACCACTCCTGCCTACATGATGCCACCTCACTTGCCCCAACTGCCTCATCGTATAGTTCCCTCTGCACAATGCCCACTTTGCCACAGCTGTGTGCTCCTGCTGACCCTTGGGCGAGCCCACCAGTCACACTTCTGCCTGAGGGCCTTGCACATGCTCTGACTGCTGCCTGAGATACTTATCCCCATCACTATGATCACCTTCCAAGAGAGGCATTTCCTGGCTTCCCTATCTGAGATAGCCTCTATTTCCTCATCAGCATCATTTCTGTCTGCTGACTCTACTTTGTCTGTTGGTTGATTTTTGCACTAAGCATACTACTAGAAGCTTTTCTCTCAATTTGCTTTCCCACAGTAAAAGAGCAGGGCCTTTGTCTTGTCCATTAGTTTCTCCTCAGAACAGTGCCTCCCAGGTGTTCAACAAATACTTGCTAAATAGAAGATGGCTGACAGCAAAAATATTTATGTCTATGTGTAGGGACTTGGTCTTTATTGACATTGTGCTTTTATTCCCTAGAGACCCTGAAATATGGCGTCTGGCCTGCTTGAAAGTTTGGGGCAGAAGCTGTATTAAACTTGTTCCATACACATCCTGGAGAGAGATGTTTTTAGAACGGCCTCGTGTTCGGTTTGATGGTAGGTTGGATTCTGTAGAACTCAGCAGTAATAGTGATCTGTAATGCTGATTTTGATAAATATGCCATTTCAATTTTCCATGATGAATGTGAGTACTGTAAGCATGTTTAAAGGAAACCACAGTAAAATAATGCTGGAAATGTCTTAATATTATAATATTTAACTTTTTAAAATTATTTTCATAGGAGTGTATATCAGTAAAACCACATATATTCGTCAAGGGGAACAGTCTCTTGATGGTTTCTATAGAGCCTGGCACCAAGTGGAATATTACAGGTACCACTGTAGTACACTGAGTGAGTGGAAAATTCTCTCTCTCCATGTATTAGTTAAATGGACATCTGTTCTTTGTTGCTTTTAATTTACCCACAAAATGGCCCTCAGTATTTTTATCTAGTAATACAAGAATTGCACTCAAAAAACCAATAGGCTAATATAAATTACAGAATTTCTTCTGGCCTCTTTTAGATTTCTCCTTGTCTTTTGCCCTGGGTATATTTGCCTTTTCAAATAGCTTGTGCTTTTATTCCATTTTATTGCTTGCCAAATATTACTGGCCTTTAGAAAAAAAATAGACATGTTAACCGTTGTGTGTGGATCTCACTTTGTTTGAAATTGTGCTTTGGAAAAAGCACAGAACTTTGATAAGACAATATTTGACTTTTATTCAATGAGTAAAACTTAAAAGTTCAACAGTTTTCCCTGAGGAAGGTGATAAAGTATCTTTGGTTCTTTGTTGCTGGACTAACAGGTAGTCAGTCATATTTGTTTTAATGTTTTAGCAGTTCTTTAGCCCATGGTATTTCAGTGTTGGTTTCATAGCTATGAATAGGTATAGGTACTGATAGTTAAGGACATATTTTATACTTCGTGTGTGGGTTGTGTTTTGGTCTTCTTTTTCTTATTACATAGGTACATAAGATTCTTTCCTGACGGCCATGTGATGATGTTGACAACCCCTGAAGAGCCTCAGTCCATTGTTCCCCGTTTAAGAACTAGGAATACCAGGTAGTATTTTTTTTTTAATGGCTCTCCATCCAGTCTACGTTTTATGTGGTTGCTTGCAGGTTAAAGTAACCCAGTGCTTCCTTCACTTAATACTGGATGATTTTAAAAGCAGTCATTTGGGGGCTTAGAAAAAATACCAATTTCTGGGCTTTTCCTTAGAAAATCTACTTCAGTAGGTCTTTGGAGCCTTGGAATTGAGGTTTACTCAATCTTAGCTGATTCTTTTCAAGCAAGAATAAACACTGTTGTAATTTGTTACTTCTTAGATTACTTAAATCCACTTAATAACTGATTTGGATGCAATTTGTGGTTTTTTTAAGGACTGATGCAATTCTACTGGGTCACTATCGCTTGTCACAAGACACAGACAATCAGACCAAAGTATTTGCTGTAATAACTAAGAAAAAAGAAGAAGTGAGTATACGAGGTGGAATTAATAGTTTTCTTACCTTAATAGCCTATTCATCCAAGCATTCTCGATTAGAATGACAAAGAAACCCTCTGATTATTATAGAATATATATTAACTTCTAGCAATCACTGAAGAAAGCTGGAGAGGATCAGCTTGTTTGTTTTTTACCAGATAGTTTGTTTTTTATATATAAAAATGTAAAGCTGAAATCTCATGTGAAATAACTAGTAAAATTATACCTGAATATGTTTTTGGCTCTGCTCATTTCGAATCACAGGGGTTTTTTCTTCCTAAATTAGCTCATACAGTTAATTCTTTCCATAAGGATACTGTTAGAACTTCAGTTTCTACTGGAAATAACGTAACTTCAGATAATTTTCTTCCTGCTCTTATAAAAGGAAAAAAATGCCAAGCAGATATGATTACTGACATTCTAGAGTGCTTTAAATTCTCTTAACAGATTGGTAGCCTAATTTTTTCACAACCTTTCTCCATATGCATGTTTTCAATGCTGGTTAAAAATTGTTATATGTACCCAAGAAGCCAGTTGTATGGTATTTGAGATAAATATTAATATTTACTTGTTGTCTTTATAATTAATACAGCTTTTGAAGGATATTTCTCTTGTATGAAATCCCCCCTTCTCTAACATCATATGTCAAGACAGGACAGAATTTCATCTGCGGGTCCTATAACCTTGTGGCTGCCTGTTGCTGGCATCTCCACTTCCCTCTGATGGGTTCCTGGAGCCTGGGCGGCAGCAGCCTGAGAGACAGAGTTGCTTTGATTGTGACTGCAGGTTTCCTGAGGTCAAAATTGGGAATTTGGAAGGCCTTAGTTGCTTAGGTTTTATCTAATAAAAGAGTTTAGGAACTCCCATGTAGAATGTCAATTTTCTCTTCAGAATATGATGAAACATTCATAGTGTTTTGTTTTTGTTTCGTTTTGTTTTATTTAGCAACAGTATTTGCAGAAGTGTAATTCTAATGAAACGTCACGGCTGTTTGCTCACTTATTTTACTGTTATTGCAAAAGATAAGTTATACTCTGTGCTTTTTCTACATCCTTCACCAATTTATCACTTTCCCTCTTAAAAAATGTCCAAGTGTTTTCCAGTAGAAGGAAATACTAGGCTTAAAGGTAGGAGATAATAATTTTACATCCCATCTATGTAACGTTGGTTACATAGTAGTTTTACCTCCCTGGATCTTTATTTTTTTAGCTAGTAAATAGAAATAATGCAATCATATTTAACACATGAGGTTATTGTGATGATTAACTGAGATGATGATGATGATGGGGGAAAACCTGATATTTTTAGAGTATTTAGCAATTTTTAAAGCACTCATATGTTCTGGTAATATTCAAAACAACTCTTTACTGCATGCAAATAGTATGTTACTTTTAGTGTCACTGTTGCATAATATTTCTATAAACATAGCAGTGAGGTAAGGTTTCATTATAGGTTGTGCATCTTTTCTTTTGCAGAAACCACTCGACTATAAATACAGATATTTTCGTCGTGTCCCTGTACAAGAAGCAGATCAGAGTTTTCATGTGGGGCTACAGCTATGTTCCAGTGGCCACCAGAGGTTCAACAAACTCATCTGGATACATCATTCTTGTCACATTACTTACAAGTAGGTGAATGCAATAAAAATAACAAGGTTACACTATAAATGTATACTTCATATCCAGCTTAAGAATTTCAGATGTGTTTCTAATTTCTCTGAGTTACATTACAAACTAAAACCAATACTACTACAAACTACTACAAACCAAGAAAATGGCCCAAATGAAAAAGACTAAGCATGCTTGAGGAAGCAGAGCATCTGGAACACTCATATAGTGCCCATTGGAATGTGAATTGGTACCACCACTTTGGAAATAAAAGTAGCATTCCATGGGGAGAATGGTACTTAGTCAGCTGTGAGCTGTCCATGCATGACTTAAAGCCGTTTTAAAATACCACATCATTTTTCTTTTCCCACAGTTCAGTTACCATTTTTTGCTTTATTTCCTTTGTTTTATCCTCAGGGCTTATACACTGATTTAATAAAATTGTAGTTAGGAAAGTAAGTCTACTAAAAAAATAAGATTGCAGGTATTCCAAAGCCAAATCTGTTAGGTGATTCCTATTTAAAACTCTTTGTTCTATGCAGTAGCATTTACCTGTACATCATAACCAGTGAACTGAAGAGGGGAGGTGTGAGAAAGGAGCCATACAGAAATACATAAAACTTAAAAAGAAAGTGAAATATCAAGTCCTGTGGCTATTAAGGTTAATTAACTCTTGTTCGATTTGAAAGAATATTAGTACGTGACTGAAGGCTCTTCGTTCTGCTTGATCCCAAAATTTTGAGAGAGAAGTTTTGAGGTCAGCTTTCATTAGCCTCTTTGCAACCTTAACCACATTGTTGAAAACTGTGTCACATTTCCACTTTACAAATAACTTTTCCCCGCTCATTTGGAAGGTCCTGACAACAGAACATTTTTCTTTCTCACTTTTGCCTACCAATTCTACTATATCTCCTTTTTGCTTCTCTCTATAATGCTGTGGAATTTTTTTCTACTTTTCAAAGAAAGAAACCTGGGCAGGTGTGAAGGCTTATGCCTGTAATTCCAGGACTTTTGGAGGCCAAGGCAAGAGGATCACTTGAGGCCCGGAGTTTGAGACCAGTCTGGGCAAAACTGGGTGATCCCATCTCTACAAAAAATAAAAATATTTGCCAGGCATGGTGGTATGCACCTTGAAGTCCCGGCTAATTTGGAGGTTGAGGTGGGAAGATCGTTTGAGCCCAGGAGTTCAAGGCTGCAGTGAGCTATGATCATACCACTGCACTCCAGCCTGGGTGATAGAGCAAGACCCTGTCTCAAAAAAGAAAAAAAGAAACCAAACCCTGAAGTAGAACCAAGCAAATGAACAATGGATGGTTATAATTTATATTGAGCCATTAGAAAAACATTGTTTATTTAGGAGAAAAAAGGACATTACAACAGGCATTATTTGTAGCTGCTAATTATCACATTGACTTCCTGTAATATTTATAAAATCACTTGAATTCTCTGCTTTTGTTTCTCTTTCTGTCAGAAGGAGAAGAATAAAAGGCAGTGGTAGCATAACTTACCACCTACTTTCCCTCCCCCGTGCCTATAATTATGCTGTTGATCATGCAATTATTAAATAATCAAATTATATTCTAGGAATATAATTCTTTCTGAAATATTTTAACAAGAACCTAATGTCTATAGCTTCTGACTTAAAAATTCTACTCTTAGGAATCTCTGAAGGACATCAAAATCACCTGATTTTAAATTGAGAAATAGTAGACACAATCTAAATCTCCAATTAAGTAAACTGTGGTACAAGCCAACAGTGAAATATCATCCGCACTAAAAATGTTTTCTGAAAAATAATGGTATGGGAAAATGCAAATAATCAAATGAAATAAAAAGCAGAATTACTAACTTTGATCTCAAGAAACACTAGAAAATATCCCTCATATGGCTCTATCTGGGTGTTGGAATTATGAGTGATGTTTCTGTATACATTTCTAAATTTTCTGAGTTTTCTACAGTATGCCTATATTATATAGAATTTCCTAAGATGAATTAAAATAAAAAAGGCTAAAGCATAGAATAACCTTCCCCAAACACACAGGATTTTTAAATGACTTGAAATTTCCTCGTATTAGTAATTTTGTGCTTTTTTTTTTTTTTTTTTTTTACAGATCAACTGGTGAGACTGCAGTGAGTGCTTTTGAGATTGACAAAATGTATACCCCCTTGTTCTTCGCCAGAGTAAGGAGCTACACAGCTTTCTCAGAAAGGCCTCTGTAGAGCCTCAAGTCCAGTCCTCTATCACTTTTGCATGAATTAAAGTATATAGTGCAAAAGAGCACCTAAGTTATAAATGTGTATATATATATATGGAATTGGAACTTTATTTTAAATTGTTGGAGTTCTTTTAAGAAGAGTATAAATTGATTATTTTTTTTATTTAAAGGGATAGTTGATTCTTGGGGTGTTTTGAAATTAAGTTGGAATTAATTTGCTTAAGCATATTTATGTTGTGAGAAACCTTAATATGAAGTTTATCATGCCCTTTTTCAAGCAGATTTATGAGCAGATTTCTGTCACATAAGTCGTCTTCTACTTGAGCATCCTAATATTTAAATGCATCAGGGGAGAGCTCCACTGGATAAGCATTTTATTTCCCGCATGGCATAATGTTTTTGCACTAAAGGCTCAAAGTGTGAGAACCTGTTCTGGATTTGTTTGAAATTGTTTCACCAATAAAGATCATAAATAAATGTTTCTTTCAAGAAAATATATTTGGATGGCCTTTTAAAAATAACAGGATATTTAATAAGAGTCCTAAATAGCCAGCAGAGACTTTAAGAATCGTTGCCCCTAGCCAGGTGTGGTGACTTGCACCTGTGGTCCCAGCTATTTGGGAGGCTGATGCAGGAGGATAACTTAAGCCCAGGAGTTTGAGTCTGGGAGTTTGAGTCCAGCATGGGCAACATAACAAGACCCTGTCTCTTATTAAAAGAAAAAAAATAATTTTCTCATTTCATCATTGGTCTTTATATGTAGCCACAAACACTGACCTCATATAGGCACCTTACCAATATATGACATTAAGTAAGAGTGGAATCCCTTAGGACTGGAACACTTCAAGCTCAACCAACTGACTCAGTTGTCATTCTTCACAAAAGAATAGTAGAGGATCATGTAAACCTGAGCCTGACTCTTGTTCCAGTATGAAACTTGGGGGAGAGCACCAGCCACCTTGGAAAATTGTATCTTACCTTTTTACTCAAAGGAGTCCCCCTTCCCAGTAACAGTCCTATTAGTGTTTAATTCCAGAGTTTGTGTCTGGTAGACCTCTACCTGATTTAGATTTGGTTTTGATGTTTCAACCATAGTTAGAGACAATTTCTCATGTACTTTCAGAAATCAATATCTGCAGCCACTGTTACTTTTAATTGACATTAAAAGACACTTCATAGGTTCCCACAATTCAGTATGGGTTAGGCTTTTTAAAAAGCAAACACAGACCAGGCGTGGTGGCTCATGCCTGTAATCCCAGCACTTTGGGAGGTGGAGACAGGCAGATCACCTGAGCTCAGGAGTTCAAGACCAGCCTGGGCAACATGGCAAAACACCGTCTCTACAAAAAAAAAAAAAAATTAGCCAAGTACAGTGGTGCATACCTGTAGTCGCAGCTACTTGGGAGGCTGAGGCAGGAGAATTGCCTGAACCTGAGAAGTGGAAGTTGCAGTGAGCCAAGATCATGCCATTCCACTAGCCTGGGCAACACAGTGAGACCTTATCTCAAAAAAATAATGATAGTACATGTTATGTTAAAGGTGAAAACTATACATCAAGTGTGCATACAGAAGGAAGAGAATTGGCCAGGTGTGGTGACTCACACCTATAATCCCAACACTTTGGGAGGCCAAGGCAGGAGGATTGCTTGAGGTCAGGAGTTTGAGACCAGCCTGGACAACATAGCAAGACCTCATCTCTTCTAAAAATTAAAAAAAAAAAAAAAAAAAAAAAAAAAAGCATGGTGGTGCACACCTGTGGTCCCAGCTAGTTCTTAGCCAGGAGGTTGAGGCTACAGTGAGCCAAGACTGCACCACTGTGCACCAGCTTGGGTGAAGGAACAAAACCCTGTCTCAAAAAAAAAAAAGAGTTCTTAGTTTGACCTTTTGTAGCAATCTGAGAAGTATGTTTTTCAAGTTGGAAAAGGGAGAAAAGCAACTTGCCTAAGATAAGGTAGCTCTTCATGATATGACTATTATTTTTGATATACAAATAAATAGAACATGATTAGGACATAAATATAGCTAGAAAAATATATTCCTAAGGAAAGTGAGATTTGAGGAGTCCCTTTGTTCTGCAGCATCCCTAGACTGAATGATCTGTTGCAGATGATGCATACCAAGTTCAAATTTAAAGATTTCTTTGTAAGCAGTGAAGTGACTTTCACTTATCTAACTTGGAACTGGAAAAAGGAACTTTTTTCCAGATTACATTTTCTGTATATTTTTAAAATGTCTTTTTTTAAAATACAAAAGCAATATATATTTGTTGCGAGAAAATTAGAATACACAGATAATTTAAAAATAAAATTAAAAAAACACCCAAAGATAACCAGAAGAAAATTTTTGCTGTGTAACCTTTTTCTTCTGGTCTCTGCAAATCCTGCCATAGAAGCTTTTTTTTTTTTTTAACTTCAGGTGTGTCCTTCCTTGGCTCTATTAGCACATTACAGAAACCAATACTATGAAAGCTGGCAGCAGTATCTGGATTAACTTTTTAAAAACAATGAAAGCATTTTACAGAAATTTCATTTCAGATAGTGCTGGAACTGTCTGTGTTCAGGAGATATCCCCAGAGGGAATCTGGCCTGAGCACCATCATGTCTAATCGCCTCCTCCTGTCTTGCATTTTCTTCCCAGCCCCCTTCCTACCCCTTAGCAGAGGGCCAGGTAAGAGTGCTTGGGGCCCATAGGAGCTGTGGTTGTAGACTTCAATTACACCCCTAGCCCCCAGGGAAAAGCATTAGCTTTGAATCCTCAATCCCAGGCCCTCAACCTATGGTGTTTATCTTTGGATTATTCTGTGCATCTATTAAAAATGGGACTATATTGTAAATAATGCTTTGTAAGCTTTCTCTCCCCACATAAGAATGCCATGTAAGCATTTTGTTAAATATTTTTAATGACTTTAGAGTCCAACTTTATACTCCTCTTTATGCATTTTGGTTTTCTAATTTAATGCTAGTGTAAATGTTTTTGGAATAAACATTCCTGTGGCTAAATCTTTGCATACTTCTTGAATTATTACCTTAAGATGTTTCCAAGAAGTAGAATGACTGAATCAAAGAGTGAACATTTTAAAATACCTTAAAATATACATTTTTGGTAAATAATATATATACTCTAGAAAAACTGGAAAATAGATGAGCAGACAAGAAAATATAAATCATCTGTAGTCACTTTTTGATTTTAATCATCCTGGCCTTTCACATGTATGTGTGATTTTTCAGTCATACATTGAAACACTTCCAGTTCTGTCTCCTTTATCTGATGCTTTCATGCTCTGGATCTTAAAACCCAGCCAATCATTTCCCCAGTAATGGATGCTGAGTGTCAGCAACAGCTCTAGGTAAGTTGGCAACCATGACATGTATGGGCTAAGGCTCGCAAGGCTTCTCTGGCTACGGAGAATCTAACTGCAGTCAGAGCAGAAACAGAAGCCAAGGTGAGGCAGTGGGATCCCAGTTTCACAGTGACCATCCATCAGTCACTATGACCAGTCATGATAGCCTCCACATCCAAAAAGTGATTTCAGTCTTTGGTTATGTGTAGTGAACAACACCTGCACATTTATCTCCACTGTCTCCTGAAATTCCGCTAAAATGGTAGTAAAGAAATAGAAAGGGCTGGGTGCGGTGGCTCATGCCTATAATCCCAGCACTTTGGGAGGCTGAGGCCAGGGTATCACTTGAGTGAGGGCAATATAGCGAGTTTGAGGGTAACACAGGGAGACCCCTGTCTTTCAAAAAAAACAAAAAATAAAAGGCTTAAGTCCTTCAAGACAGGGAGAAGAGGAGAGGTGCTGAAAGCAGACAAGACAGATTAGGATGTGGAAAATAGAAAGCAGGTGGGCAAGTGGTAAACTGGTATTAAGAATGGGCTCTGTGTTGAAGTGCTAGATCCACGACTGAGTTTGAGCAAGTTGGTTAACTCTCCATGTCACAATAAATTACAGGAAATATTGTCATAGTATCTACCCACAGAGTTGAAAGGAGTAACGGATAACACTCCATGTTAATTGCTTAGGACGATGCCTGATTGAGTTGGTGCTCAATAAATGGCAGCCATTATATGTATTATAACTGTTGCTGTTCCAGAGAGATCTGAGACGTCAGCCAGAAGCAGGGGAAGCTAAAAAGGGCAACTCAACTCAAGTAGCCTCCCACGGAAGGTAAAGCACCACATGGAAACAGCAAGACCCTGCGGGAAGGATCCCCAGCCAATTCCCAGAACTCAAGTTGTCAGGCTCACACCATCAGGCAGGAAAGTGGAGCCTTCCCTTCTAGGAAAAGATCCCTCCCCCCAAAAAAAGACCTGCGGATACTGACATTTAGTAATCAACAAAATAGGTCCTCTCCCATGCCTCTCAGTCAGCAAGTATCACCTACCCACTTAGTTTCTAGTCAACATCATAGTGGCTGCTTCTTGGCTATCAGTGGACAAGCAGGGAACACCAGGCATTTGAAGAGAAAGTCTAAATGAGTGACAGAGAATCAGACTTTTTAAGTAAGCAGAGAAAGGGGATGTGATGGAAATCAAAAAATACAGGTAGTAGAAGAAATCTGAAAGACAAAATTCTATTTCTTCAGAGACATGGAAGAAGAAACAGGAACAAAAGGCTATTAGAAAACATTGGAAGTCAGATCCTTTGAATAATACATACGCGGTAGCCAAATATTTTTAAGTGTCAGATGACACAGAGAATGTCAAAGCTGGAAGTTTCCCTAGAGGTCATTTACTGACCAACTATCCCCATGTGGAGGTGAGGAAATGGGGGCTCACGAAGGGTGAACTTGTTTGCCTCAGGTGGTAAAACCAGGACCCTCACAAATTAAAGGCGTGTATTCATGCAGAGGACAAAATAGGTCCTCTCCCATGCCTCTCAGTCAGCAAGTATCACCTACCCACTTAGTTTCTAGTCAACATCATAGTGGCTGCTTCTTGGCTATCAGTGGACAAGCAGGGAACACCAGGCATTTGAAGAGAAAGTTGTAAGTGCAGTTGTAAGCACTCAGTAAATTCTAGTCTTAATAATGTTTATTAAGAACTTAGATGTCACTGCATGATCTTACTTATTTGTAAAATCTAAAAAAGTCAAGCTGATAGAAGACAGTAGAGTGGTGGTTACCAGGGGCTGGAGGGAAGGGTGGATGGGGAAAGCAGAGATTTTGGTCCAAGGGTATGTAAAGTTTCAGCTAGGAGGAATACATCCTAATGATCTATGGCACAACATGGTCACTGTAGTTATTAACAATGCATATGTTTAAATGGCCAGAAGTGTATATTTTAAGTGTTCTCACCACAAAGAAAGGATAAGTATATGAGATGATAGATATGTTAATTAATCTGATTTGCTCATTTTGCAATGTGTACATGTATCAAAACACCACATTGTACCCCACGAATATGTACCATTATTTGCTAATTTAACAATGCAGAGAATCAAGAACTTACATGTTCAACCTGGGCAACATAGACCTCATCTCTAGAAAAAAGAAAAACAAAATTGAGTCCCAGCTGTTCGGGAGCCCGAGAAGTAGAGGCTGCAGTGAGCCAAGATCATGCCACTGCACTCTAGCCTGGGCGACAGAGTAAACCCTATTTTCAAAATAAAGAAAGAACTTATATGCAAGTAATAATAAAGTCATTTAAAAACGCTGAGAGATTATGTGTTAAGTATGGGACAGAAGGCCTTCTTTTATATGGATTATCTCATTTGTGCTCACAACACACAGGTATTATTGTTCCTATTTTATAAATAAGAAATTTCAGATTAAGATAGTTTAAATAAACCTGTCAAGCTCATCCTGATTACTGAATAGTGAAGCAAAGCTAACTCCAGAATGCTTTCTCATAGCCAGAGCCAGGAGTAGAGTCCAGTTCTAAAGAAATAATATCAAAACTCCAATATGTTACAATTCCCATGGGAGCTTAGACCAGTGCTGCCCAGTAGAAATATAATTTGAACCACATATGTAATTTTTAAGTTTCTAGAGCCATTTTTTATTGAAAAAGTGAAGTTAATTTTAATAATTTATTTTAAGCCAGTACTATCCAAAACAGTATCATTTTGACACATACTCAATATAAAAATTACTAATGGGATTTTTTTGCACTTTAAAAAAATCTCAATCTTTGGAATCTGGAGTATAATTTACACTTCCAGCACACTTCGATTGGCTTAGCCATGTTTCAAGTGCTCCTAGCTACATGTGACCAATGACTACCGTAATGGACAGCGCAGCCATCAACCAAGGGGTGCATCATAAGAAAGAGAGTCAGAGGATGGTTTGTGCCAAGTTCAACCTCAGTTTCTCTCCTCGTGTAATTGGCCTAGGGATAGGTAAGCTGAGCGGGGAGCTAATTCCCAATTAATCGTTAGGCTCAGTGCCTACATATACTTTTCCTGATTCCACCAGAAGGTGTCCCTTGTCTGTCTCCAAAATATTCCACATTGCCTCTATCGCAGCAGTTATCATACTCCATGCTAATTCTGTTTTTACATGCTAATGGCCTCCATCAAACTGTGGGTTGAGGACAGGGCCCATTTCTTTTAAATCTCTGATTCCAAAGCACCTCTCTGTTGTGAACATGAGATAAAAGAATCCCTATAAAGCACTGGATACATTTCATGGGTTCTTGATGCTCTATTGGAAGAAACGAACAAAAGCATGCCTTTGTCACTAGGTGACACTCTTGTCCCAGGCTTTTTGTTTTTGCTCTTATTCTTCATGGTGTTAGAGGGAGCTGATTTTCACATTCACAAGAAAATAGAAGCATCCCAGATCTTTCTGGCTGACCTTCAAAGCTCCAAGTGACAGGATCTAAGATTTAAGGTGTATATTCAAAGGGAAATGCCATATTGGTGACAGTGCCCTAACTCCTGTCATGCCAGCTCTTCAGCAAGCAGTCCAGAAATCTCAGTTTTCTTGTTTTTGTTTTGTTTTGTTTTTTTAAATCTGGCCAGTTTGTCCTGGCTGCGTGAGGAAATTGAATATCCTGATTTGGAACGAATAGGAAAGGGATCCTGGGATTAGTATCTGGGGTTGGGGTTGTTGAGAGCCAGAAGAGGGGCCAACTTGTCCCCATTTGACAAGCAAGTGGCCTGATTTGTGACTCTCTTGGGAGGCCCACAGCCCCTCTTGCTGGGGTCTAATGCTCAGTGCAGAGTTTTGGGGGGACCACTGTTAAATCCACTCAAGGCCTCCATATTTGCACCTTCGTCTTATGAATCCAGTAAATATCTAGCAGCAGAATTGAGATTCAGAAAACTGTGCAAGACTATCCTAAGAATGCTGGCCAATTCTGGACATGGTGTGCATGTGTGTGTATGGTAGACTGAAGAAGGATAGTGTGGAGATTGCATAAGCAACATAGGCTTCTTTGTGCTGAAATGGCTTTTCTGTGCAGACTGTTCTTTGAGTCCTGGAAATATATCCAGCCCAATTTATTGTATTCAGGTCAAAGTAGCAGTAAGTTGAAACCTGCTATATAAGTAGGATGGTCAAATAGTCAATTTATTGTCAAAATCAGGACACTTTTCAGAGGAAAGAGTAGTGTTTTTTTGTAATTGCGCTGGAACAGCAAGCAAAAATCGGGATGCTCCTGAGCAAACTGGGATGGATGGTCACTCTATATACAGGCGTGGCAAGTGCCCTACATTCAGCTTGTTGTCAGATGTAACTCAGAATGAAGGTTATCCGTTCTGTTCTGGCTATTTTTCCTCCTCAACAGAAGGAAATACCAGCGTTGTTTCCTAGTGTATGATGAGCAGAGTGACTGCGATCAGACCTCACTGATTTCCATAATTTTACTAGGAAAACCACTTTGCAGAAGGGTCCAACGTATCTGTTGCCCTGCAGTGGATTCTGAAGTCCCTCGAAACGCTCAGTGACTTCTGCATTTGGCTAACAGAGGTTTTGGTACCAGGAATTCCCGACAGCTTAAAAAAGTGAATCCATATCAGATATCAGTTTCTACTTTTCTCATGATCTGTTCTTTATTTCCATCTGATTTCTTTAAAGACTAGCTAATTTCCTCCAGGCCTAGACCTATAATCCCAAATTAATGTGGACAGTTGCAGAGAGATATCTTTCTTTGCCTTATAGTTTGTATGTCCTTGAAGCGTATGTCCTAAAAGCAAAGTCTCCTCTCCTTGCTTGTTCCTTCATCCCCAACAGGGGTGTGTACCTCTGCATGATCTCCTAGAGGAGTGGATTTATTTTGAGCACTGCGATATAAGAAGCCAGCTGCATGGTGTGGTGCAAAGACCACAAACTGGATCAGAAGACATGAGATCAGTGAACCTAGTACAGATCCTGCCCCTAGTAGATACTCAGTAAATGTGAGCTGATTCCCAATCAGATCATTATAGTTAACCATTGCAGTGGAGGGGAGACTTCTGTGGCCTCTACCAACACTGTGTCAGAAGAGTTCTTTGCCTGGGTGCCCCCCAGTTCAAACCTAGTAGATGCTAGGACCATCCAGAGCAAGTGAGAACTACCAACACTGAGGCCTCTACAGATCAAGGATCTTTCAGCTACGGATCCTTTAAATCTTAAACATGATTCCTTTAGGTCCCTGGGGACCTGAATAAGAAAGGATCATATTCTACCCAGACATGAAAAAGTTAGGCCTTTCTCTAACTCAGAATTTGACAGGAGAAGTAAGGAAGTATCATAAAACAGTGGACAGAATCAGGACTTTGGGGTTAGATAGCCCTGAGTTTTTAGTTGTTGTTTTTGTTTTTTTTGGAGATGTAGTCTCGCCCTGTCACCCAGGCTGTAATGCAGTGGTGTGACCTCCTGAATTGAAGGGACTCTCTTGCCTCAGCCTCCTGAGTAGCTGGGACTACAGGGACACCATGCCCAGCTAATTTTTTTGTGTGTTTTTAGTAGAGATGCAGTTTCACCATATTGGCCAGGCTGGTCTTGAACTCCTGACCTCAGGTAATCTGCCTGTCTCAGCCTCCCAAAGAGCTGGGATTACAGGCATGAGCCACTATGCCCGGCCAGCCCTGAGTTTGAACACCTACCCTTACCAGCATCTACTTAATCGAAGTCACTTAACACCTGGAGCCTCATTTGTAAACTGGGGATAATGAAAACTACCTGCAGGGTTGCTATGGCAACAAAATACTACAGATGTTAGGTTCCAGCACATAATAGACTCTCCATATGGAATCTATTATTATTTAAAAGGACAGTAACACTTAGGGTCACTTGAGAAAATAGCTCTGTACTAAAAAGGAACCAATGACTGGGAGATGCCAGAAAGAAGACTCTAAAATCAAATCTCAAAACAACAACCCTAAGACTGTACTTGTGAGCCATTTCAACTATGTAGTTTATAGGAGAAATCCCTTTACACTACAGCAAGTTAAGCTTCAACTTAAATCAACGGCTGAGCTTGATTCCTTGGTAGTGGTTGTCTGAAGTACTGGTTAAGAAATATTCTGCTGCTGAGTCAGCTCAGTGGGGATGCGTGCCGTGGCTGACTGATCAGCGATGCCTGCTCTGGGCACAGGATTGGGAAGCAGAAGCAAGCATACCACGTAGTTACCCTGTGTTCCTCACCCACCAGCAGATGAGACTGCTCTTAATACAGGGAAGAATTTGCAAGTCTAGAACAGCACTCAGGCTTTGGGTAGCTTAGGGGAAATAAATGAAAGGTAGTGATGCACCAAAGACTGATGCAAATAGGAAGATTTGGAAGATCATGGGAAATTTTGATAGTATGTAGGCTAAGTTCAGTGATTTCCTAACTCTACCCAGGGGCAGCCCCACAAGGGTAGTCAAAAGGGCCTGAGCAATTGCCTCTGAGAGCCAAGAGAAAATTCTGAATATTGGGAAACCCTAAGTCAGTCCACAGAGCGTGAGTTAAAGTGCAGGAGGAGATGGGAAGAGCAACAGAGTATAAGGTAAAATTAAAGCAAATGCCCAACCTTGTCTTTGGAAACATTCAATTAAGAAGCAGTAGCTTGGGCTGGGAGCAGTGGCTCACGCCTATAATCCCAGCACATTAGGCCGAGGCTGCTGGATCACCTGAGGCCAAGAGTTCGAAACCAGCCTGGCCAACATGGTGAAACCCTGTCTCTACTAAAAAATAAAAAAATTAGCTGGTGTGGTGGCACATGCTTGTAATCCCAACAATGTGGGAGGCTAAGGCAGGAGAATGGCTTGAACCTGGAAGGCAGAGGTTGCAGTGAGCCAAGATCACACCTGGGCAACAAGAACGAAACTCCATCTCAAAAAAAAAAAAAAAGCACTAGCTTGGAAACAACCAAAATGGTCGCAAGAAAGCTTTAAATGCCCCACAAAGTAATGCTCCTTCCAAAAATCTAATGGCCTTCCTGTAATTGCTGAATGACGTCTCAATACATCTGTTTTGAGAGCTCTAATCTTGAGCAGAATTGAGTAAGAAAAAGTACAGCCTGTTTCTTTCTTAATGACAGAGTAGAAAAGATGACCTTTACAGAGGTCATGGAGATTATAAATAGCAAATTCCTATTCCTAGCCCTGCGTGCCCCCTGCCCCAACTCAACAAGAAATAGCAGCATTTGAAGCAGACCTTCTGAGTTAGGAAAAATAATCCTGAAGAACTTGAAGAGTCAGGAGAAAAGTAAAGATCAAGAGCCTTAACTTTAAGAAAGAACAAGTTTTGGAACAGGCTCTTCTTCTCCTACCAAGACTGTCATTAAGCAAGTTTCTCTTGACGTGAGGACAGCTGCTCATGTGGCCACTTTGTTGCTTGTACCCCGAGGGTGAGCTGCATGGAGGGGCGTGGTACATCTCTCCCCCAATCTTTCTTTTTTTTTTTTTTTTTTGTAAATCTTTTTAATTTTGGTACCATTCCTACTGAAGTAGTTCTGAGACAGCCAATATTCTTTTGTCTTTTCTTCCTACATTTTCCAGTGGCACAGCAGACTGGGAAGTATCTGTGACATTTTCAAACTTTTTGGCAAACATTAATATATCAATTCTGGCAAATGCAGAGAGGCATTAAAAGAAATTAGGAATTGCCCATAAACTTACCATCAGAGATAACCACTGTTTACATTCACTGGCTTAGTATATATCATTGACTAATGGGTACCCGGGTCATCCTGCTCCATACGTGCTGTGGGACGTTGGTATGTTAGGAAGAGGTTCTTAGTGTCTCCTGGCCACTTTCTCACCAGGAGCAGTACTGGCAGGGTTTAGGATGGGGGAGGCAGAAGAAGGGGACAAAAACGGTGATCACTACAATGCTGAAAAGTTGGGGGGCAGAATGGAAAGTATTTGTGAGCATGGTGTAAATTTAACGCATTATGCTTATAGATGTGGCAACACAAATGGTTGAATGGAGGAATAATTTGGTGACAATTAGTCTTCTCTGATGTGTTCTGGCAGGTGAAGAAGTATTTCACAGTTTGAGAAACATCTTTCAAGGCCTAATTTCTTCACTCCTCAAGACCTTTGTTTACACCAGATCAATTGTGCAAAGTTCCCTGCAACCTAGAAATGAAGTAATTGTTTCAAATCCGTTTATGGGACACAGAGGACACAATGAGATTTTACCGATAGTGCCTTTAAATCTCAGCCTTGGGTCCCACCCCTCTACCAGGCCACGTTTCTCTAGTTAGGCAGTGACTGCCCGATTTACCTGGATTGGTAGAGGTGATGGGGGAATATAGAGGGAGAAAGACTCATTAGATGCTGTTCTAAGATTAGCTCTAGTTCCTGATCATTGGAACAGTCTTTGGAATTCTCTGCTCAGTCCTGGGAAGATGTCGTCAAAGGGATAATTGCCAGAATGGTGCAAACACTGCGGGAGAAACAGTAGATACACTCACCAAAAAGATAAGGAGGTGTTTTCTAGAAAGATGGCCCCTTTGCAATTAGTGACTATTCAAAATTAAAACTATCTCCTTTCAGTTACCCAGGTAACTGCCATTCATAAATGCCTGAGTTGTGGTTGCATCTACCTGTGTGCAGAAAAACTGACCACAAGATTTTCAGGACTCAGAGGACTGAATTGAGGGGTCGCTGCCTCTCAATGAGTCAGAGGAGCAGGGTGTCTTCCTCAGGACTCACCAGGAACAATAGGACCCATGTGATGAGATTGGGCCCACCTGGATCATCTGGGATAGCCTTCCCATCTGAAGATCCTCAACGTAATCACATCTATAAAGTCCTTTACTGCCACGTAAGGTTTTGTCACGGGTTCCAGGGGTTGGGACGTGGACATCTTTGAGGGACCATCATTCTGCCTACCATAGCCATGACTTCCTGGGCTATAGCAACACTGCTCACACTCTATGCCTCCACTTCTAGGGATCTGGACACAGGTTATGAACTCAGAGTTTTTAGAAGATGGTGTCACTAGAGTAGGTATTAATATTAGCCTTAGCACAATACCAGCAGTTTGGCCGATATCTAGTTTTCCTTCAGGTGCCTGTAGACATTTGCATTTTGGCACTTCCATCAGCTCCCAATCCCTTTCCTCTGGCTGGCTCAGAAATACATAGCACTGTGCTTGACCCTCTGGTAGGGAGGGCTAAAGAAAGGTCCACCCCCATTTTATCCCTTCCCCTCACTTTCCACCACAGATAACAACCCAGATGGATGCAGTGGTGTGTCTTGCTGTTGGCAAACACCATGGGGAGTGAGTTGTGCCAAGTCTCTTGCCACATCCATGCTATGTCTCTCCTAACTCCTCTGCAACTCCCTCTCTCCAATTCTCTCCTCAACACAAGACACCTGGGACTGCAGACTGGCTTATGAAAAATGTAGATAATAATGTGCAAACAGATGGGTGTGGTGGCTTATGCCTATAATCCCAGCACTCTGAGAGGTCGAGGTGGGCGGATCACCGGAACCTAGGAGTTCGAAATCAGCCTGGGCAACATAGCGAAACACTGTACAAAAAATGCAAAAATTAGCTGGCCGCGGTGATGCCCACCTGTAGTCCCAGCTACTCAGGAGGTCAAGGTGAGAGGATCACTTGAGCCCAGGAGGTTGAAGTGGCAGTGAGTAGTGATCACACCATTACACTCCAGCCTTTGAGTGACAGAGCAAGATTCTGTCTCAAAAATAA
Source organism: Piliocolobus tephrosceles (assembly GCF_002776525.5). NCBI lineage: Eukaryota > Metazoa > Chordata > Mammalia > Primates > Cercopithecidae > Piliocolobus > Piliocolobus tephrosceles. Next base: position 115,945,933 of record NC_045438.1, on the reverse strand, counting down.
AATAAATAATGTGCAAACACTCACACAGCATTTTCTATGTGCTAAATGCATTATTCACATTAACTCACTGAATCCTTGCAGCATCCCTGTAAAGTGGGTGTTATCACCTTTTCTTAAAAGTGAGGAAACTAAGGCACAGAGATATTTAGTAACTTTCCCAATGAGTGGTTATGATGGGATTCACATCTAGATGTGCTGGCTCCAGAGTCTACACTCTGTCCCCAATGCTAGCGTGCCTCTAGACAAATACAGATCCAGTGATAATATTCAGACCATCGCTGGGAGGAGAAGTGCTTTCTCCTACCTTCCTGGATGTATTTGTAGTTTTAAAGAGCACAGAGAGTGATGCTTTGTGTCATGCAGAGGAGTACACCCTGCCCAAGGGAGATGGATTCAGACTGGGAGTGAAGGTTTGCTCTGGTTCTGCCATTTTGCTGGCTGAATGGTCGTAGACAAATAATAGATCATCTCTGAGTCTCAATTTCTTTATCTGCAGGACAAAGATGACAGTCACAATACCACGCTCACAAGGTTCTGGTGGAGAATGACATTCCTGATCTCATTGGATAAAAGTGTTAAAGTGTTATTCACTATAGAGCTAAGGTCATTTGTTTTCTTTTTGTTGAGACAGGGTCTCATTCTGTCGCCCAGTCTGGAGTGCAGTGGTGCGATCATATCTCACTGCAGCCTTGATCTAGCTGAGGTAGTATTCTTATTAGAGCATGGGCTTCAAGCTTGTTGAGCATGAATCTGAGACAGAGAACTTGCTGGCCCTCAAAGCACAGCACTGGGCAGCCCCTGTTCCTTCCGCATATAAGGCCACCTCTGTATTTTCATTCACTGCCACTGCCTGGGTCAGGACCTCACCACCTCTGGCTTGAACCTATAAAACAGTTTCCTATCAGATATTCTGCCTCTACTCTCGCCACTGCCCAATCAAAACGCTGACCTCAGGTTAGTCTAACTGAGGCACAACCTTCCTCTGTTATCCGCAAGTTGTGACCTTCTAAACTTTCTACAGCCTGCTCTCTCTGGCAAGGGTGATGAACTTAAACACCTATGAAGGTCCAGAGGGCACCACAAGTGAGTGAGGTGGACCAGATATGCAGACAGTGGCAAGCCAGACCCTGTGTCTCTCATCTGAAATGGAAGCAGCTACTCAGCTTTCGTTCAAAGATTCTCTATAAGGCCTGGCCTTCCCATTTTTAAAGAGAAGCTGGAAATCTGTGTTGTATGTGAAATGTTGTATGTTTAAGCAAACTCAAATTAAAAAACAAAACAAAACACCATACAGATCAAACAAAAGCCATCTGCAGGATGAGTGGAATCAGCCAATGTTTGACCCTTTAGTATGCAGGTTAAAGCCCAAATCATAAACTTTGCATTCTAGGTCTGTACGGGTTTGACACTGACCTACCTTTCCAGCTCACCTCCTGCTCCTCCTTCAGGTCTGCTGCTAGCCAAGAGTGGTTCTGGTTCCCAGGACACCCGCGGCCTCTCCCTACCCCTGCCCCTTTGCTCTGCTGGCATCTGGAATGCTCTTTCTCTCATCTTCCCCACCCTCCAGCTCCTCCTGGAAGTTCTACTATTCCTCCTGGAGGCTTTTCACAGTTTAACTCCAGCCAATGAATGATTAAATAATTACACACAATCTACTCCCCCTGGGCCTCCAGGGCACTCTCAAAGAGCTTTGTTTCACCTGTGTTTACTTTCCACCACATCCTGGCCTGTGCCACACCTCAGAAGGCTTCAGAGAAAAATTGTGACTAATTGGCTTATGTCACTTCTCTCCTACTAAATCATAAGCAACTTGTCTGCAGAGCCCCCCCCCACTGCCAGCTCCTCCCACCACCACCAAGATCCAGGACAGTGTCTCATAGGTCCCAGAAGACTGTCAAGGCTTCTTGAAAGCTTTGGCTCTAAGGGATTAAACTGGAAGACTGCAGCTGATTAACTCACTAGATTTAAATTAAGTTCTTGGGCTTGCTGCAAGCAGAGCAAAACTCTCCCATCTCTCTGCAGCCCCTTCTCAGCCCCTCTGCTCTCTTCGTGGGCATGGCCAGCATCTTTTAGCTGCATCCTGGGTCACTCAAGGTCTCAGGCTAGGAGAGCTGGATGCACAAATCACACCCTCCTCCTCCTGGGAAAGTGGATCCAGGTGCTGGTAGAGGGATGCCAGCATCACCTGGAAGTAGAAAGTTATGCCCTGAGGGAGCTGTCCCTTGTCTGACTAATCCAAATTAATACCACTATTATCGTCTCACAGTGTTAGGGCCATGAGAGGCCATATAGCCATTTAGACTGAAGGAGGAAACTGAAACCCAGAGAAGCATAATTTGCCCGAGAACAAGATAAGGGTGAACTCTAGATAGGATCCAGGACATCTAACTCCAACTCTGGAGACTTTTTTCCACTAAGCCAAAGTTTTGCTGCTATCATTTGAAGTGTTCTGATAAAAACACAAGTGAGATATCTCAAGACTACATTTTTCAGACACTCCATCTCACAGCTGTGCAAAAATGGGCTGCCGATTTGTTTTTGCCCTTTCTGCTTCTGTGAATGTGGCATTTGGATCGTGACATTTGCTGCTCCAGCCACTTCTGATCTCAGTGTAATTTCCTTAGCTTAGGAAGATGCGTGGTATGTGTCTGTGTGCTTGTCTCTACTCTTCAAACTCCCCGGAGAACGAGTCACAGAAGTAGACAAAATGAGAAAATAATCACTGGTAGTTTGCTGCAATGTCTCTTGGTCTGCTCTCTTTCTCCAACCTTCCTAAGTTTGTAGTTGGGCCAGACTTCTGCAACAAAGGACAGATTAACAAGAGAACAGTCCAGCTTATCAACACGTACAGGGCACATCACGTGGGAGAAACCTCAGTGAAGAGTTAACTCAAGGCAGTGTTTACGAGTCTGGCGTATATAGCATGTCTAATAAAGAACAGTAAATTTCAGAAAAGTGACAAGGCAAAGGAAAGCAGTCCTGGGCTTCCAAAGATGGGAAGCTATGGAAGGTAAATATATGGGCAAACACTAGTGGAGTAAAGTCTGCTCACAGGTCCCTCTGGCACCCTCTCTGAGCTGATCAAGGTTGTCTCCAGTAACGAAGAATGTACATCTTATCTTTAGGTTAGAAAAGAGACAGGGAGGATAAAAAGACCTTTTGTCTCTGTAAATCTCTGTCCCGCTTTTAGGCAAGCAAAGGGAAGACACAGAGCTCCCCAGCATCTTAATTATCTTCGGGTCAACAATCCTCCTAATTTGAGGAGGTATATTCTGGTCTCCCACAGTTGCCATATTTCCCTGGGAACATTCAAATGAGGAATAGCTGCCATGAAAGTCAAGAAAAGATGTTTTGGGAGCCTCTCTAAACCTATTCTGGGTCAGAGGCTGCCTGGTTTAAGAAAAAAGGGAGAGAGAGAAAAAGAAAAGATAGCTTACACTTACACTACTTTTTCAAAATAAGAGATTATTGTTTGTTCTCGTGCCATCATGGGAATCTCTGCTGAAGAGTAAGTCAATGGAGGAAGGCAGCTATTGAAGTACTAAGACAAGATCATTACCTTCATTTTACAGATAAGGAAACTGAGACTCAGGGCAACTCAAACTAAGCACGTACTATGTGCCAGGTTCTGTTTTAAGGACTGTATATTTATTTACCCAGTTAAGACTTACAGTAACACCATGAGACTAGTGCTAGTATCATCATTCCCATTGTACAAGTGATAAACTGTGGCTCAGAAAGAACTAACATTCCCAGGAGCATTTAGTTCATAGCTTGACAAAGCCAGGAATTGGACCCAGGTAGTTGTACTCAAAGCGATGTTCAAAATCATTCATCTGTTAATTTTTAGTCAAATAAATGGGCCAGGCACTGTGCTAGGTTCTGCAGATACAAAGGTAAGTGAAATAGACAAAGTTCCTGCCTTCAAAGTGCCTCCAGCCTAGCAGGAAAGAGACTGTCAATAAATTACATAAAATTGAGAGGGATCAGAGTGTATCACCTTCGTAGAAGGATTGTTTTGAGCTGAAGGCAATTGGGGAAGAGCAGACTGCAGAAAGGCTCTCTACTTTCCGCTATTTGCTTAAAAGCAGGGCATGTAGTTTTCTTTGTGAAGGTGTCCCCCTTCCCTCTCTCATATCAGGAAAGGCAGAATAAGTCTTCGTTACCAGAGATAATTCTAGATTCTTTTCATCCCAAACATGACACCAAAAGGAATCTACAACACAAACCCTACTAAAATAACACTTACCTTCCATTAGCTTCCCCATATATTTACCCTCTCACAGCTTCCTGCCTCTAGAAGCTCAACTGCCTCTTCATTTGTCTTGTTAGTTCTCCAGAAATTGATCGCCCTTTGTTAAAATGGTGTATATACCTCCAAGTCTGATCATGTCTTTGGGATTTTCATTTCGTTTCTCTGAGGTACCTTATGTGCACGTGAAATACGCTTTTTTTCTCCCGTAATTATGGCTTTTGTCAATTGAATTTCCAGGGCCACAGCTGCAGAATTGAAAAGGATAGAGAAAAAAGCTTTATCCCTTCCCTACAAAATCTCCTGGCACTTAAACTTTTGCCCTTTCTACTTCATGATGTTGATACCACACTCCTGAGTCAGCAGTGAATGACATTTACCAGATTGTTCCATTCTTAATCCTCATGTGCTCCTTTTACCCAAACCTGACCTTCTCACCACTCTGTCTGCCTTCCTAAATGGGCTTTATTTTGTGAGGTGAGGCTTGAGATCTCAGTTTTCATGGCCAGCATTTTGTAGGTTTCTTGGCAGCATCTTTCAGCGTCAGTAGCCCAAAGCAAGCTGCAGCCCATATCTCATCAATATTGTGATGGTGTGGCCCAGCCAAGGGAAAGCAGAAGCCAGAGAGAGAGACAGGTTCAAATTGTGTTTTGTTTACAATTTCTTCATGACACAAACAATGCCAAGCTTTGATGGTTTCTAAGAAATGGCAAGCATTTCTATGAAAGCTATCATTTAAAGTCAGCTTTTGACCTCTGCTCATGCAAAGCATGTTTCCACATCTAGGCCCAGAATTCTTTACCTCAGCCCAATGTGCCATGTGTCTATCCTAAGCCCTGGCGCCTTCTGCTACTACAGAAGCAATAAAATCCAGCCAGAGATAGCACAACACTAGTAGATTAAACAGGCTGAGGGAGATGGAGTGACAACTGATATGCAAATGTATGTATTTATTGGAACCTTGGGGACACCACGGAATGTAAAGAATTCTTATTTCCAAGTATTACAGAGGGGGCTTTGCTGGGCCCTAATGGTGGGACATAGGTAAGTGTCACTGGATGTTGTGAGCACCCACCTGGCCACAGTGTCTGAGTCCCTAAGCACTGTGTGACAGGTGTAACCCAGGTATGCCTCAGGCTTACCTGCTTGAATGTCAGTTACAGTTGGTCACTTGGTAGTTACCCTGAAGTCTACGCCACCTGCTATGTAGCAGTCCATCTTTCTTCTGCTTCTTGAGCCAGGGAGCCCTGCAGGTGGTCAGAGTGGAATAAAATCCTTCCATGGCTAGGATAAAGGTGTATACAAATATGAATGAGGGACTCGAGAAGGGTGGGGGAGGAAGGGCTTGCAGGAAGTGAGGCTATAAGGAGGAAGAGTGGGGATCCTAGGAAAACTTCATGACTGCTAAGGAGTGTGGCAGAAAGGCCAGTTTCAGCACCGAGACCCAGATCCTCAAAGAAACTCTGAAGGCAGCACACCCCAGACACCACTGCCGCCACTGACTTGGGCCTTCCAGCCCAAGCATCTCTGCAGTGGGACTTCCCTGGGAAAAGTTGTGTGTGAAAAGGAGAGGGTCTGCCCCTATTCTAGGAGAGATTGCTGAGTACTGGTGACTAGGAGCAGGTGGTGAGGTAGCCAAGTGCTGATGCTTTATACCCTAATGGTGTCAGAGCAATTGTTGGACGTATGCACTTCTCCTTTACCCGTGAGCAATTCCTCCTCGTTCCAAAGGTTTTGGACATCACTGAGCTTTGAGGGAACATCAACTTTGAACACAACTACCTGGGTCCAAATCCTGGCTTTGTCAAACTGTGAACTAAATGCTCCTGGGAATATTAGTTCTTTCTGAGCCACAGTTTATCACTTACACAATGGGAGTGATGATATTTGCACTAGCCTCACAGTGTTCCTGTAAATCTTAACTGGGTAAATGAATATACAGTCCTTAAAACAGAACCTGGCATGTGGTAGATGCTTAGTAAATGTGAACCACTAGTTAGAAAATAAGCAGGGCCAACGTGATGGAGTGCGTTTTGAGGAGTACCTATAAAGCACCCCCCGGTCCTAGCATGTCTCAGCATCCTGCTAAGGTAGACTTTTCATCCAAGTCCCTCCAGGCCCAAATTGTTGACCCACAAGGGCCCCTACTAGCATGCAGTCATTAAATCTTGCAAGGGTAACTCGTTATGACCTTTGGCAGAAAACTGAACAAAGAGGATGGTTTTCACAGAAGTGGAGGGTAGTTCTCACACAACCCTGTGGGGAAGGTTCCTGGGTCCTAAGGAAAGGACACACCCAGACTGGCTCCAAGGAAGCACAGATGGGGACTGTGCTTGTGAAAAGAATTTTTTAGTTTTTCTTTTTTGAGACGGAGTCTTGCTCTGTCACCCAGGGTGGAGTGCAGTGGCGTGATCTTGGCTCACTGAAACCTCTGCCTCCTGGGCTTAAGTGATTCTCCTGCCTCAGCCTCCCCAGTATCTGGGACTGCAGGCACATGCCACCATGCCTGGCTACTTTTTTTTTTTTTTTTTAGTAGAGATGGGGTTTTGCCATGTTGGCCAGGCTGGTTTCGAGTTCCTGGCCTCAAGTGATCTTCCTTCCTCAGCCTCCCAAAGTGGTGGGATTACAGGTGTGAGCCACTGTGACCGGCCGTGAAAAAAATTTTGAAAGAAGATAGGAGACCGGTGGTTGTACCAGTGAATCCCCTCACCATCAATGTATATCAGAGTACCTGGCCACCAGGCTGTATGGTCAAAATCTTGGATTGTTGCTGATCTGGGAGGTGAAAAAATAATCTTAATGCAGTTTTTCTTTGCATTTCTGTGATTATAAGGTTGAATATCCTGAAAAGAGTTCAAAAGGGATACTGAAGTAGGATATCAAAAATAAACTTGTGTGAATCACATAAATCTATTCCAGGCTAGCCTTTTATATATATATATATATATATTAATATATATATTTATATATATAATATATATTAATTATATATATAAAATAAATATATATTTAATACATATATAAAGGGATATCCCTTTTGAACTCTTTTCAGGATATTCAACCTTATAATCACAGGAATGCAAAGGAAAACTACATTAAGATTCTTTTATATATATAAGATTATATATCTATATATAAGATTCTTTTATATATATAAAGAATATATATTTTTCATATATTCTCTATATACATTATATGCTGTATTTTATATGTGTATATATGCTCTATTACCCAGGTACTGGTCTATTGCCCAGGCCAAAATGCAGTGACACAATCATAGCTCACTGCAGCCTCGGATTCTCGAGCTCAAGCCATCCTTCACCTAGTGTGCCGCCACACCAGGCTACTTTTCCATTTTTTGTAGAGAAGGGGTCCTCTTATGTTGCCCGAGCTGGTCTCTAACTGCTGTCCTCAGGCAATTCTCCCGCCTGACCTCCCAAAGTGCTGAAATTACAGGTGTGAGCCACTGTGCCTGGCCTCCAGGCTAGCCTTGAGCACAATTACTTGCAGCAGCAAATACCCCTGCCATTTCCTCTTCAGGCAAAGACTGCCTTGAACATTCTTCCCAAAATTGAAAAGAAAGGTGTCTGGGTACCCCATCTACCCACTCAAACACACACACACACGAGGCAGTATTGCCTGGTTTGAAGGCTTATACTCTTCACTAACCATTACTCATACTATCTCTCAGACATCCTTGTAAGTTACCTCCTTGTATCTCACAGCTCAGTTTCCTTGTTTGTTAAGTGAGGAAAACAATGTGTTCTTCGTCATCATGATGAGCATTAAATAATTATATAAAGCATTTGGCACAATGTCTGCCACACTCCACACTCTCAATAAAAATGTATTAGAATATTTAACCTCCTGTCCCAACCTCCACAGAAAACTTTCAGCATCTCAAAACAGAGTTTCAACAGCTCGGGGACTTGAGTTCCCCAAATTAATGTTCTCCATCTCTCTTATGTTCAGAGCAAATACCAATGGGTCCAAACAGCCTGGAGAAAAACAATCCTGTGGACATGTGGACATGTTAAGACCCTGGACTGACAGGGAACTAGATACAAGCGATTCACTATCCTCAGAGAAGAGGATAGCAATTCTGTTTTTGTTGTACGCACAAAGAGAAAAATGCTGGCATGAAGTCTCACAAAGGGAAGGTGAAGAAACAAGAACACCCAGGCTTTTAAATCTTACCATCCATCAGCCCACAAAACCTTATGTCTCTAGGTTACAATCCAATTATCATTTTATTTGAAACCAAAAGGAACACAGGTGCTCTGTGACAAATCAAAAATCCCAAGGCTTAAAAGGGAATGTTTAGATTCCAAAATCACTTTTTCCTGGCAAGGCAAAAAATAGCTAGGAAAAGAATGCTACGGGGATGTGTCTTCACTCCTGGCCAGAAAAAAAACTGTTGTGGAAGTGGCCTCTATGTAAATATTTGCAGAATGAGCAAATAAACCGCTGAAATCACCCAGGGCCTGACACGTTCTCTCTTCCCAGGACAACGCTCTAAATTTAAGGGAGGGATTCTAGTCAGAATTTGAACTTTATTCTTTCTGTTGTGAACATCAGAATTAAAGTTTAGGAGTTGGTTCTAGTTTTAAAATTTGTCCCATTTTTTTCCCCCTTCATCGCGACATACAATTGTTTAGCTTCCACTCTGTCTTCCCCAGTCCTCCCCTCTCCCTACTTTTGAAGGTCTCTCTCTCTCACTCATCCCAGGAGCTTGGAAGGACCCATTTGGCCACCAAGATAGCATTTCCACCTACCAACCCAGCCCAGATGTCCAAGTCCAGCTTAGCTTTGATCCCTCCTGGTAGACTCCATGGCAGAGGCAGGTGAACAAAAGCAATGACTGTTAAGGTGCCATCTGGGGTCAAGGCCACATACAGTCTGGCAGCACCTCAGCCAATTGCCTTCACTCCCATCCTACCCCATTGACAAGGCCAGGAATGTCTTCTCCCTTGCCTCTCTGAGCTCAGTCCCCTCCACTTACCCATTTCCTAATTAAATAGTACCCACAAGTGAACAGCAAAGCACTCCCCTAAATGGAGGGCCATTAGTGCCCTTGGGATCAGCTAATATGTCAGTAGTTCATAGAAAAATACTGAATAGTAGCACAGCTGTTACTACTTGCATATAAACACAAATGTTGGGCGGGTGTGGTGACTCATGCCTGTAATCCCAGTGCTTTGGAAGGCTAAGGCTGAAGGCTCCCTTGAGCCCAGGAGTTCGAGACCAGCCTGAGCAGTACGGGAGATCCCTGTTTCTACCAAAACAAAACAAAACAACCTCCACAAATATACTAATCATATGCAACTAACAACAGAAGCCATTAAAAATATGTGCGACAAATTTACATTAAGATAAGTTCATCTAGTGATTTTTATTTCATTTTTGGATCAAAAACATTTGTACATAGTAAAGAAATACGATAGTACACACAGAGTTTATACTAAAAAGTACTGCCCCTCCCCCAATGCTCCCCAAGACAAAGCAAATTTAAACCTTTTCTAACTTTGGTTTTTCTGAGGTAACCCTCATCATTCTAAATCACATGCTCATTCTTCCGTTTCTTAATGTATCAAGTCTGGATCTCTAGTGATTGCCCAGGATGAAAAATGGGGTTTTCCTCACTTGTGTTTTTGCTCCTTTCCCGGTCTCTACTTTCTTCTTCTTGACTGTTTGCAGTCATATGCTGTTGTATGATTATTCTCCATGCCTCTACTAGATATCTTTGCAACTTAAAGTAACATTAAATCACTGTTTATTCTTCCATCCTTAGCCAGCACACACAGATGTGTTGACCCTACCCATATCTTCTTCCACTTTTTTTTCTCTTTTGCCTCTGTCAACCACACCTTTACCACAGTAACATTCTGTGCTGGAATTATTAGGGGGTCTTTTGTATTTCATCTGCAGTTAATTAAAAAGTTGGAACCCATTAATTGTGTCTATGCAAGTAGCTTAGGACACAGCTACATAGTAGCAAGGGCCATTTTTTCTTATCTGTGGCTTTAAAGATTCCAGCATCAAGATCAAATGTCAGACAGACTTCACTTCAGGGTGCCTTTAGACCTTCACTTCCAAAATGCAACAATACAAAGTGCTTTATTCTCAGGAACAAGTACCCAAGTAGAAGCCTCAGTTCCCCTAGAATAGTTAATTCAATTTCTCTCGAGACAAGTCTTACTTTTATTTTTATTGTATTTTTATTATTTTTAACTGTATTCCCTGGGATGCATGTTTGGGTGAAGCCCTGACTGGTAGCAGTTGATCTGCAGAAAGACTTTTAAGTATTGGTCCTGTTTCCCGTGTCCATTTCTCCTCATTCCTACCCTTCAGCTCAGTGACGTCAGCCCACAGCCTTTCCAGGGTCCTGCCTTTCCATTTCACTTCTTCGTGACTCCTCATTATAGGTCCATATACTCCATCCATTTCCCATCTCCCAGAAATTTGTCAACGTTTCTGATGCACTTATTATCCCCCTTATGTTCCCTTGGTTCATTTTTTCATGCCTCATTATTGACAATTAGGATTTCCAGCAAAGGCATACATTTGGTCTGCTACCTTAAGCTAAATAATAAATGACTTTTTATACGAAATAGGCAGTGAAACAAGTCCCTACTTTGGATATTTTATTCATACTACATTTTTATTAAGATCAGAGTAATAGTCCCAAAGGTGGTTTGTTGTTGTTGTTGTTTGAGACGGAGTCTTGCTCTGTCACCCAGGCTTGCTGGAGTGCAGTGGCACAATCTCACCTCACTGCAACCTCCTCCACCTCCTGGGTTCAAGCGATTGTCCTTCCTCAGCCTCCCAAGTAGCTGGTATTACAGGTGCACACCACTACTCCCAGCTAATTTTTGCATTTTCAGTAGAGACGGGGTTTCTCCACGTTGGCCAGGTTGGTCTCAAACTCCTGACCTCAAGTGATCAGCCCGCCTCAGCCTCCCAAAGTGCTGGAATCACAGGTGTGAGCCACTGCGCCCAGTCCAACAGTTGCTTTTGATTGGCCTTTGATAATTCTTTACATTTGGTCCATTCTGAGGCAGTTATGCACACTGAGCATCCCTAGGAGCCTGGCATTGAGCCAGGTGCTAAACAGGAAATTATTTACACATACATATCAAGACAGTATCAAATATAATACATTTTAGTGCTGTAGTAACATCCATGTTCCCATTTTATTTACCTTTCATATTTTTTCTTTCCTTTCCTTTTTTTTTTTTTTTTTTTTTTGAGATGGAGTCTCGATCTGTTGCCTAGGCTGGAGTGCAGTGGCACGATCTCGGCTATAATCTCCACCTCCCGGGTTCAATCAATTCTCCTGCTTCAGCCTCCCAAGTAGCTGGGATTACAGGCATAAGCCACTATGCCTGGCTAATTTTTGTCTTTTTAGTAGAGATGGGGTTTTACCACATTGGCCAGGCTGGTCTCAAACCCCTGACCTCAGGTGAGCCGCCCACCTCAGCCTCCCAAAGTGCTGGGATTACAGGCGTGATCCCAGCCTGGGATACCATGCCTGGTCCCTATTATATTTTTCTGTTTGTATTTTATCTTAACCTTAACAGGTTTGAATCCTTACAGTCAGGTGTAATATCCTGTAACATTTTCTAGGCCCAAGTGTGGTTCTTGCCCTCAGTCAATGCTCACTAAACAGAGCAGGTGCAGTTTTGCCTGGCAGAGCAGCCCACAAAAGCACAGTGCCCAGGATGACAGCATTCTTAGGTGCTCCGTGAAAATTTGTTGAATGCAATACTCTTCTGAAAGAAGTTCCAAAAAGACAACCAGAAAAAAGAAAGAAAAAACATATTTTTGAAAAATACAAGAACATATCCAAGAACTAAAAAATATGAATGATTATATTAAAAGCCTCAGGGCCTTATACAATGAATAAGAAATGAAAAGGCCTATCTCAAGGTTTATTGTCATGAAATTTCAAGTAACAAGAAATAACAAAACTATCTGAAAGCTCCTAGAGAGAAAAAGTAGGCCATGTTCAAAGGACCAGAAATCTAAATGATAATCCAGATTTCTCAACAGCAGCTCTGAATACTAGAGGACAGTGGAGCAGTAACTTCAGATTTTTGAATGATTTTTTTTTTTTTTTCTTTTTGAGAAGGAGTCTCGCTCTGTTGCCCAGGCTGGAGTGCAGTGGCACGATCTCAGCTCACTGCAACCTCTGTCTCCCGGGTTCAAGCAATTCTTCTGCCTCAGCCTCCCGAGTAGCTGGGACTATAGGCATGGGCCACCACACACAGCTA
>NC_045438.1:115929349-115933308 GCF_002776525.5 Piliocolobus tephrosceles | reverse complement strand
GGGGGTTTCACCATGTTGGCCAGGCTGGTCTCGAACTCCTGACCTCAGGTGATCCGCCCACCTTGCCCTCCCAAAGTGCTGGGATTACAGGCATGAGCCACCACACCCGGCCATTTTGAATGAAAATTACTTTCAACCTGCACTTCTAATCTCAGGTAAACTCTGTGTCAAGTAAAAGAACAAAAACAAAAACCAAGTATATGATTAAGACATTTTCAGACATTCAAGTGCTTCAAAAATGTATCTCCCATGCAACTTTTCTTAGAGAACTAGTGGGGTGTGTGCTCTACCAAAATGATGGAATACACCCAGAATGAGAAAGACACAAACCCGATCGAGAGGAGAGGAAAGTAAGCCCAAAGATGAAGGAGCAGCAGGATCACAGAGCAGCCTGCCCACACTTGTTCAGAGATAAAAGGCTCCAGGAGTTGCTGGGGGCTGGGGATCCCAGAGGGAATTAACTGCAAAAGGCACAGCAGGACTTTTCAGGGGAACTGCCATATATTGATTTTGGTGAGGTTTCATTGTATACAATGACCACGTGTACAGTGTTCAAAACTCTGTAAAATGAGTTGAGTTTTTGTTGTTTTTTTTGTTTTGAGATAGAGTTTCGCTCTTGTTGCCCAGGCTGGAGTGCAATGGCGCAATCTCAGCTCACCGCAAGATTGAACCTCCACCTCCGGGGTTCAAGCAATTCTCCTGCCTCAGGTTCCTGATTAGCTGGGATTACAAGCATGTACCACCACGCCCGGCTAATTTTGTATTTTTAGTAGAGATGGGGTTTCTCCATGTTGGTCAGGATGGTCTTGAGCTGCCAACCTCAGGTGATCCACCTGCCTCAGCCTCCCAAAGTGCTGGGATTACAGGCGTGAGCCACTGTGCTGGCCGAGTTGAGTTTTATTGTACGTAAACTGTTTTTCAATACAACTGATTTTTGTAATTTGCTGGAAGAATGCATGATCTAGGCAAGAAGTGGTGCATATGTCCTAAATCCTATAATCAGAAAACAATAGACATATAAAACTAAAAGACGTGTAAGCACATTCTCTAATAATACAGAAGTAAGTACTAGAAATAACTCAAGGAGTTAAAAAGTGGAGACCTCTTGGAGGGGTGGGAATAGGACTTGGGAGCAGAGACAGCTGTTGTTCATAGTAAGCTTTGTGATGCCAGCTGACCTTTGAGCTATGTGTATGTTCTCACTTTGATAAATATCAATAGAATAGTTTTTTGGATTTTGTTTATTTATTTATTTTTGAGACAGGATCTGGCTCTGTCGCGCAGACTGGAATGCAGTGGCACAATTACGGCTCGCTGCAGCCTCAACCTCCTGGGCTAAAGCAATCCTCTTGCTTCAGTCTCCCGAGTAGCTGGGACTATAAGTACATACCACCATGCCCAGCTAATTTTAAAAATATTTTTTAGAGTCTTGCTATGTTACCCAGGCTAGTCTCAAACTCCTAGGCTCAAGCGATCCTCACACCTCGGCCTCCCAAGGTGCTGGAATTACAGGCATGAGCCATCGTGCCTGGCCAAGATTATAGTTTTTGAAAACGAGAAAAGGTTTGGAATAACAGGATGCCTAGTCTGGTGGAGGCAAAATGTTTGCAATACCCAGAAAGCCTTGGACCAACAGGAGCTAAAGTTTCCTTCAGACAGTTACTATTTCTTTAGCTCTTTCATTTCATTTTGGGTGAGAATAAAGAAATGTATTACAGCAATGAAAATAACAAATTACAGCTACCTTCTTATGAATACAATGTTGACCAGAAAAGGCAAGATCATAAAAAAATGTACACTAACTAGATGATGGCTAGACTGGTGTGTTCTTACAACAATTGAGCTCTATGCTATGACCTATGCACTCTTCTATACACACATTATATTTCAATTAATTCTTTAAAGTATACCATATGATTCTATTTCTTAGGCTCCCCAAAAAGACCAAACCAAACTATAGTTTAGGAATACATACAAAGGTAGTAAAAATGTAAACAGCCAGTCTAGTGATCACCTTTGGGATACAGGGAGAGGGTTGTGATCAACAGTGGGTGGGACTGAAATCCACAATAAGGGGAACATCTGCAGTGCCAGTAGATCCTATTTCTTGGTCCAGATAGTGTTTACAAAAGTATTCGCTTTACAATTCTGCTAAACTGAATATATAAGGTTTTTATCGATTGATTGATTGATTGAGACTCTGTCATCCAGGCTGGGATACAGTGGCACAATCATGGCTCACTGATTTGATAAGCATCGACCTCCCTGACTTAAGTGATCCTCCTACCTCCCAAGTAGCTGAGACTACAGGTATGCATGATGACACCCAGCTAATTTTTAATTTTTTGTAGAGACGGGGGTCCCGCTATGTTGCCCAGGTTGGTCTTGAACTCCTGGGCTCAAGTGATCCACCCACCTTGGCCTCCCAAAGTACTGGGTTACACGTGTGAGCCACCATGCCTGGCCAATATAGAAGTTTTAGATATAGTCTT
Organism: Piliocolobus tephrosceles; assembly: GCF_002776525.5. NCBI lineage: Eukaryota > Metazoa > Chordata > Mammalia > Primates > Cercopithecidae > Piliocolobus > Piliocolobus tephrosceles. Next base: position 115,930,816 of record NC_045438.1, on the reverse strand, counting down.
GCCACTTAAACAAAGGAATTTAGAAGATTTGAACAAATCTAAATGTTTATCAATAGGGACTATTTAATTATAAGTCATGTAATGCACAATGCACTATTAAAAATGAAGCAGCTGTGATCCTATATGCTTATAAGAACCTAATGCTCAAATTGGGTCCTAAAATGACAAAAACCATGTTAGAAATGAATCTGATATGATACCACTTATGTCATCTCTCTCTCTCTCTCATATATATATATATATATATAAACATATTTTATGTGTATGTATTTTATGTAATGCATTTCATATACATTACATATAATTATATATATGCAGAGAACATCTCTAATATCTGGAATAATAGACAAGAAACTTGTCAGTGTTACAGAGAGGAGACTAGAAATAGGAGACTTCTTTTTCACTTTTGAATTTTGTATCATGTGCATCTATTACTATTCTAATAAAGGAGAAGGAATCATTTATTTTAAAAATACTTGTTTATTGCATGGTTCTCTCCAGATTTTGTGTCTAGGCTTATTTTTATTTATTATAAAATACTTCAGCAAAGAAGAGAAACTGGCATTCAAACATGGCCGGCCAATCACTGCCAGGCTAATTGCCCAAGAGCTTCTCTAAGCAAACATTTCTCACCTATTATAAACCCCACATTGATATAGGTGCCAGAAATAATAAATGGGACAAAACAGAAGCCCCTGTGCAAGGGGAAGTCAGTGAGAGGCAAGGAAACCATGCACATCACTAGTATTTCTCTTCGTATGGCAATTTAACATTGCTGTTCTTTGTCTTTATGAATAATGGGGTTAGGTCAGGTTCCTTGTCATCACAAGTCTTAGAAATCATCTAGAAAACATGTATTTTACACACTAATCTCACAACTAGATAACATATTCAGTACTTCAGTGGTAGAATCTTCAGCTTTTCACACTTTAGGCAGTTCTTCTACCATCTACTTCTGTTTCTTCATTCTCAGTTCCCAGGAAGGCATAGATCAGGTCCTGCATAGGTGGGCATGTCACATGTCTGCTCCATATCATTTGCAGCAATGACAATGAAAATCCAGCATGCAATGTGGCTGAGGTGCTGGGAGCCCCAAACAATGTGGGGGAAAAAGCAGAGGGCATTTCACATCCCAGACGGGACAGGTTTCCATTCCTTACTGAGGGTGGAAGTACTAGATTGGAGGATAAGGAGCCAAAAAAATTACTCATATGAAAAAAAAAAAGCCTTGTCACAGTGCACAGGCAGGCACAGTGGTTCACGCCTGTAATCCCAGCACTTTGGGATGCTGAGGTGGGCAGATCACTTGAGATCAGGAGTTCGAGAGCAGCCTGGCCAACATGGTGAAACCCTATCTCTACTAAAAATAGAAAAATTAGCCAGGCGCAGTGGCAGGTGCCTGTAACCCCAGTTACTCGGGAGGCTGAGACAGGAGAATCACTCGAACCCGGGAGGCAGAGGTTGCAG
>NC_045438.1:115883262-115929249 GCF_002776525.5 Piliocolobus tephrosceles | reverse complement strand
TAGTGAAAGATTCGGGTCATCTCAAAGGACACAGGTTCAGAAGCATCTCACTGTTGCAGTGATCCAAACCCAAGTATGTCATTTCTTCCTCAAAATCCCATTTGCTGCTCTTGCTTGGCAGTGAATATTGCTGATGAGGATGAGAGGCGTAGGTGAAGAGAAAGGGGTCTTCCTGAGGTGAATGGTATGCAGGGGACTGGACGTAGCTGTTAAAATCCACATGTACTTTCTCTTCATAAAGATTCCCCCCTGGATTTGGCCATAATGGGGGACAGCCAGTTTTGGCTGCAGGTGGCTCCAGTGGAATCTGCTGGTAAAAGGGTTCTGAAGAGTTTTGGGAAGGAGAGAAGCTGCAAGGCCAGCTGGTCAGAGGAAAAGGATAATTGGAGTAACAGTTGTCATTAAGATGATTTCTCCCCAAAGCAGCATTTTTACTCCACGTTTGCAGATCGCCGTGATCAGAGTAGACTCCGGAGGCAGAAGGAGGAAGCAGGTCTCCACTACTGTAGGTTCTGCTACTGGACAATTTACGCTTTTCATAGAGCTTCGTGGGGTCCACAGTGGAAGTCTGGTCAGTCAGATCTGTGATTCCTCCCAGACCATAACTCTTGGAGAAGGAAAAGCAATCATTTAGTGAGTTCTGCTGAGAAGTGTTAGCTATTAAATGTCCACTGTAACTACCAGGCAGTTGGACGCCTTCCTGGAAAGACCAAGTTAAAGGTAAACTCCCCTGACTTTGTGTTTCACCTGGAAGAGACTGGAAAGGAAAGTGAAATGCTTGTGTTAATAAGTTAAGCACATCCAAACCACTACCATAGGCATCCATGAGTTACTCTGTACAAATAAGAGCTCCGTCAGATTTTCCTCATTCCTTACACATTAATACTTGACGCATAAACACATGCAGCAGCTTGACCACAACCACGACACATTGAAAAAGGCAAAGGCTGCCTCTGTTTCCATGTTAAAGCTTACTAACCAGTAAGAGCCACATTTCCCTACATTCTGTGGAGACATGAGTGTGTTTAGGATGTTTCACACTCAAACACAAATCTGATATCCTAATTGCCTTTTTTTTGAGATGGAGTCTCGCTCTGTTGCCCAGCCAGGCTGGAGTGCAGTGGTGCGATCTCAGCTCACTGCAACCTCCACCTCCCGGGTTCAAGTGATTCTCATGTCTCAGCCTCCCAAAAGCAGGGATTACAGGCGCCTGCCACCACGCGCAGCTAATTTTTGTATTCTCGGTAGAGATGGGGTTTTGCCATGTTGGCCAGGCTGGTCTTGAACTCCTGACCTCAAGTGAGCCACCCGCCTTGGGCTCCCAAAGTGCTGGGATTACAGGCATAAGCCACAGCGCCTGGCCTCTAATTGCCTTTTTGAGAGACTTATAAGGAACTATTCACAAAATATCAAAGTATAACTTCAAAGATTTATATTATACTCAGCACAGCTCTCAGGAGTCTCTCGCTCTCATCATTTCCTCCCTTGGCTTTTCTGTTTCTTAGTGCTGGTTGGAGTGTGAGAGACCATGGTTGCTGTTGTTTTTTTCTTTTTCCTTTCCTCAAGAGATTTTTCTGTGAATTCATGGGAATTTTGTTGAACCATAAATCAGACCTCTAGAACATGAGTGGTACATTCATTTATTTTTCTAAATGGAAGAAGTATATTTTTCTTTAGTTAATCATTTTAAAAAAAGGATCTGGTTGAGAATTAAGTTATGCTCTTGTTTAGGTAAAACTACTTGCTGTTAAGGGGATATTTTTAGGGGGTAGAGAAAAAGGGCTGTGACCAGGTAGATTGGATGAGAGACTGAAATGCCACTTGACTTGTCCCATGGCTGGGAGAAAGGATGAGGAAATAGCCATTTGGGTTTGGGGGGCTCGCATTTCCCTACAACAGACCCACATTACAATTTTTGTTTAAATAAAGTACATTTAGAGCCTCTAGGGATGGACCAGCTCCATCTCTGTTCTCCCAAAAAGACATGTGCAACTTTGAACAGTAGAAAAAGTATGGGAACTACTATCAATATTAAACAAATGCAAGAAAACCTATGCTCTGCCGCCCATAAAGCAGTGGACTTCACATCACAGTTTGTCTGTGGGGAAGGGCCTCCACTCCACTATTGCCACCCTAGGACAGCCATCATTTTCGGAAACTGCTTGCTTATTTCATCTTGATAGAATATGCTAAGAAAACAATCTGTTTGGGGATGTATGGAAATTCAGGAGGGCGGGGAGGGGGTGGGTGGTGAAATGCATGAGGTTACTATTTGGTGGAGATCGTTTCAATTGTTTTTGATTCTTGTCAAATATAAGTTAAGTGCTAATTCAAGTTTCTCTTTGTAATTGTAGTAGGGAAGATGATTCTCCAACTACATGGACTTTATGGTTCAGAGCATGCTACAAAGATGGTAGAAAGTAAGAGTAAAGCCTCAGATTTAATTTCTTTGGTACATGCTTGTTTGCAGATGAGCCTGATAATCCATGATTTCTGGCTTTTCCTGTGTCAGCAAGGAACCCAGGAAACCACTCCCAGCACAGGCGTGGCAAGGTACTGCATGTGTTGAATATACATAATGAAGGATTACCCTGGTCTCTGTGCTCCCCTTCAGGCTCAAGGAGACGGAGGAAGGTGCTGTATGCACTTTCTTCATGGCTCTTCTTGCCTCCGCCTCCAACTTGGTTTCTGGTTTTGGATGATCATGCTCTCCCTTTGACTGAAAAGAGATAAGGAAGTAGAAAAGAAATGATATAACACTAACTAGACTGTACTTCACTCTGTGTCCTGGCCCCGGGGTGGTGTTGCATTCGCCTATGGTAACAAGACTGGATGAACCTCTGAAGATGCTCCCAAGCCCACCACGCTCCTGCCTGCCTGCCTCTCACCCACCCAGCAAAGCCATAATCACAGTGCTAAGTAACACTTATTAAATGCTTCCTGTGGTATGTGCCGGACACTAATAAACACCCTGTGCACCTTATATCTCATTTCGTCTTCAGCACAACCCTTGAGGTACATACTATTATTATCACCCCCAGTTTACAGAACAGGAAACTGAGGCATGGAGTGATTATGCCAGCTGGGTAACCTCCTCTAGAAGTGAGGGAGATAGGATTCCCCTACCTGGAGCTGGCCAAAGCTGAGAGTCAATAGTTAAACATTCAGGAATTTTCTATGCTGATTGTTAAAAATGACTGCAGGCTTGAAATCAGCCACCGTGGGAATATTTCCATTACCGAAGTTGGCAAATGCTACAAATCAGGACATTTTCTTTTTGGAGAGCTGGTTTACCAGCATCCCACTAATTCAAACCCAGGCAGTCTGAGTCAGGGTCCATTCTTCACTACTGTTGGTGCCACTGCCCCATTAGTACTCTTACACATTCTACAGAAAACTGGGACGTGGAAGAGGAAAGTCACCTGCTCTGGTTTACAGAGCGAGTAAAAAGTCAGAGCTGGTGTTTGAACTCAGATTTGCTGAAGGCTACCAGTGGCATGTGGCATGCTTAGAAGCACTGTGCTAACCTCAATGTGACTAGATTAGCTGCCACTTCTCCTGAGGAGTGGAAGCAGAGACAGCCAGCTCCCCTTCTAGAGCTCCCCAGCACTTCAAATATCTATTAGAAGTGTAGGGGACAGACAAACGTGCTCTCTCAGAGTGTGAGCCCTCAGGGATGGTGCAGGATCTCATTCCCCAGTGTATCTCTAGCCTCTGGTGAAACTCCTCAGTAATGAAACTTTCACGTAACTAACTCAAAAATCCAACCTGGAAAAATATAAAGCGTCCGTCGTGCCTCCAGAAGTTGGTGACCGGGAAGCCCCCATGACCTCGGCAAGGGATGAGCTTCAGAGGCCCGTCACAGTTGGGACAACGTTTCCCTACAAAAGAGCAGAGGAAAATGATACACCTGGCTGAACCGTGTCGGTTGACTCCTGGGCAGCCTTGAAGATTTTAGCCCTGACTGCAGGATGGCAGAGGATAAATCTAGGCAGAGTCTCATGAGCTCCCATCCACTAGATATTACTCCTGACCCTCGGAAGCCTGGCCACCAAAATGGCCCAGATGGGTCTCACACATGCATAGGAGAAGTGGTTGCCTACCAAGTAGGATATTTCACAGGTCAGGGAGGAGCTCTTCTGAGCAGAAAATCCCTCCCTACTTATTTAGTGATATTTGAAATTTTGACCAGGCACGGTGGCTCACACTCGTAACCCCAGCACTTTGGGAGGCCAAGGCAGGCGGATCCACTTCAGGCCAGAAGCTCGAGACTAGCCTGGCCAATATGGTGAAATCCCATCTCTACCAAAAATACAAAAATTAGCCGGGCGTGGTGGTGCACAACTGTAGTCCCAGCTACTCAGGAGGCTGAGGCAGGAGAATCGCTTGAACCTGGGAGGTGGAGGTGGCAGTGAGCTGAGATTGCACCACTGCACTCCAGCATGGGTGACAGAGCGAGACTCTGTCTCAAAAAATAAAAAAGAGAAGTTCTTTCAACTCACAATTAGAACTAAGGGTCAAGGGGCCAAGCTACATGGGAGAGTGAATGCAGCTACTACATTTTCAGAGGTGTAAATGACTGATGCCAGGTCCTGATCTAAGAGCAAGTTTGGAAGACAAACTACTGGGAAAAATATAAGGTAACTTGAGGTTTGAAGTGGGCAAGGTACAGGACATGCTGAATGTATCTATTTCACAATCCAGTGAACGTGTTTAAGAAAATGAACAAATATCTCAGCACGTGATTATGATGTGAACCTAAATGAATGGAATTGAGTCTAAACTTTCACAGCTGCCATTCCACATTAATGCACACATTGAGATCACTTAGGGACCCACAAGAGGTCCAGTGGCAAGTCCAATAAACTACTTTCTTCTAAATTTTACATGGGTCATTGATGAATTAACATTAACCCCTTAAGTGATACATTTTTCCTTTTATTTTTAGATGGAGTCTGTCACCCAGGCTGGAGTGCAAGTGGTGCAACCTTGGCTCACTGCAACCTCTGCCTTCTGGGTTCGAGCGATTCTCGGCCTCCCAAGTAGCCTCCCAAGTAGCTGGGATTACAGGTGCACACCACCACACCTGGCAAATTTGTGTGTGTTTGTGTGTGTTTAGTAGAGATGGGGGGGGGTCTGCCTTGTTGGCCAGGCTGGTCTCAAACTCCTGACCTCAGGTGAGCTGCCTACCTCGGCCTCCCAAAGTGCTAGGATTGCAGGTGTGAGCCACCACACCCGGCCATTTTTCCTTTTTTTTTGGAGACAGGATCTCACTTCTGTTGCTCGGCCTGGAGTGCAATGGCTCCATTATGGTTCACTGCAGCCTTGACTTTCCAGGCTCAAGCAATCCTTATGCTTCAGCCTCCAGAGTAGCTGTGACCACAGGCATGTGCAACCACACCCGACTAATTTTTAAATTTTTTTGTATGGGTTGGGGTCTCTTTATATTGCCCCGGCTGGTCTGGAACACCTGGGCTCAATTTATCCTCTCATCTTGGCCTCCCAAAGTGCTGAGATTACAGGTGTGAGCCACCACACCTGCCATCTTCCCTTTAACAGGAGACTTCAGTCCACTGCCTTAACCAAAGGGGACATTTTTGATGGTGGGTGCTCTGGGTATGGCAGATATGGGGGCTCCTTGCTGGAGCACAAGGGGTCTGGTTGGTTCCCCTCCATATGCTCCATATCAGAACAGCCTTGGCTGCCACTACACTCCAGGGTGAGTGTTGTGCCCTTGGGCGGTGCTGGGACATAGTGACCCATCCGGTAGGGGCATCTGAGGGATGCCAGCTTTTCTGCCGGTGCCACCAAGCTCTACTCACGCTGCTGCTTCTGCCGGGCCTTGTCACAGATGGCAGGTCTCAGGTAGATCTTGCGTCCCTCCTCTGCGAGGCAGTCGCGGCCGCACACCACCACACCCAGGCAGGACTTCTTGAGGATGCGGGAGTTGTGGTTGTTGGTGTTGCGCATGGCCCAGCTGCTCAGGTGCCGCTGCGCATTCTTGTCCTCGGAGCTGTAGATGTGTTTGGCATAGGAATCTGGCCACTCCTGGAACCAGTCAGTCTTTTTCACGTTCTGATAGAAACACAAAAGGTACGACTACAGTTTAAGCTAGAAAACACAGCTGTCACCCACCGGGGAGGGAGTAGATGGGAAGGATGTTTTGGCACTCAGGACCTGAACAAGAGACCTTTGGCAAAAGCCTCCCTATATTTAATTCTGACAGTGGGATCAGTGAGCCCAGCACAACATGGCAACTGAGTGCTGTGTCTGTCAGGCATTCAACCGCTGGATCAAAATAAATGCCCCTGTGAGTTCTATCTGATTGACACTTCCCTAGCCCTCAGTGACACAAGTAATGACCATTTCTCAGTAGGAATTTTTGAAGGTTAAGTAATGCTATGCTCTTACACAGTAACTGTGGAAAACAGGGCCCCGTGTGGTGGGGTACGCCTATAGTCCTAAGCAACTCAGGAGGCTGAGGTGGGAGGATAACTTGAGGCCAGGGGTTCAAGACCAGCGTGAGCAATGTAGCAAGACCCCTTCTCTAAAAACTCAAAATAAACTGTGGAAAACATTGTGGTGGGATGGTGAGATAATGTCTCGTACCACGCTGTGGTTACCTTGCTGGGAGTCACACAGGTTTATGCAATATCACCAGAGATAAGCAGTGGGAGGGATGCAAAGCCCTGGTTCAGAGAGATCAAAGAGCCACTTTTCCCCCAGAGATTTTCTTCCTTTATCTTTAACCCTACACTCATGTGCCTCAAACATGACAGGGGAGTAAGAAAGAGCTTGTTTTGACTGAAAGCGTCTCTGTTATTGCCCAGGACTGGCGCTCTGCCCTGTGTATGAACATTTGACTAAACTCGCCTTTAAAACATCAGAGACAAGGAGAGTTGTCATTCAATGGACAAAGTTTCCATTTGCAAGATGAAAAGGTTCTGGAGCTCCTTTGCACAACAGTGTACATATAATTACCACGACTGTACTATGCACTTAAACATGGTTAAGATGGTAAATTTTAAGTTGTGTTTTTGACCAAAATAAAATAATAATTTAAGAAAGGCCAGGGACACAGGACACTCAGTCCTTATAGCACATATTATTTTGCTCTCTGTGCCTCTGTTGCTTCATCTGTAATATAGGGATAATGAGACCTGCCGCCTGAAGAGTTGTTCTGAAGATTAAATATGATTTTATATATATTAAATACTTAGCACAGCACCTAGCATGCTGTAAGCTCTAAATAATTGTTAGTCACTGATGCTGTGGCTCATATTCCTAGGCCCTACATTGGTGCACAGATGCTGCATTTGACAGACCCGCCCTTGTTCTTAGAATGAGAATCAGCAAGCAGTGTCAGCAAACTTAGGCTGTGTCCATGCCCTATGGCTTTCAGAGACTTAGCATGGTATAAGAACATTTTTCATCTAGAAGGTTCTAAAAGGTCAAAATAGAAGATTCTAGAAGGTCCAGAAGAAGAGACTAGATTGCTTCTTCTTTGCTTTCCCAACCAGAAAGCATAGCCCAAAATATAAAACAAGACAAATTTTAGAAGAAAAAAGTAAAAGTGTCAGGATTGATGGGCATTTATTGAGTTAGAATTCAAATTTAAAACGTGCCAAAGAACTTTGTAACTTGAGACTCTGGGCAAGTAACTTTGTCTTTAAAGCCTGTTTTGCTCTTCTCTAAAACTGGAACATTGATTAAACCTGCCTCACAAAAGTGCTGTGAAGAGCAGATGTGTTGTAAACTATAGATTCCATATAATGATACTTGTTGAATGGAATGTCACAGGGCCTGAGGTGGTCTGAGGAAATATAAATGAGAGGTTTTAGGTACATGCAGGGTAGTACTATTTGGTGGTTAAGAGCTGCAGTGAGCAAACTAGGGCCTATAGGCCAAATCCTGCCCATTGCCTGTTTTTGTAAACAAAGATTTATAGGAACTCATCTATGTTCATTCACTTAAGTGTTGCCTATGGATGTTTTTACACCACCGCAGCAGAGACTCTATGGCCCACAAAGACTGCAATATTTACTATCTGATCCTTCACAAAGAGTCTGAGATTCCTGGCTGTAAGCTTGGACTCTGGAGTTACACTGTCTTTCTGGGTATGAGTCTTACGCAAGTTATTTTCTTCTCAGTGCCTCTGTTTCCAGCTCTGTAAAATGGGGTAACATGAGTCCCCATAGGGAGGTTTTGAGGACTTACTGAATTAACATACACGACGCACTTAAAACAGTGCCTCACATGCAGCAGGTTCCTCCTCAATATTAACTGTTATTCTATCAGATCTGGAACTGCCCTCAGCCAGTCAATGAATGCAGTTTTAAGAGTCACTGGCTTTCGGGAGAGAGAAGACCCTGTAGAGGTCACTTCATGCTTTAAACCTTGCCAAGCCGAATGCAAGATAAGAGTCTAAGTCCCGGCTGGGCACGGTGGCTCATGCTTGTAATTCTAGCACTTTGGGAGGCTGAGATGGGTGGATCACCTGAGGTCAGGAGTTCCAAGACCAGCCTGCCCAACATAGTGAAACCCCGTCCCTACTAAAAATACAAAAAATTATCCAGGCGTGGTGGTGGGCGCCAGTAATCCCTGCTTCTTGGGAGTCCAAGGCAGGAGAATCACTTGAATCTGGGAGGTGGATGTTGCAGTGAGCCAAGATCGTGCCATTGCACTCCAGCCTGGGCAACAAGAGTGAAACTCTGTCTCAGTAAAAAATAATAATAATAAAAGAGTCCAAGTCCCTATAAAATAAAAGCCTAACTGGTACACCTCTTACTCCACAACCTTCCTTCTCAGGGCATGACAGTGGCTGGCCCTTTGTGTGCTGTGCTGTAACTACTGCGGTTTGGGAAGGGGGAAGGGTATAAATACTAGGAGGGTTGCATCTGGAGAAGTTCCCTGTAGTCCTTTAGGCAGTTGCAGCAGAGATTCCCAGATGGCCAGGCCAGAATGCTGGTTGGACCATTTGCTTTTTCCAGACTGTCCCCTCTCCTCCCCAGTTCCCTAGTAATTTTGGGCTTGCTGAGACTCAATGCCCGGGGTGAGAGAAGCTCCCCCGGCAGCATGCCTCCTGCTCTCTCCACCCACCTTATCTTCCCTTCCTTCCTTCCTTTTTCTGACTCAAAGCTGCAAACAATGCTCTCTTGTTTTCTGTCACAGTAATGCCATAGAAAGCATAATAGAGTATCTTATCTTTTGAAATAATAATGTAGGTTAAAACATTAAAATGTGTACTTTTAGCCAGGAATAGTGGCTCACACCTGTAATCCCAGCACTTTGGGAGGCCAAGGCTGGAGAATCTCTTGAGCCCAGGAGTTCAAGACCAGCCTGGGCAACACAGTGAGACCGTCTCCCCTAAAAATAGATTTTTTTTTTCTGAGTGTACTTTCCTCTAATATTGAACTCTAAAAAACTACTGGTGCACTTGAATTATTCCAACATAAAGCACAGTTGTCAGGATAGCAGAGATGAGGGCAAGGTGGACTTAGAGGAAAGCTGAGATTTTCATGCTTTAAAGGTAAGTGGCCTCTTTAGGTTGGTCAGAGCCATAGACCCCATGAATCAGAAGGAGTGGAATGTATTTGTGAGAACATCTCATATGTTCTGATTAAAGCAAAGACTCCTTGCCTGTAGAGGAAGAAATGGTCTCTACCATCCTTTAAGCTTTTCTCTGACAGTCCCTCCACTGGTACGTTAGTCTTCCAGTTCTATTAATAATGCAGTAATAGCCAGGTGCAGTGACTCACCCCTTTAATCCCAGCACTTTGGGAGGCCAAGGTGGGTGGATCACTTGAAGCCAGGAGTTCGAGACCAGACTGGCCAACATGGTGAAACCCCATCTCTATCAAAAATACAAAAATTAGCCAGGCATGGTGGCGCATGCCTGTAATCCCAGCTACTCAGGAGGTTGAGGCAAAAGAATTGCTTGAACCTAGGAGGCAGAGATTGCAGTGAGCCAAGATCATGCCACTGCCCTCCAGCCTGGGTGACAGAGTGCTTTTTCTCAAAAAAAAAAAAAAAAAAAAAGCAGTAATAATTTGGACAACTTATGGATTGAGAACATTACTAGGAGTAAATGTACTCACATCAAGCTAGTCTCTGGGCCATTTACTCATGCCTGGTCTTTGACCTGGACGTTTAGTGGGGTCTTTGATGTCTTTTTACACTGAAATTAAGAGAAAACCCAGCTCTCAATAATGCAAAGGAACTCAAGTGTCAGGTGGATGATTGTGATTTCTGAAACCTGTTAAACCAAGGTCTCAGAGAGGTAAAATTTAATAAGAAACAATAATCATTTCTTCATGTTTAGCAAATCCCCACAAAATACTTTCTTCTTTTTAGAGCCTTTGTTTGTTTTAATTTCTAACTTTTCATGAGTAACTCTTTGTTTTTCCTCTTAGTTAAGAAGTTTATAATTGAAAGGGAATATTTCTAAGGTTTCCAACAGGTAGACTTAACTAATTTATATTTTATAATCTCCTGGGTAACATCATTGGGGGGTTAACTGATATTTCGATGACTTCTGGGTATAATTTTTTACTAATGGATTTAATCCTCTAACTCAATCAAAATCTTTGTAGCTCTATGCACTCCCAGAAGACCCTTCATCCTCACCTCATTCTAATTTATTCAACTACTTGAAGTTTTAAGAGGTTACCTGAAGAAATTAAGTATTGTTATATAAAACTAATAAAGTAAAATACAAATTCTGAAATAAAGTATCAAAAATATCTACATTATCATATGATATTATGAAATTGATTTTCATTTGGAATATAGTCTGCACTTGTATGAAGTAATTATCTTCCAGATTTCATTAATTATATAGCTTATTCATTACTTATAAATAAATGTTTCCAAGTAGAACAGGAATAGCAAACAAACATACTTTAAAGCAAATTATACAGAAGTACAAAAATCAGATATTATGGAAAACAGAAAAAAAAACCTTCAACCAACGTTTTGATTTACACACAACCTTTCAAGAACTTATCTCTTCTGGGCCAACTGGAAATAAAACTTGAAGTGTTACCAAGGAAAGAAATTCAATTCAACAAAATGCTTCCATGCTTGTTCAAGAATTACCCCTTAGGGCAGGCATGGTGGGGAATGTCTACCCAGTAGGCTAAGGCAGAAGGTTGCTTGAGCTCAAGAGTTCAAGACCAGCCTAGGCAAGATAGTAAGACCTCCGTCTCAAAAAAATAAATAAATAAATTACTGATTACTCTTTAGACTAATCCTGGTATTTCTTAGTCAAGAGATCACGACTTAGGCCAGGCCAGGTGCAGTGGCTCAGGCCTGTAATCCCAGCACTTTGGGAGGCTGAGGTGGGCGGATCACAAGGTCAGGAGATCAAGAGCATCCTGGCTAACACGGTGAAACCCCGTCTCTACTAAAAATACAAAAAATTAGCCAGGCATGGTGGTGGGCACCTGTAGTCCCAGCTACTCGGGAGGCTGAGGCAGAAGAATCGCTTGAACCCGGGAGGCAGAGGTTGCAGTGAGCTGGGATCACACCACTGCATTCCAGCCTGGGCAACAGAGCGAGACTCCGTCTGAAAAAAAAAAAAAAGACTCAGGACAAAGTTCCTTATTTACTCTAAAAACACTAAGCGAGGCCAAGTTACCTCAGCTTTCAAACCCTGTCTGTATTCTCTTTTCGCTTCCCTTTTCCACTCCACCCAGCTAAGCAAGGGACCTGCTGCAGGTAATGCTCCTGTTTACATCACACCAGAAGCACAAAATGGCAGAAGAATTCTGGTCCAAATTGCAGAGGCCCCAGTGATCATGGGAGCCCATATAGGTAGAGCTGTCTCAGGGAAGTTCAAATGACCCTTGAGGTCAAAGACAGAGACAAAGGAAGTTTGTCTATCAAAAATACAAAAATTAGCCAGGCATGGTGGCGCATGCCTGTAATCCCAGCTACTCAGGAGGTTGAGGCAAAAGAATTGTTTGAACCTGGGAGGCAGAGATTTCAGTGAGCCAAGATCATGCCACTGCACTGCATGCCACAAAGGAAGTTTGTCTCTGCAAAAGACAAGCCCAAAATTGTAAGCAAACATGAATATTTGAGCTCTGTGAATCCATGTGGCCGCATGTAATCAGAACAAGCCAGTTGTAGTACTCAGATTTAGCTGGCTAAAATCATAGTCCAGGAATGAACTAATCAGAACTGTGGCCCCTTTGCAGTTGACTTTACTATTCTATACTAGAGAATGTTCTCTCTACAAAAAAAAAAAAAAGTACTTAAACCTTGTAATTTTGTGAGTTAATGGCTTGGGGTGGCTTTGGCCATAGGTTTAATCTGCAAACTGCTCAGTGTGTAGGAACAAAATGATCCAGGGTGTTTGTTGGCTGTAGTGCTATTGGCACAACCTGAACTGAGAGAAACTGGCTGGTATTTGAAACAGAGTGGGTGTTCTCCTCTCACTAGTGAAATGGGTACTATTTAAGAGAAAAAGGAACTGAATTTCTTCCCAATTTTCAAACAGAAGAAAATAATTCGTAGAGATTCAAAGTTCTCTAAAGTATTACAATCAGTACTAATAAGAGTGTGACACTCTCCAGGACCATGTAATCCACATTTTAAATCAAGACTAAATCAACACCAGACATTTGCTGCTTGGATCAAGCAAACCTTAAAGCAATTAGATTCGAACTTTCTAGGTGCAAATGTAATTTAAGGGGAATAGGAAGGGAAAGCAAATTGGCTTGAAATAAAGACACTTTTATCAATTACGGTTTAAGTTGGCCGGGCACAGTGGCTCATGCCTGTAATCCCAGCACTTCGGGAGGCTGAGGCAGGCAGATCACTTGAGGCCAGGAGCTCGAGACCAGTCTGGCCAACATGGTAAAACTCCATCTCTACTAAAAAAATACATATACATAAAAATTAGCCAGGCGTGGTGGTGTGCGCCTACATGGTAGGCTGAGGCACGAGAATTGCTTGAACCCGGGAGACAGATAGGTTGCAGTGAGCCAAGATCACACCATTCCACACTCCAGCCCAGGCAAAAGAGAGACTCTTGTCTCCAAGAAAAAAAAAAAAAAGATTTAAGTCAAGTGCCTGCATTTCTGGGCTGGTTTCCCACAGGTTATATTGAAGAGAGATGGAATCAAAATAGAGGAATGGCCAGAAAAAAGTGAAATGAGGATTTGTAAAGACACACACAACATAAAGGAGGCAACATACAGGAAACAAATACAAGAGAGGAAAGATTTACTAAGGACAAGTGAAGTTGGAAGAATTGAGGACTTTCTAAGCCCTAGGATCTGATCTTGACACTTTCCAGCCCAAGATTAACGGCTTTCTACTACCAGTAAAACAACAGAGTCCTCTTAGGACAGTCTGCTTCCAAACCACCAGTAGTCCCCAAAATCTTCATGCTGAACACTTGTGTACAACTCTCTAAAATGTGAACATTTGAGTCTTCAGACCCTGGTTCCCTACAAGGACCTTGAAAGTCAACGCCCCTGCTAGGATGGTTATATGGAAATGGCTTGTGTAGTATCAAGCAGAAAGTAATGCA
Source organism: Piliocolobus tephrosceles (assembly GCF_002776525.5). Taxonomy (NCBI): domain Eukaryota; kingdom Metazoa; phylum Chordata; class Mammalia; order Primates; family Cercopithecidae; genus Piliocolobus; species Piliocolobus tephrosceles. Next base: position 115,915,709 of record NC_045438.1, on the reverse strand, counting down.
ACTCATTACATTATGTTTCTTTCCTGTTGTCCAGGCCAGCATGTTTCCTAAATTCAGACTGTTGCTGTAGTTAATGACATAAGTAATAGATGATTGATTTAAATTTTTTTTCTCTAACCTTACACAAACTCTTCTGGCCTTGTTCCCCATGCCAGGGTCATGTTGAATTACACACTCCTTCTTTCAAACTCCTCTAGCATTTTTCTACAAGGCATTGATTCTCTATTTAAGCAGTAATCTTGTTCCACTAGCCCAGAAGATCATGAGCATTTCCAAGGAAGTTAACATAGCTTAATGGCCCCAGTATCCCTGAGTCTACTGCAGTGTCTCCCACATTTCAGTTTCTCAAAAATGTCTGATATCTTAGTGAGGACATTACTGCTCACTGTTGTCAAAATTAACCCATAAACCTTGATGTATCTGAACTATTTAAAGACACATGGAGTTTCTCAGATCAGAAGATGCAACTGGTAATCATTTTGAAACCTGAAGGGCCAGGCGCAGTGGCTCACACCTGTAATCCCAGCACTTTGGGAGGCCGAGGCGGGTGGATCAGGAGGTCAGGAGACCGAGACCATCCTGGCTAACATGGTGAAACCCCGTCTCTACTAAAAATACAAAAAATTAGCCTGGTGTGGTGTCGGGTGCCTGTAGTCCCAGCTACTTGTGAGGCTGAGGCAGGAGAATGGCGTGAACCCGGGAGGTGGAGCTTGCAGGGAACCTAGACAGCGCCACTGCACTCCAGCCTGGGCAATAGAACGAGACTCTGTCTCAAAAAAAAAAAAAAAAAAAAAAGAAAAGAAACTTGAAGGCTGGGTGCAGTGGTTCATGCCTGTAATCTTAGTATTTTGGGAGGCCGAGGTGGACAGAACTCTTGAGTCCCAGAGTTCAAGACCAGCCTGGGCAACATGGCAAAACCCCATCTCTACTAAAAATACAAATAATTACCGGGTATGGTGGTGCATGCCTCTAGTCCCCACTATTCTAGAGGCTAGATTGGGAGAATCACCTGAGCCGGGAATTCAAGGCTGTGGTGAGCTATGATTGTGCCACTGCACTCCAGCCTGGGCAACAGAATAAGACTCCGTCTGAAAGAAGGAAAGGAAGAAAGGAAGGAAGGAAGGAAGGAAGGAAGGAAGAAAGGAAGGGAAAGAAATTTGAAACTTGAAGCATGTGAAAGGATAAACAGAAAAGGAATTCTCCTACGTGTTTTATAACTAATAATTCTGGCAAGAATATAAAATTGTGAAATATAAACTATAAATGATTTGGATCGATGGGACAGAGAGTGGAATTAGAGAAATTTATAATCATAATAAGCCATTACATTTGATCCTTTAAACCACATTTGTTAAATGCCAAAAATGTAGTCTGGGGAACATCAACCCCTGAAGGGCTTCAGGAAAAACATTTCATGGTCAAAAATAAGTTGGGTTAACATTGCCTAACACAGTGTCCTTGGGAGAACCACCAATGCACAGGATGGTGAAAAAGACTCCATGCCTGCAGTCAAGAAATCTATTTAACCTTGTTGAACCTCGTATTGCTCGTTTTCTTTCTTCACAGTACCTATTAAAATTCCATGTAACTTGTACCCTACAGAATATATTTAGGGAACAGTATTCTAAACATCTTAGAGACTGAGGCAGGATATGTGGAGAATTACTATTTTCATTCTACAGAAGGTAGCTAAGACTTAAGAAAATCAATTTCTCCAGTCTCACACAGATTCTAAACAATGGAGCCATTTATTAACGAATTCCATATTCAACATTTGTTGTTTCATACACGTCAGGCACTGTGCTAGGCACAAGGCTGACATTTCTAGAATTCTAGGCTATTAGAACTAATAGGTACATACCAGACCATTTGGCGCAACCCCCTCATTTTCAGAGAGGAAAGGAAGTTTCAGAAAAAGTAAACAACTCAAGGCTCTACCAAAAAAACAAAAAAAAAAAGGTGGTGGAACTAGAATTCAAATCTAGGGCATTTGTCTCCAAGTCCTGTACTTTTCATAGTACAGCCCTCTGTCTCCAAATATGCTCACACCATATAAAATCTAATGCCTGGAAATCTTTCCAAGAGCTCAAGTGTTTCTTGATCCTATGATAAAGCTAGCATAAACCCAGATGAGGATGGTATTCTCTCTACTCAGAAAATACTAAGGAATATTTGCATTTTAAATCATTTCCCTGACATATTTAACAAATTGGAAGACACTTAGCTATTTCCATGAGCAATCTTAGTACTTTTTAATGAACTATAAATATATTTCTAAAACCAAATGTGCATTTTTTGCTATAAATTTCTCAGTTTAATGTCCTAGGTAACTGCAAATACTTTCATTTTTCGAAATTCATGTTGGAACATGAACTTTTATGAGCCTCCGGTTTCCCTATAGGAAAGAGGTCTTCATCTCTTGTTTACGGATCTGATGAGGAATTGTGTCCCAGAAAAAAATGCCTGTTAAGACACAGTGTCACCCACCATTTCATGGGGTTCTCAAACTCACTAAAACTCTTGCTATAGAATGTGACACTGTAAAGTCTTCTACGTATCTGTTTACTTCAACTCTTGATTTCGTGTCTGTCCAACTTCTATTTGGGTGTTGCAATCATGAAGTTAGAAATAGGTGAAAATATGGGTCCTGGAGCCAAGAGTAATTAAGGTTTACTTTAAAGTATCCCCACAACAGTGACAATAATTGTAATATTAATTAAGAGCAACAACAAACACAAATCCCTAAAATCGATATTTGCGTATGATTCAACTGTGGTTTCTAGAACCATGGATGGAAAGTGGGGCACACTTTTGTTCTCCAGCTCTGTCCCAAGACCTACCAAGAGAGGATATAGATGTGGGGTCGGGGGTGGTGGGAGGGGTAGAGGGGGTGAGGTTGGAAGTTAAGGAAAAGTGTAAAGAGAAACAAAAGGAAGTCTTCGTTAGAAATTCTGGATCAGTTACAAAGATAGGGGAATCTCTATTCCCGCTCCTCTGCTTCTGATAACTCAGATTCCTTATTACCCAGAATCAAGCAGACGGGATTGACTTTTTCATGAATTGGTACTGGTCTAGGCACCTTTTCAAACAAGTTCTAGTGAAAATATCTTAAATGTTAATAAAGGAAGACAAGGAAGTAAACAATGATACATATGGAAAATCAGTATTAAACAAGTAATGTATGCCTATAATTCCAGCTACTTGAGAAGCTGAGACAGAAGGGCTGTTTGAGGCCAGTAGTTTGAGACCATCCTGGGCAACATTGTGAAACCCTCCTCTCAAAAAACATTTTTTTTTTCAATTAGCCAGGAGTGATGGTACATGCCTGTGGTCTCAGCTTCTCAGGAGGCTGACGCAGGAGGATCACCTGAGCCCAGGAGATTGAAACTGCAGTGAGCTATGATGGTACCACTGCACTCCAGCCCGGGAGACCAGGCAAATCCCATCTTAAAAAAAAAAAAAGTCAGTTGCCAAAGAAAATGTGAAATGAAATCTCTCTATTTTCAGTGCATGTATGGTATTTACAAAATAGGGGGAGAAGAGGCCAGGCTGTTTACGCCTGTAATCCCAGCACTTTGGGAGGCAGAAGTGAGTGGATTGCTTGAGCCCAGGAGTTCGGGACCAGCCTGGGCAACACAGCGAAGCCCTGTCTCTACACACACACACACACAAATACAAAAATTAGCTTGGTGTGCCTGTGGTCCCAGGCAGGCAGGGGGAATCACTTGAGCCCAGGAGTTCAAGACCAGCCTGGGCAACATCGCAAAACCCCATCTCTACAAAAAATACAAAAATTAGCCGGGTATGTTGGCATGCGCCTATGGTCCCAGCTACTTGGGAGGTTGAGGTGGGACAATCACTTGAACTTGGGAGGCTGAGGCTGTAGTGAGCTGAGTTCGCATTACTGCACTCCAACCTAGTTGACAGAGCCAGACCCTGCCTCAAAAAAAAAAAAAAAAAAAAGAAAAAGTGGAGAAATAAAATAAAATAAAAGAAGGAAGGAAGGAAGGAAGGAAAGAAAAGAAAGAAAGAAAAAGAAGAAGACAAGAAGGCAAGGCCAGGCTAAGGAAAGGGAAGAAAGAAAGAAGAGGAAAAAGAAAAAAGGAAGAAGAGCATGCTGCATTCCACAAGAGAACAATATCATCTGGATTCCAGTACATTCCAGTTAGACATGAATCTGAGTTAAAACTATCACTACAGCAAATAAGGTTGTATGAGGACTTGTGCATAAAAAAGAGTCAATTTATGGCCAAATAAATTATCATGGATTTTATCATATCATCTAACCAGAGCGAGGGCAACCTGGGTCAAACCAACTTTTAAAGAGAATGGACGTAGAAATTTCTTTGCATTAGTCTCTAAGTATAGGAGTCTGGTAACTAGAGACCCACTCAAAGCATAGGTCTTGCCTCAGTCAGCTGTTCAGCTGAAGCTCTGGGGGAGAGGAATTTACCCAGCGAACCCTCACCAACTGCCTTCCAGGTCTCCGTATGTTCATAGTCAAGACTTCATAGCCCAATGTTGAAGGCAGATTTTTATAGCAAGTACGTACCTGTGGCAGTTTCACATCATTAATATCCCAGCTTAATATCTCTTTGTCTTCAGAATCAAAGTCATCAGGTTCCATGATAAGGTCAGGCCAGCCAAGGTTTTCACCTATTCGACTCCCCTCAGAAGTGCTTGAGAATTTTGTTCTCAAAGGTTCTTGATATAGCTGGATCGGCCCACTCAAGCACCTTAGACCAGGAGATTGTTTTCTAGGGCTAAAAAATAAATTATATTAGTATTGGCCATTAAAGAGATTTTAAAAAATCAGTGCTCCTCTGCCAGAAAAACCTGTTTCACTGATATTTTTGCAAGTACCAACATACTAATAAAAAACAAAACGTAGGAGCCATTAGTGATTTTACTTAAAACTTGGCCATCGGGAATTACAAGCATGTGATCATTGCTTTCACCCTTGGGTTTGGGCTTGCTTTCTCGTTGCAAGATCCAGGTTGTGAAGGCCTTAGCAGAGACAGTCGTCATCTGTAAACAATGGCTAGGACCTTCTCCTGCTAGCGCAGGAGGCTACTAGCTTGGAGTTGTTTCCACAGAAATGCCTTCATAAATTAGCTAATGTGTGGTTGAAGCTGCAAGAGGGGAACATCATATTGAATTTATCTAGAAAAAAATATATATTTATTTATTTATATATACATATATATTTATATATATATATATATATATATATTTTTTTTTTTTTTTTTTAGACGGAATCTCACTTATTCACCCAGGCTGGAGTGCAATGGTGTGATCTCGGCTCACTGCTCCGCCTCATGGGTTCAAGCAACTCTCCTGCCTCATCCTCCCCAGTAGCTGGGATTACAGGCATGTGCCACCACACACAGCTGATTTTTGTATTTTTAGTAGAGACGGGGTTTCACCCTCTTGGCCAGCCTGATCTCGAACTCCTGACCTCAAGTGATCCACCCACCTCAGCCTCCCAAATTGTCGGGATTACAGGTGTGAGCCCCCACACGTGGCCAGAAAAAAATATATTTGAAAATCCAAATCACCATAAAGATTAGTTTTGGTCTCTGCAATAAATCCTGTGTGCACTATATATCTTCAAATATTATCAACTAATATGCTTATATCTGATTCATCTGAAACAGGGTTACTTAACCTTGGCACTATTGACATTTTGGACCAGATAATTCTTTGTTGTTGGGAGCTTTTTGCATGTTGTAAACTGTTTGGCAGCATCCCTGTTCTCTACCCATTAGGTGCTAGCAACTTGTAATCCCAACACTTTGGGAGGCCAAGACAGATGGATCACTTAAGTCTAGGAGTTCAAGACCAGCCTGGGAAACATGGAGAAACCCTGTTTGTACGAGAAGTACAAAACACTAGCTGGGCATGGTGGTGCGCGACGGTAGTCCTAGTTACTTTGGGAGGCTGAGGTGGAAGGATTACCTGAGCCCAGGAGGTTGAGGCTGCAGTGAGTCAAGATTGTGTCACTGCAAGCCAGCCTGGGTGACAGAGTGAGACCTTGTCTCAAAAAATAAGTAAATAAATGAATGAATAAGTAAAAGTTTGTTCAAATTGCATTTCTTCCCTCACGAGAAATACTGCTCTAATTTCTAACTATAATTGGTTAAAGGAGATTTACAAAGAAAAAAAAGAAGAAAGAAAGAAAATTTGAAATGTTCTACTCTGAGGAAAAAAATGAATAATCTTGCAGATGAAAGGTACTTGTTAGTAGGATATGAAGTGAAACACGTTCACATGTGTAACATTTCATTTATTGGTACTCTTATAAAAACAAGAGACATAATGATGCTATGTAGAGCTATGTAATAGTGAACTCAAACTGCAAGGTAGATTAATAGCCTAAGCTTTGGCAAGATCCATGAACTCTGTTCTTTAGTTTTTATTGTTTTTGTTTTTGTTTTTGTTTTTGAAATGGAGTCTCATTCTTATCACCCAGGCTGGAGTACAGTGGCACGATCTCAGCTCACTGCAGCCTCCACCTCTGGGGTTCCAGCGATTCTCTTACCTCAGCCTCCCAAGTAGCTGGGATTACAGGCGAGCACCACCACACCCAGCTAATTGTTGTATTTTTAGTAGAGACAGGGTTTCACCATGTCAACCAGGCTGGTCTTGAACTCCTTTCCTCAGGTGATCCACCCGTCTCTGTCTCCCAAAGTGCTGGGATTACAGCCATGAGCCACCGTGCCTGGCCTGTTCTTTAGTTATTTAGTGTTATATGATCCTAGTACTTGTCAATCACTGAACTCTACCAAGGGAAAGTGTGTGTAAATAGAAGACTGTTGACCTGAACGTGAGAATGAAGTTCTTTTTTTTTTCTTTTATGTGTGTGCTCTAGATGTCCAGAGAAATTTCTCTAGTAACAATGAATGTAGTAACAAGAAATGATCCTTGAAAGTGTAGTCTTTATAAATGAAATTCTTGACCATTAAATGGCAAACTAATCAGAGTCTCTTCCTGTCTGTTCCACATACCCATACTGAGCTACAACCTGGTGGTTGCAGAGCATGAAGTTTCTGTTCCCCAACTGAATGTTGATTTTCAAGACTAAATCCTCATGGATTTTAAGTAAAATTCTATGTTTAGGAAACAAACATTGTGTTACTGAAGAAATGCTGCTGCAAACTGATTCTAATTCAAAGGACTTAAATAACAGGTATAGAAGAAGCAGATATCAAGAAGCAGTTCCATGTACTTACCCCGAACAATAACAATATCGTCTCTGATGCTGCAAATTTTGTTATAACTAATTGGAATAGATCTACTTTTTAAAAACCTTGGGAAATAAGATTCATATTTTCAAAAATCAAAAACATTGTTATAAAGCCTAGGCAATATAGACATAATTCTTTTGTTTTTAAATTAAGGGGAGAATAATATAGAAAATTTTATTACAGAACAACTATGTTATTTTTTAGATTTTCTCCCAATATTAACATTTGCTAAGCGAATGAGCATTAATTTAATATTTCCTAAAAGTTAAGAACAAAACATAGGAAAGAAGAAAAAAACATTTTACAGCCCTTAAACTCTGTTTTCCTCTTCTAGGACTGAAAAACTACACTTGTCAAGACTACTTTTTTAAAACCAACTTGCGCAAACTATATTCAATTTTCATCATTTCTACAGAAAAATGAACTAGAACAAATAAAACCCTGTAGGAATGGAGTGGTCATTACCGCATCCCTTACATTTGCCTCTCCATGGGATTTCTGGCTTCCTTACCTTCTAACTTCTTACGGAGAAGCAGACAGAACTGTGTTGTGAAAATCTTACTGCTGGTTCAAGTCCCAGCAGGCTCTGGTCATTTTCTGAGCAGACGCTGTTCCCTACTCCAGGTCAGGGTACACTATGCTAATGAGTTCTGGCGATGGTCCAATCAAAATCTAGATGCTCTAGGCTCTGGATAGGTAAGAGCAGCCTGGGAGTCACTTAACCAGCCTGATTCTTCTCAGAATGCCAGCAATGTGATGAATATTCTATGATGTATCTCTGAACTTCCCCTCCCTTTATGTTAGGAGGACATTCGAACTAAAATGGACATTGAAAAGAACATGAGGAAGCACAGATGTTTTTCTTCTTGTGATGTTACAGGTTGGGCCCCAGGCAGACGATTCACAGTAGGTCCTAATTCTCCCACTGTTTACCCGGCAGGTAATAGTTCTCTCTCGTGTGTGCAAGGGAGAGAAGACAGACAGACAGATAGAGAGAGAGAGATATTATGGTGAGGAAATTTACTGGAATAGACAGTGGACAGCCAACATCCTCTCTACCAGAAATACTGAAATGCTATCTTAACCCTAGCAATAATGTCCCACTAATTCTGAGTGTTCTGATCCCCTAAAAATACACAATTCTTGGCCGGGTGTGGTGACTCACGCCTGTAATCCTAGCACTTTGGGAGACTGATGTCGGCGGATCATGAGATTAGGAGTTCAATACCAGCCTGGCCAAGATGGTGAAACCCCGTCTCTACTAGAAATACAAAAATTCTCCGGGTGTGGTGGCACACGCCTGTAATCCCAGCTACCTGGGAGACTGAGGCAGAGAACTGCTGGTACCCAGGAAGCGGAGGTTGCAGTGAGCTGAGATCGCGTCACTGCACTCCAACCTGGATGACAGAGTAAGGCTCCATCTCAAAAAAAAAACAAACAACAACAAAAAAACACCCAATTCTTTCTTCTAGAGATATCCTCAGTGCTATTCTTCCTTTCAGAGACATCTGCAGTACAGCCAAAACAGATGAACTGAACTGATTTAGTTCAGTTCATCTGTTTTGCTCTAGGTAGTCTGTTAGGCCTTGGCAACACAAGAGAGAATGAAAGCCGTTAAGAAGTTCATTCTACTGGAAAACATGAACAAAGCTACTAAATAAGGCCATTTAAAATTGAAGTATAGAATAGAAGTAATATAAATGAGAAGGCTATTAAGCTGGAGGGAGGAGAACCAGAGAAACCCACCAAAATGATGCTCGATGAGCCTTTTGAAGGACAAATAGATATTTATTAAGGCACGAAGGACTGGAAGAGGGTGTTTAGGGGAGTGACAATATCTTGAACAACATGACGAGGGATCAGTACCTGTCAGGAAGGTCCAGACTCTCAAGGATGAGGATTAGGAGGCAGAGATGAGAAGACGAGAAGGCAAAAGGCTTGGAAAGCCTCATAGTTGCATTCAGCGGCCCCTAATAGAGTTCCCATTCGTCTTTCAGTTCATGAACAAATTCCTTTCCTGCCTGAAGTTTAAGACCCTGCTTCATTTTTTTTTTTTCCCCAAACGGATTTTCGATCTTGTTGCCTGGGCTGGAGTGCAATTGTGCTATCTTGGCTTACCACAACCTCTGCCTCCCGAGTTCAGGTGATTCTCCTGCCTCAGCCTCCCGAGTAGCTGGGATTACAGGCATGCACCACCAAGTTTGGCTAATTTTGTATTTTTAGTAGAGATAGGGTTTCTCCATGTTGGTCAGGCTGGTCTTGAACTCCCGACCTCAGGTGATCCACCCGCCTAGGCCTCCCAAAGTGCTGGGATTACAGGTGTTAGCCACCATGCCTGGCCAACCCTGCTTGATCTTATTGTACTTTATCTGGCCAGTCTTGGTCTCCTTTCTGTAAGCCCTTTGTTGGTCAGGAGGACATTTCTCCATCCCTCAAATACATTGTATGAGGACAAAACCTAAAATTATGCCAGCTGATGAAAGAGGATGTCTACAGGGTCTAGCACCAGAATCACAAAGCAGAGTAAAGAGTGGATTTAGTGTCAACAGGCAATAAATCCTTATGAGAGCTCCTTATGAGAGCTTCCCACACTATTCTAGAACACATGATTTCTTATTTCTGTGATGCTGTAGAACTCTTTTGTTTCTTCTTTGAGACGGGATCTCACTCTGCCACCCAGGCTGGAGTACAGTGGTATGATTATGGCTCACTATGGTCTTGCTTTCCTGGGCTCAAGCGATCCTCCCACCTCAGTCTCCCAAGTAGCTGGTACTACAGGTGCACACAACCACATCCCGCTATCCTGCTAATTTTTGTATTTGTTGTAGAGATGGGGTTTTACCATGTTGCCTAGGCTGGTCTTGAACTCCTAGGCTCAAGAAATCACCTGCCTTGGCCTTCCAAGTACTGGAACTACAGGTATGAGCCACGGTGCCCGGCCATGTTGAACTCTTAACTCTGAATTATATGCTGTCTTGTATCACTTGGAACTAACGGTGTTTTTAAGTTCCAAAATAAAAATTTACAAAATAAATTTTTAAAAAACTCATATTTTCATCTCCCATAGGTTTCCACTGTTAACATATTGGGCATGACCTTTCAGACTTTTGTTTTCCCATATCTTTTTGTTCTCATATAGAACAAAAATATATTATTTTTATTTACAATCCTATTTTACATGTTATTGCTTTTAGTTGTTTTGTTTTATTTGTTCGGTTGATTGGTTTTGTTTTGCTATTTTTGGAGATAGGATTTCCCTGTGTGGCCCAGGGTAGACTCAAACTCCTGGGTTCAAGTTATTCTCCCCTCTCAGCCTCCCAAGCAGCTGGGACTCCAGGTGCTCGCCACCACATCGGGCTATGCTTTTCATTGTTGATGAGTGTTGGTTCTGGCTCCCCAGCGAGGCTGCTAGTTCCTTCACGGCCAAGTTGGGGTATTCCACTTTCCCTCTCCTCATAGAAAGACCTACTGGGTTTCCAGCTGCAGCATCACAGCCATCCTTGTTCCAAGCACCAACCCTGCTTGGACACAGGAGGGCGCTGAGAAGCTCTGGCTCCACACTCTGATAGAGCTGTGAACATGATGTCCCAGTCTAGTAAGGGTATTTTTGCTTTCTTAAGGCCAAGGTCCCAACTTATTACCCAAATTCTCCTAATTGTTTTTGTTTTGTTTTGTTGTTTGACACGGAGTCTTGCTCTGTCACCCAGACTGGAGTGCAGTGGCGCAATCTCAGCTCACTGCAGCCTCCTCCTCCTGGGCTCATCCTATCCTCCCACCTCAGCCTCCCAAGTAGCTGGGACCACAGGCACATGCTACCACGCCCAGCTAATTTTAAAAACTTTTTGTAGAGACAGGGTCTTACTGTGTTGCCCAGGCTGGGCTCGAACTCCTGGGATCCAGTGATCCACTGCCTCAGCCTCCCAAAGTGATGAGATTATAGGTGTGAGCCACCTTGCCTGGCCACATTCCCTAATTGGATCTCTGTCATTGTTATTAATAACAATAATCTTAGTAGCTCCCCTTGATTGCACACTTAGAATGAATCAGTCGCCACGCTTAAGCACCTGTCTGTATTATCACCCTTGATCCATACAGCATCCCTATCAAATAGGTACTATTCTTCTTATACCTCTTTTGTGGAGAAGGAGATCAAGACGCAGACAAATGATATCACACAGAAATGTAAGCAGTAGCAGAGCTGGGGTAGAACTCAGAGACATGCCTGTTGACCACAGTACTGCATGAAGAGCCCTATGTGTTCAGCGTCTGGAGTCTTTGTCTCCACTCCTATAAAATCTGAGTTCTACGTCACTCTTTCCACCCTGTGCCTCCTCCCCTAGAGACAGGAATCCTGCCTTAAGCCAGGTGGCTAGAGGCCCTATTACTTGGGAACTGACCTCAACCACTAATGATTGGATTTCTCAGTATCTCTACTCTTGCATTCCCTGACACTCTGAGGCCTGCCTATTGAGATCATTCTGGGTTTTTTTTTTTTTTTTTTGCTTTTTTTTTTTTTTATCAATAGTGGTGCTTTAGGCATTTTAAGCAGGATAATTATTTGGGTCAGACTGTCCCATGCACAGAATTCCCAGACGCAAGATGCCAGCCACATCCCAGTCACAATATCAACCATAACCCACACCTTCATATTTCTACATGTTTGGGAACCAGGGAGGGAGCATTATTGTGCTGCCTTTGGTTTGGGGTGACCATGCCAGACTTTCAGGGCTGACAAGTTTGCCTAGACTATTGCCTGTGGTTTCCAATTCACAGCCTACGAGATACCTTGTTCTACCTAATGGATGAACTTCTACACCTACAGGTCTATCCTTCTGGTATCTACTCTATCTAGTTTCATCCATTTGCCCAGTTCTTCTACTGTGGACTTTTTTTTTTTTTTTTTTTTTTTGAGACAGAGTCTTGCTCTGTCGCTCAGGCTGGAGTGCAGTGGCACAATCTCGGCTCACTGCAACCTCCACCTCCCCGGCCACCATGCCCAGCTAATTTTTGTATGTTTAATAGAGACAGGGTTTCGCCATGTTGTCCAAGCTGGTCTCGAACTCCTGACCTCAAGTGATTCACCCACCTCAGCCTCCCAAAGTGCTGAGATTACAAGTGTGAGCCACTGTGCCCAGCCGTTCTACTGTGGACTTTTATTTATCAGTTATTGTGTATCCGGCATCTTTCCAAACATTTAGTTCTCACAACCTCTTCATGAAATGTACTATAAATTTGTAGCTGTTGTACATATTTGTTGGTACATATGATATTTTGGCTACACGCATAGTATGTGTAATGATCAAGTCAGAGTATTTGGGGTGTCCCTCACCTTGAGTATTTACTGTTTCACGTGTTGGGGAGTATTTCAAGTCCTCTCTTCTAGCTATTTTGCAACATACAATACATTGTTATTAACTATAGTCAGCGTAGTCTGCTACTGAATATATTAAGAAATACGTGGAATGTTTCACTGACTTGCATGCCATCCTTGTACAGAAGCCATGCTAACCTTCTCTATCATTCCAATTAGCATATGTGTTGAAGGGAGTACTGGTATTATTAAGCTATATAAGTATGAAAATAGCATAAGGAAACTGAGGCACAGAGAGGCAAAGTAGCTTGATGTTTACAAGGTGGTGTAACCAAACTTTTGGCATCAGCAAACTGACATAAGTCAAAGGAAAAATATGAACTGGAGAAGAATGATGTTAAAAGTCATTTCCTTCGTGGGAGAGTATGTCTATCTAACATTCTGATCCTTTCTGGTGTCAACATTCCCCTGCCTCCTTACCTCACCATTTTTTAGGAAATTGCCTTTCCCCCAAGGCTGTCCATTAGAACGTTCTGTCCCTTCTGACATAGAGCCTGACCTATTCAGTCTTTCCCTGGAATTTTCCAAATTAGAGGTGGAGGAATTGCTCTTTCATCTCAGATGCCAAATTGTAAGCCTGACCTCAGTCTTGTGATGGTCATCTCTGCTGCACATGGCAGAATCTGAGAGAATGGAGACAAGAGATGAGTGATGGAAAAAGGAAGGAAGGAGGGAACACTGAACACAGCCAAGCCCGAGGCCAGCTTCAATCCTCTCTCTTCCAGTTATGTGACCCAACAAATATCTTTTATGCTTTCATTCCTTGGAATTGGGTATCTTCAACTTACCCCTATGAGAGATCTGCTAACACACTTCCCACCCTCCTAATCTAGGTAAGCCTGCATCGCACCCAGATTTCAAAGTAAACCACTCTCCTTTTCATTGATACTTCAATGAAAGTGAAGTGGGCATCAAAAGTGACTTCTCTGACACTGCTTAAAATTGGAAAACTCTTGTAGTGTCTCACTGGAATCAATGTGCAGGACACAAGGAATAGTCATTGTAGGCCTCAGTTTACACCTACCCAACACGCACAGTTGCTAAAGCAGGTAATCAAGGTACCGCTCAGAGATCACTTTTCTGTGTTGTGTAAAACTGAACTTTGGATTTCTCCTTTAGGGTTTCTCAATTTGGAAACCATTCGTGGCTCTCATGTGGAGTTTCCACAAGTTCTATATAATTTACTTCAGTGCTGAAGACCCAATTGTATCATCTTAAATTGGATTCTGAGCTGTATCTGTTCTGAGAAACAAGAAGTGTTCTCTTTCTAAATCTCTGGGCAGACAAGACAAGCCTGGTTGACTGTGAAAATCCCTAGATGATTGTGGGAATGTTCCTGGATGTCATGGTCCTCTTTGGAAAACATTGTGAAACTTTAAAATATGTAATTATAAGACTTAAGAACTGTTTTACCAATAGAAACTATGACTAACATACATATATGCAACATCAAAATTATGAACCATGAACCCAAGAGTCAACCCCAAAAAAGGAAAACATAAAAAACAAGCTCCCAAACTCATAGTGGTAGATTTCTAATTTCCTGTAAATACTTTGCTGTCCTTTTGTTTTGTGCTAAAAGGCAAAAAATGGGGTGTCCTATAAGTTAATAAAAATGCAGCTAAAATCAGAATTGATTCCATTTCTTAAATATTTTTACAAACTGGGAAATCAACACCAACTTTTTAAAACTTAAAAACCATGACCAAACAAAGCTGGAATATGATCCTGCCATTTCCATGAGGCAGTAAGCTATCCAGTCCTGGCTATTTTTCATACAAATATTATTTATGCTAAAATATAATGGGTTGAGCCAGGCACAGTGTCTCACTCCTGTAATCCCAGCACTTTGGGAAGCCAAGGTGGGTGGATCACCTGAGGTTGGCAGTTCAAGACCAGCCTGACCAACATGGAGAAACCCCATCTCTACTAAAAATACAAAATTAACTGAGCATGGTGGCACGTGCCTGTAATACCAGCTACTCGGGAAGTTGAGGCAGGAGAATCACTTGAGCCCAGGGTCAGAGTTTGCAGTGAGCCGAGATCACGCCATTGCACTCCAGCCTGGGCAATAAGAGCGAAACTCCATCTCAAAAAACAAAACAAAACAAAAACAATATACATATATATACATATATATAATGGGTTGTTACTGTTACTTGAGATAAATTAATACTTCAAAATTATTTTTCTTATTTCTAACATGCTAAACATAGAGATAGCCATATAAGTAAAAGCTTTTTGAGGTCCTCATGAATTTTTAATAGTACAAACTGGTCCTGAGACCAAAAAAGAAAAAGTTTGAGAACTGGTGCTATCAAGTACTAAGTACTAATATATATATATATATATATTTTTTTTTTTTTTGAGATAGAATCTCACTCTGTTGCCCAGGCTGGAGTGCAGTGGTGAGATCTTGGCTCACTGCAACCTCTACCTCCTGGGTTCAAGCAATTCTCCTGCCTCAGCCTCCCAAGTAGTTGGAATCACAGGCACCCGCCACCACGTCCAGCTAATTTTTTTGTATTTTTAGTAGAGACAAGGTTTTACCATGTTGGCCAGGCTGGTTTCAAACTCCTGACCTCAAGTGATCCACACATGTCGGCTGCCCAAAGTGCTAGGATTACAGGCGTGAGCCACTGTGCCCAGCTCTAAGTACCAAAATATTAAGCCTTGATCATCAAAGAAGAGGGCTGTTTCTGATGATATTCAGTGTTCTGAGTGCAAACTACCCCATCTCCTGCCTTCCATAGGCTCCTATCTCCGGACTAGAAAGACACAAGAATCAAAGGGAGGAAGACAAGGAAAAAGAGATGTTTTCAGCGAAACTGCACACTATCAATACCTATATGACAAAATTTCTATCAATGGGAGGGAGGCCCTGACCACAGCAAGGCTTTGGGACACCCAGGACTGATTCCAATAGACATAGCACCCCACCATTCCCATAGTCCAAGCTCCTACCGATCATCAGTGGAGGTGCCCAGCACAGCCCATAGGAGACGGCATCACCAAGGGCAACCGAGGTATCTCCTTTGGCAGGCCATTGAGACCTTAGCAACCAACATCACCAAAGAGGGCTACAACAGTAGAAGAATAAAAGGGTGGATGCCACATGTAACTGAGAAGACTCATTTATGAGCACATAGGAGATATCCACTGAAGACAAAATTTAAAACACCTGGAACAGAGATGAGGTCCTGAAGGTGGATCCTAGAGCCAGCAAAATACAGTCTAAAACTCCTACCCCAATTTAAACTCTGAAGCCTGGTTAAATTACAGGTTAGGTGTTTACAATTAAAGAATATTAAGAAAAATGCTTTAAAAATGGCATCTTGGCCGGGCATGGTGGCTCATGCCTATGATCGCAGCACTTTGGGAGGCCAAGGTGGGCAGATCACTTGAGATCAGGAGTTCCAGACCAGCCTGGCCAACATGGCAAAACCCTGTCTCTACTAAAAATACAAAAATTAGCTGGGCGTGGTGGCATGCACCTGTAATCCCAGCTACTTGGGAGGCTGAGGCAAGAGAATTGCTTGAACTCAGGAGGCGGAGGTTGCAGTGAACCAAGATTACGCCACTGCACTCCAGCCTGGGTGACAGAGTAAGACTCCATCTAAAAAAAAAAAAAAAAAGTATCTTGTTATTTGCATGATGAGATTACAGATAATGTTTATTTCCTTTTTTATATTTCTCTATAATTTTCTAAATTTTCTGTAAGAAGCATGCACTCTTTTTAATAATGTGATACTTTTTAAAAAATCAATGGTATGAAGCAAAAATATGTACTATTTATATGGTACCTTATAGCAGCAGTGTTTAATTTTTTTGGTCTTAAGATCAGTTTACACTCTTAAAAGGCTTTGAGAGCCTTGAAGAACTTCTGTTATGTGGTTATACCTGACAATATGTACCATAACAGAAATTAGAATTGAAAAAATGTTTAGGCTGGGCACAGTGGCTCGCGCCTATAATCCCAGCACTTTGGGAGGCAGAGACGGGTGGATCACCTGAGGAAAGGAGTTCAAGACCAGCCTGACTGACATGGTAAAACCCTGTCTCTACTAAAAATACAAAAATTAGCCAGGTGTGGTGGTGTGTGCCTGTAATCCCAGCTACTTGGGAGGCTGAGGCAGAGAATTGCTTGAACCCGGGAGGCAGAGGTTGCAGTGAGCTGAGATCGCGCCACTGCACTCCAGCCTGGGTGATAGAGCAAGACTCCGTCTCAAAAAAAAAAAAAAATTTTAAGCAACAGTTTTTAGATTATTAATTAATCTAAAACAATAGTAATAACACATTACATTTTAACATAGATAACATTTTTCTGGAAAATATTTTATCTCCAAAAGAATTAATGAGAAGAGTAACAATGTTTAACATATTTGCAAAATATCTTGAATGTCTGACCTATTAGAAGACAGTTGGATATCTTCCATCTCCTTCTGCATTCAATCTGTTACAAATATCACATGTCCCATAGCTTCTGGAAACTCTGTTGCATACTTGTGAAGAAAGGCAACTAGGCCAGGTGTGATGGCTCACACCTATAATCCCAGCACTTTGGGAGGCTGAGGCAGGAGGATCACTTGAGTCCAGCAGTTGAGACCAGACTGGGCAACACAGCAAGACCCTGTCTCTACAAAAGCTACAAAAAATTACCTGGGCATGGTGGCACATGCCTGTGGTACCAGCTACTTGGGAGGCTGAGGTGGGAGGATCACATGAGCCTAGGAGGTTGAGGCTGCAATGAGCCACGATCATGCTACTGCACATCAGGTTAGGCAACACAGTGAGACTTTGTCTCAAAAAATAATAATAATAAAATAAAAAGAAAGGCAAATAACATCTTAATATTATCATAAGTGTAGTTTTGATCTTGGGGCCAGGTGCAGTGACTTATACCTGTAATCTCAGCACTTGAAGGCCCAGGCAGGGTTGCTTGAGCCCAGGAATTCGAGACCAGCCTAGGCATCATGACAAGACCCTGTCTCTGCAAAATATACAAAAGTTAGCCGAGTCTGGTGGTACACACCTGTAGTCCCAGCCACTTAGGAGGCTGAGGTGGGAGAATCACTTGAGCCTGGGGAAGTCAAGGCTGCAGTGAGTTGTGATCACACCACTGTACTCCAGCTGGGGTGACAGCGAGAGACCCTGTCTCCAAAAAAAAAAAAAAAAAAAAATACAGGCATGGTGGCTCATGCCTGTAATCCCAGCACTTTAGGAGGCCAAGACGGGTGGATCACTTGAGGTCAGGAGTTCAAGACCAGCCTGGCCAACATGGTGAAACCCCGACTCTACTGAAAATACAAAAAATTAGCCAGGCGTGGTGGTGTGCGCCTGTAACCTCAGCTACTTGGGAGGCTGAGGCAGGAGAATCACTTGAACCTGGGAGGTGGAGGTTGCCATGAGCTGAGATTGCGCCACCGCACTCCAGCCTGGGTGACAGAGGATAAAAATACAAAAAAAAAAAAAAAAAAAAAAAAAAAAAAAAAAAGGTTTTGATCTCGGAAACCTCCCGCAAGGGTCTGGGGAGCCCTAAGACTCCCTGGACCACACCATTGCTTTATGCTCTACAAAATACATTCACAAATTTCATTCAACTCTCCCAAAAATATTTTAGTTGGGCATGTTTTGAAACAGATGAAGAACCTGAGTTTAGAAAGATTAACCAGTTCATCCAGATCACATGCTCAGATTTCTGTGTTTATACTCTGAATCTAGGACTGGATTCCAGATAACTACGACATCTCCCCTGTAAAAGCTTTTTGATCACTCACCTTTACCTAGATAAGCGACTGCCTGGGACACTCAAGGAATTTTTACACAATGATTAGAATGGCTAATATTTTAACTCTAGAATGTGGTAGAAAAATAGAGATCCAAAGAAGTTACATTAAACAGCATGACAACAGAAAAAAAGCACAAGTCTTGGGAGGCAGGAGTCCTGAAGTCTGGATGCCAGTCCCCCACTTGCTGTGTGACTTGAGACAGGTGGCTTTACCTCTCTGGGCATTAGGATTGCTTAATCTGAAAAATGAGCTGATGATCTCTTACCAGCCTGAAGGCATGGGCTGGATCGGATGATTGCCCAAGATCCCTCGTAGTGGAAGGGCTGTCATTTACCAAAAATCCCAGTCATTTAGAAGGTTAGGAATATAATTCAACTGAGATGGACTCTCCTTTTGAAAGTGTAGTCCCCATAATTTTGCCGTTTTCTCTAATGTAAAATTTGGAATTTAGGATTTACTGAAAGCAATTTTAGTCACCTTTTCTTTAACTCCTTCAAATTTTGTCCAGAAAACTCAGGCTTGAGAATAATTTCAGCCTTGTAATCACTTGAAAAGCAGGTATGTAGGAATCCAATGCAATTCAACACATCCCACGAGTTTTAAGTTCGGTAATGAGTGTCTACTGTTGTGTAGCAGATGTCATGCACCCTTCATTTTCTTTCTTTTTCTTTCTCTTTTTTTTTTTTGGAGTCTCATCCTGTTGCCCAGACGAGTACATTGGTGTAATCTTGGCTCACTGCAACCTCCGTCTCCTGGGTTGAAGCAATTATCCTGCCTCAGCCTCATGAGTAGCTGGGATTACAGGCGCATGACACCACACCCAGCTAATTTTTGTATTTTTAGTAGAGACGGGGTTTCGCCATGTTGGCCAGGCTGGTCTCAAACTCCCGACTTTAGATGATCCACCCACCTCGGCCTCCCAAAGTGTTGAGATTACAGGCATGAGCCACTGCGTCCAGTCACTTGATTTTATTTCTAAGCTTTTTCTTCATTTTTTATTATGGTAAAATATACACAACATAAATTTTACTCTTTGAAACGTTTTTAAGTGGCAGTTCAGGGGCGGTAATTACACTCAAATTGATGTACAACCATCACCACCATCCATCTCCAGAACTTTTTTATCAACCCAAACTGAAACTCTCTACCCATTAGTAATAACTCTCAATCTCCCACTTCCCCCTAGTCCCCAGCCCCTGGGAACCACTATTCTACTTTCTGTCTCTATGAATTTGCCTATTCTAGGTATCTCATACAAGTGCATTATATAACATGTGATCTTTTGCATCTGGCTTATTTCACTGAGCAGAATGTATTTAAAGCTCACCCATGTTGTAGCATGTATCAGTACTTCATTTTTTTTTTAAGTGGCAAAATAAAAATCACATAAAACTTACTATGTTAAACATTTTTAAGTTCGATAATGAGCACATTCACATTGCTGTGCAACTGTCAACACTGTTGACCTCCAGAACTCTTTTCATTTGTAAAACTGAGATTCTGTCCATTAAATAACCCCCCTTTCCTCCCAGCGCCTGACAACCATCATTCTACTTTATGTCTGTAGGTACCTCATATAATTGGAATCACATAGTAGTTGTGTTTTTGGGAGTGGCTTATTTCACTTAACATAATGCCCTTGAGGTCCATCCATGCTTGTAGCATGTATCAGAATTTTCTTCCTTATTAAGGATGAATAATATCCTGTTGTATGTATATACCACATTTAGTTTATCCAGTTACCCACGGATGAACATTTGGGTTGTTTCTACTGCATTTAATTTTTTTAAAGCCTTCATTTGCAGATTAGAGCAGCTCCTGAAAACTGTTGAAAGTACCATCTAGTACTAATATAATGTGCTTTACACAGGTAAAGGAAGTACAGTCTAATACAAATGTAATGTGCTGTACACAGGTAAAGAAAAAAACAAAATAGAGTTAATGGTAGTAGGCATGAATCAGAGAAGTATGCACTGAGTTATTTCAAGTTTGAAAAGGAAATTCCAATGTTAAAAAAAAATGAAGCCAGATTTTTGTCTGTTGTTTTTCTCTAAAGGGATGTTACTAAACTGTAAGTTTCCTAAGGTCAGAGACTGTACAACTTTTAACTGCACATTCCATATTACACCTTGCAAAGTTCCTGGAAAACACCATTAACTTATCTATAAATACACCAGCATAGCATACAATTAAGAAATATCTTCATCTAAATTACCACATTTGATTTTACGACAACCTGACAAAATGGGCAGGGCAAGTATTTGTGCAATCTTGTGGACAAAGAAGCTGAAGATCTCAGCCATTAGCTCATTTCCAGGCAATGTGAGAGCAGGGATGCCAACAGAGGTTTGTAATGCCACTCCCAGCTCTGTCCCTCTGTTTCTCAGCAGTTGTGAATGAGCATGTAAAGTCACTTCCTAAGTATCATTTCATCTTAAGACACAGAAACATAAGCTAGACAACATCTTAAGATCCTTCTGATGAAATTCTGTGTGTGTGTGTGACAGAGTCTCACTCTGTCACCCTCGCTGGAGTGTAGTGGTGTGATCTCGGCGTACTGCAAGCACTGCCTCCCGGGTTCAAGCGATTCTCAGCCTCCTGAGTAGCTGGGATTACAGGCATGTGCCACCACGCCCAGCTAATTTCTGTATTTTCAGTAGAGATGGGGTTTCATCATTGTTGGTCAGGATGGTGCTGAACTCCCGACCTCAAGTGATGCACCCACCTTGGCCTCCCAAAGTGCTGGAATTACAGACGTGAGACCCTGCACACAGTGATCATACAATTTTATGTGACAGTCTCCCTGAGAGCAAATACTTATTTTTGAATATGAAGGTATGTCTATGTGAGATCAGACCTACTAACATATATTTAGAAAATAATAAAATGACCTCAACTTCTGTGAAAGACCCTGCAAAATGAGAGAAAACCAACAAAAAGTGACAAGGAAAGGAGGGGTTATATAGGTTAGATAGGAAGAACTTTGATTGCTCTTTGATTCTTGTGCTTAGTTCAGAAAAGGTAGGTATTAAATTCATTATAGGTATGGTGATTGGTTCAAGCAGGATTACTTAGAGCAAAACTATGAGTGCTCCTTGAGTGCTCCAGCCTTCTTGGGTTTCCTCTCTGCAGATCCTTGGAACTCACCTTTCTCAGCTCTACCCAGGGGCTCTGTACTTTCAAGCTGCCCAGTATGCCCAGCCCTGCGATGCACCATCTGAGCCCTCTTCCCAGATAAAGCCCCACCCTCTGTTTCCTCATGAAAACTTGCCTACTTAGAGCTTCTGGTTAAAAATGACAGATTGTTCACACACATTTATTTCTCCTCCTTCCCAAAACCCTGCTAGAGTAACTGTAAAACAGGGTAAAATAGTGTTAGGCATCACACTGATCAGGCAAAAGTTAGAGACATTCCCCCTAAGAACTGGAACAAGATAAGGATGCCCACTGTCACCATTCCTATTCAACACAGTACTTGAAGTCCTAGCCAGAGCAGTCAGGCAAGATAAAATAATAAAGGGAATCCACACTGAAAAAGAGGAAGTCAAACTCTCTCTCTCCACTGATTATATAATTTGATACCCAGACACCCCTAAAGACTCCACCAAAAGACTACTAGACATGAAAAACAACTGTAGTAAAGCCTGAGAATATAAAATTAACATACAAAAGTCAGCAGTATTTCTATACACCAATAACATTCAAGCTGAGAACCAAATCAAGAAAGCGATCCTATTTACAATAGCCACAATAAAAAAAAATAAAATAAAATAAACACTTCAGAATGCATCTAACCGAGGATGTGAAAGATCTCTACAAGGAGAACTACAAAACTTTGCTGAAAGAAATCAGAAACAACACAAAGGAATGGAAAAACTATTCCATGTTCATGGATTGGAAGAATCAATATTGTTAAAATGTCCATATCACCCAAAGCAATCTACAGATTCAATATTATTCCAATCATATTACCAACATAAGTTTTTCTGAGACAGAGACTTGCTCTGTTGCCCAGACCGGAGTGCAGTAGCGTGATCATAACTCACTGCAGCCTCGACCTCCCTTGCTCAAGCAATCCTCTCTCCTCAGCCTCCTGAGTAGCTAGGACTAAGGTGCATGCCACCACACCCAACTAATTTAACAATTTTTTTTTTTTTTTTTTTTTTTTTCTGAGACAGAGTCTTGGTTTGTTGCCCAGGCTGGAGTGCAATGGCACAATCTCGGCTCACTGCAACCTCTGCCTTGGCCTCCCAAAGTGCTGGGATTACAGGTGTGAGCCATCGCACCTGGCCAACAAATTTTTTTTTTTTGGTAGAGACAAAGTCTCTACAAAATGTTGCCCAGCTGGTCTTGTACTCTTAGGATCAAGTGGTTCTTTCACCCCAGTCACTCAAAGTGCTGGGATTACAGGTGTTTGCCACCAGGCTCAACCATAGTTTTTCATAGAATTAGAAAAGAAATTCTAAAACTCATATGGAACTTAAAAAAGGACATAAATAGTCAAAGCAATCCAAAGCAAAAAGAGCAAAGCTGGAGGCATCGCATTACTTGACCTCAAACTATACTACAAGGCTATAGTAACCAAAACTGCATGGCACTGGTACAAAAATAGACACACAAACCGGTGGAACAGAATAGAGAACACACAAAAAAAGTCACACACCCACAACCAATTGATCTTTGACAAAGTCAACAAAAATAATCACTGAGGGAAAGGATACCCTATTTGATAAATGGTGCTGGGAAAACTGGCTAACCATATGAAGAAGAATGAAACTGGACTCTTACCTATCGCCATACACACAAATTAACTCAAGATGGATTAAAGACTTAAAGGCAAGACCTCAAACTATAAAAATCCTAGAATAAAACCTAGGAAATACTCTTCTGGAGATTGGCCTAGACAAAGAATTTATGACTAAGCTCTCAAAAGCAAATGCAATAGAAACAAAATTGATAATTAGGACCTAATTAAACTTCTGCACAGAAAAAAAAAAAAATTAACAGAGCAAACAGATAACCTACAGAATGGGAGAAAATATTTGCAAACTATTCATCTAATGACAAATATCCAGAATCTAGGAACTTAAACAAACCAATAAGAGAAAACCAAAATAACCCCATTAAAGAGTGGGCAAAGGACACAAACAGACACTTCTCAAAAGAAGACATACAGGCGGGGCATGGTGGCTCATGCCTGTAACCTCAGCACTTTGGGAGGCTGAAGCGGTGGATCACTTGAAGTTAGGAGTTCAAGACCAGCCTGGTCAACATGGTGAAACCCCGTCTCTACTAAAAATACAAAAATTAGCCAGGTGTGGTGGCACATGCCTGTAATCCCAGTTACTTGGGAGGCTGAGGCAGGAGAATTGCTTGAACCTGGGAGCCGATATCACTCCAGCCTGGGCGACGGAGCGAGACTCTTCTGTAAAAAAGACATACAAGTGGCCAACAAACATGAAAAAATGCTTGACATCTTTCACTAATCGAGAGTTACAAATCAAAACCACAATGAGGCCAGGCACAGTGGCTCACACCTGCAATCCCAGCACTTTGGGAGGCCGAGGCGGGTGGATCACTTGAGGCCAAGAGTTCGAGACCAGCCTGGTCAACATAGTGAAATCCAATCTCTACAAAGAAAAAAAACAACAAAGAAAACCCACAATGAGATACCATCTCACACCAGTCAGAATGGCTATTATTAAAAAGTCAGAAAATAACAGATGTTGGCAAGGTTGCAGAGAAAAGGGAATGTTTATATACTGTTGAGAGGAATGTAAATTAGTTTAGCCCTTGTAGAAAGCAGTTTGGAGACTTCTCAAAGAACTAAAAATAGAATTACTATTTGACTCAGCAGCCTCATTACTGGGTATATAACCAAAGAAAAATAAATTGTTCTACCAAAAAGGAACCTGCACTCATATGTTTATGGCAGCACTATTCACAGTAGCAAAGACATGGCATCAACCCAAGTGACCATCAATGGTGGGTTGTATTTTTTAAAAAGTGGTACATATACACTATAGAATACTACACAGCCATAAAAAGTGAAATGATATTCTTTGCAGCCACATGGATGCAGCTGGAAGCCATTATTATAAATGAATTAATGCAGAAACAGAAACCAAATACTGCATATTCTCATGTATAAGTGGGAGCTAAACATTGAGTACACATGGACACCAAGATGGCAGCAATAGGCTGGCGCAGTGGCTCACGCCTATAATCCCAGCACTTTGGAAGGCCAAGGCAGGTGGATAACCTGAGATTAGCAGTTCGAGACCAGCCTGACCAATATGGTGACATCCCGCCTCTACTAAAAATACAAAAATTAGCCGGAAATTGCTTGAACCTGGGAGGCGGAGGTTGCAGTGAGTCAAGGTCGCACCACTGCACTCCAACCTGGGTGACAGAGTGAGATTCCATCTCAAAAAAAAAAAAAAAAGACTGCAATAGATACTTAGGACTCCAAAAGAGGGGAGGGTGGGAAGGGAAAAAGGGCTGAAAAACTACCTATCAGGTACTGTGTTCACTACCTGGGTGATGGGATCAACAGAGGCCCAAACTGCAGCATCATGCAATATAACTGCACATGTAATAAACCTGCGCATGCGCCCCTTGAATCTAATTTCTAAAAAAATAGTGTTAATCCCTTGCCAAGAGAGGCTACAGGATCACAGTGGAAGAAAGATTTCAATGAATTTTTGGAAGACAAAGTAGACACCAGAGGAATCAACTTAACAAGGGAGAATGTTACAACCTAAGCAGAGGCGGATATGGAAGAGAAGAAAGCCAGCTGGTTCACAGACTTAGTGCCTGGATTTCCCAAGTACCATGAAGAAAAGACTTCAACGAAACTAAAGCACTGAGCAGTTGGGTCATTCTCCTGTATCCACTCATAAGACAACAAACAGTCCCTCCCCGACCCGTAGGAGATCTGAGGATTGTTCTCTTGGGAAGCTGAATAACCAAAGCTTTGGATTTGGAAAAGTTCTGAATTTAGGGACATAAAGAACAGGGAAGGCCAGGCACGTTGGTTTATGCCTGTCATCCCAGCACTTTGGGAGGCCGAGGTGGGCCGATCACAAGGTCAGGAGTTCGAGACCAGCCTGGCCAACTTAGTGAAACCCTGTCTCTACTAAAA
Source organism: Piliocolobus tephrosceles (assembly GCF_002776525.5). Taxonomy (NCBI): domain Eukaryota; kingdom Metazoa; phylum Chordata; class Mammalia; order Primates; family Cercopithecidae; genus Piliocolobus; species Piliocolobus tephrosceles. The sequence goes on along the minus strand of NC_045438.1, from coordinate 115,890,158 downwards.
AATTTTTTAAAAAATTAACTGGGGATGGTGGCGTTTGCCTGTAATCCTAGCTATTCAGGAGGCTGAGGCAGGAGAATCGCTTGAACCCGGGAGGCGGAGGTTGCCGTGAGCCGAGATCCTGCCACTGCACTCCAGTCTGGGCAACAGAGCGAGACTCCATCCCCCTGCCATCCCAAAAAAAAGGGAAGGTTGGGATGAGCACAAGACTGAATTCAGCATGATGAAAGTCTCCTGATAAACTGTGGGGACCACAGTTCTTTCCCCCATCCCATCCTCGGAAGATCAGGGGCAAAGAGCTTAGGGCTCCGCCATGAAAAGGGCGGCTCACTGACTGATTCCCTAATAGAGAACCCACTAACTCGTCAGTAAGTCCCACATAGAACTTCACATCTGTTTATTAAAAAACGACCTCACTGTCTTAAATAGGAACAGACAGTCAGGGATGACTACACATTTGGGAAAAGTCTCCAACATAAAAGAGAAAGATTTAAAACCAACTAACTAACTAAGCCTTGGAGGAAAGAGAAATAGTGCAAGAAGATGCAGCAATGATGCCATTAAGGTCCTTGAGAATGGAGCAGCTGAGATACAACAAGGAAAAAAACACCACACAAACAGCAGAAACCAAGAAAGGGTTCTGGGAAACTGTAAATGTAAATAAAAATTCATAATAACTAGGAAAATTAAATCAGGGAAACCCACCAACCAAAAAGTTAACTAAAAAGTCAAAGGGGGCCGGGTGCGGTGGCTCACGCCTGTAATCCCAGCACTTTGGGAGGCCAAGGAGGGCGGATCACAAGGTCAGGAGCTCGAGACCAGCCTGGCCAACACTGCGAAACCCCGTCTCTACTAAAAATACAAAAATTAGCTGGGCATGGTGGTGGGTGCCTGTAATCCCAGTAACCTGGGAGGCTGAGGCAGGAGAATCGCTTGAACCCGGGAGGTGGAGATTGCAGTGAGCTGAAATCACGCCACTGCACTGCAGCGTGGGCAACAGAGTGAGACTCCATTGAAAGAAAGAAAGAAAGAGAGAAAGAGAGAAAGAGAGAAAGAGAGAAAGAAAGACAGAGAGAGAGAGGGAGGGAGGGAGGGAGGGAGGGAAAGAAAGGAAGGAAGGAAGGAAGGAAGGAAAGAAAAAGAAAGAAAGAAAAAGAAAGGAAGGAAGGAAGGAAGTCAGAGGGAAGAAAAACAGAAACAAATTTAGAGGATCAGGGCAGAAAGTCCACTCAGCTAAAATTAAAAGCTGCCAGAAAACGAAATCATTGAAAGTGGAAAAAAGAAATTAATAAAGTGATACAAGACATTTTCTTGATGGACACGAGATTCCAGAATGAAAATTCTACTGAGTGCCCAACACAGTAAGTGAAAAAAGACCTGCCCTGGACACGTCACTATGAAAGCTCAGGACACTGGGAATCGAGAGAAAACATTCTTAAACTCCCAGAGAGAAAAAGGAAAGTATAAGCAAAAGGTGGGAAATCAGAATTTCACTGCATTGTTCAAAAGCATCAACTTCAGAAAACGAGAAGAAAATGGCGTATTGCTTCCAAAATTCCAAGGCAAAAGTATGTACAACCCAGAGTTGCTAGAGTAAGCCACGATTCTGGAGTGACCCACGTCAGTTAAGTGTGAGGGAAGAATAAAAACATTTTGAAACATACTATGGCTTTGAAAATCCACTTTCTGTGCACTGGAAGCTACTGGAGGATACGTTCCATCAAAATGGGGGCAAGTGAATGAAAAAAAGCATTCCAGAGAGCAAGGAAGAAAAGCTCGGGATGTTCCAGCAGGGCAGGAATGCAGAAGGCCGTATTCATGAGCAGAGAAGCTGGGAGAGAGGTCATGATGGTTAATTTTTGTTAAAGCTATGATGGTTGATTTTATGTGTCAACTTGGCTAGGCTATGATAACTAGATATTTGGTCAAACACCAGTCTAGACATTGCTGTGAAGGTATTTTTAGATGAGAGTAACATTTAAATCAGTAGACTTTAAGTAAAGCAGATTACCCTCCATCACGTAGTCTCATTCAATCAGTTGAAGGCCCTAAGAGCCTTCAGAGACTGATGACCCTCAAAGAAACAAAAATTCTGCCTCTAGATTGCCTTTGGACTGGAGCTGCAGCAGCCACTCTTCCCTGGGTCTCTAGCCTGCCAGCCTACCCTGTAGATTTTAGACTTGCCAGCCTGCACAATCATGTAAGCCAATTCTTTAAACTGAATTCCCCTCTCTCCCCACCATCCCCACACACCCTCATACTGCTCCACCTTCCCACAACACACATTCCATCAGTTCTGTTTCCCTGGAGAACTCTGACCAGTCCAGAAGTACATATAGGAAAAAAATGGAAAGCAAAGCTTTGTGAATATAGAAAATATTATTGCTGGGCATGGTGGCTCATGCCTGTAATCTTAGCACTATGGGAGGGTGAGGCAGGTGGATTGCTTGACCCCCACGAGTTTGAGACCGGCCTGTGCAACATAGTGACACCCTGTTTCTACAAAAAATACAAAACTTGGCTAGGTGCAGTGGCCCATGCCTGTAATCTCAGCACTTTGGGAGGCTGAGGCAGGTGGATCACCTGAGGTCAGGAGTTCGAGACCAGCCTGGACAACATGGTAAAACCCTGTCTCTACTAAAAATACAAAAATTAGCTGGGTGTGGTGGTGCATGCCTGTAATCCCAGCACTTTGGGAGGTCGAGGCGGGTGGATCACCCGAGGTCAGTTCAAGACCAGTCTGGTCAACATGGCAAAACCCCATCTCTACTAAAAAACACAAAAGTTAGCCAGGCATGGTGGCAGATGCCTGTAATCCCAGCTACTAGGGAGGCTGAGGCAGGAAGAATTGCTTGAACCCAGGAGGCGGAGGTTGCAGTGAGCTGAGATCGCACCACTGCACTCCAGCCTGGGCAACAGAGTGAGACTCCATTAAAAAAAACAAAAAACACACAAACAAACAAAAAAAAACCAGAAAAAAATACAAAACGTTTTAGGGCATGGTGGTACGTGCCTGTAGTCCCAGCTACTTGGGAGGCTGGGGTGGGAGGATCACCTGAGCCTAGAACATTGTGCCTGGGCAACAGAGTAAGACTCTATTTCACAAAAAAAAGAGAGAAAGAAAGGAGAGAAGGAAGGAAGGAAGGAAGGAAGGAAGGAAGGAAGGAAGGAAGGAAGGAAGGAAGGAAGGAAGGAAGATCATTGCTCAATGTGTGTCAGAGAGTCACAAAATTAAATTAATTATGACTACATGGAAAAGGAGGTAAATGAAAAAGTGAGGCAATTATTAATTCCAGGAAAAACAAAGAATCGTATCTTAGCAATGAACAATATTTGTCAAAGTAGTGTAAATGCCAACCACTAACAAAAATATTTATATAATTACCTTGGGAGGGGTGAATGAATCAGTAAAGTCTAAAACTAACAAATTGAGAAACACAATATAAGCATATTCAGAAACATGGAGATAAATGCTTAGGAAAATTCCTAAAAGAGATAAGGATAATTTTCCGTGGGTGCAGGGCTACGAGATAAGAAAAGGCAGTTAGCCGGCCAGGCATGGTGGCTCATGCCTGTAATCCCAGCACTTTGGGAGGCTGAGGCGGGAGGATCACCTGAGGTCAGGAGTTCGACACCAGCCTGGTCAACATGGTGAAACCTCATCTCTACTAAAAGTACAAAAAATAGCTGGGCGTGGCGGTGCATGCCTGTAATCCCAGTCACTTGGGAGGCTGAGGCAGGAGAATCACTTGAGCCCGGGAGGCAGAGATTACAGTGACCAAGATCACGTCATTGTACTCCAGCCAGGGCAAGAAGAGTGAAACTCCGTCTAAGAAAACAAAACAAAACAAAACAGAAAAGAAAAGAAAAGGCAGTTAGCTATCTGCAGTTTTTCATGACAAGCCTTTTTCACTACTTGAATTTATACACAGGTATTGCTTTGATAGAAATGAAAAATATTTGCCCACTTGCAGTTCTGTCTCTTTTGGACTGTAGTGTCAGGTAACTAATTTGACATATTAGCAAAATAAAGCCTGATATATTGTCTAGCCCTATAAGATAATGTACTTAATTTTTCTTTTATTTTTTCCTTCCTTCCTTCCTTCCTTCATTCCTTCCTTCCCTCTCCCCCCCCTCCCTCCCTTCCTTCCTTCCTTTCTTTTTTGAACGGAGTCTCGCTCTGTCTCCCAGGCTGGAGTGTAAAGGTACGATCTCGGTACACTGCAACCTCCGCCTCCTGAGTTCAAGCAGTTCTCCTGTCTCAGCCTGCTGAGTAGCTGGGATTACAGGCGCCTCCCACTACGCCTGGCTAATTTTTGTATTTTTAGTAGAGACAAGGTTTTATCAAGTTAGGCTGGTCTCGAACTCCTGACCCAGGTGATCTGCCCACCTCGGCTTCCTAGGGTGCTGGGATTACAGGCGTGAGCCACCACGCCCGGCCAATTTACTTAATTTTTCAAGGGCTCCAATACTTCTATGCTAAAATGACTAATTGTAAAAATTTTAATCAACACAGGAAATAAGTGTGAAGAGTGGGGAATATTTGAGGTTTCCGAAACCAAATCACTGGGCAATGAGTACATTATCCAGAGCCTAGAGCATCATGGATTCTCAATTAACATCTAATGGGATTTGTGACAGAAGGGCACGAAACTCATTACCCTGAGTGTGGTACCCTACCTACGGGGTAGGATATTGGGGGCAGTGTGGACCCTTGCATCTAAAATATTTCCTGCATTTATATTCCACAGATGCTTGAAATTCAATGACAGTTTCATTTCATTGGTTCTTGAGGGTTTTTTGATATTTAGAGTTGGGATGGGAACTTTCTCAGGAAAGGAACACTCCTTAGTAGGGGGTAACCTGCTTGTAACTGAGAATAAGAAGGGAACCAGGTATGGCAGCTGTGCCTATAATCCAAGTCACTTGGGAAGCTGAAGCAGGAGGATAGCTTGAGCTCAAGAGTTTAAGTCCAGCCCGGGTAACATGGCAAGGCCCCCATCTCTAATAAAATAAAATAAAATAAGAAAAGAAATTTCTATTAAAAGCTTATTTTAAAAATAAGTAAAATGGAATAAGAATCGAAAAGTGAAGGGTAGGCAAAGGCAGAGGTAATGGCCTCTGGGATTACCAGAGGACTAGCCTTTGGCTGGGTCATCTTTTCTACCAGTCACCAATCCAGGGCACTGAGAAAATCCGGCAGCGCCTGTGAGCCTGCTGTATTTGCAGTAGCACGGACTGGCCGGGAGATGGCAGACCTGTCCCGGGTGGTGCCTCAGCCGCAGTTCCTGTCAGGGCCATCGGGAGGCAGTGCAGGAGCACACAGACGTGTAACAATTCAGCCTAAAAAGCAGTTTTTATTATAATACATTGCTACTGTGAGAAGCACTCAGCAAATATTTGTTTGAGTGAGTTGACTCTATGTCAATCATTAAGATCACTCTCTTGAATACAGCCTCAACACCTTTGCAGGTACCACAATCCTGGGTCATCACTTTACACCCATGTCCATGAACGGTACCCTGTTATCTCCGCGTCTGTTCATTCTCACACTGTTTCACACTTGCAACTCACTCAGCTGAGCTCCGACACCTCACTCTGCTCACGGTCTTGCTTTCCAGTTCACTGAGAAAACGAAGCAGATAGATGGAACTTCCACAGCGCCCTACCACGACCACGCCGGTATGGTTGGGCTTCCTGCTAGTGAAGGTAGGTGAACTGTCCTGGCTCCTAAGGGCAACCCTTCCCGTGCCCTAGGTAAAATCCCTTCTCACTTCCACGGAGACATGACTCCAGAAAATCTGCACCTTTTTCCCCACATCATCAATTTTCCTTTCTCTACTAGGTGATTCCTATTAGCACAGAAACCTGCTGTTATCTCTCCCATCATTATTTATCATTCCTCTTGGGCCCCAGGTTTCTATCAGGTATGACCCTATTTCTGTTCTTTTTTGCAGTAAAATTCCTGGGGTTTTCCATACTTGCCGATACTCACCAACTCCAAAGCCTTCCCTGCTATTTTCGGCTACACCCACTGTAATCAGCTTTTGTTCAGACCATCCCAAAGGAACTTCTCTTGACCTCTGCATCACTTACATCTATTGGCCAACCCTGTCCTCATCTTCACTTTATCTATAAACAGCACTTGATTGCTAGCTCCTCACTTCACCGACTCCCAGGGCACCATCAACTGGCTTCTCCCTTCTTAGTTCTTTGTGGAGTCTGCCTTTTCTCCCCAATCTATCATTACCAAGTTCTCTAAGGCATGATCCTTGCACTTATTTATACCTCTAGCTCAGACTTCTCCCCTGAGCTCCATACTCTGACACCCAACTGTTCAACTTCTCTACATGAGAATTTAATTGGCCCCCAAACTGTTATCCTGATATTCCTCTGCTCTGCCCACAGTCTTCCTGTCTCAGTTAATGGCTACCCATCCTTCCAGGCTCTCAGGCCAGAATCACTGCAGGCATCAGCAGTGACCACTTGCTTTCTCTCACACTCCATATCAGCTCCCTCAGGAAATCCTGCTGGCTGTACCTTCAAAATATATTGGGATTCAGGCTGGGTGTGGTGGCTCGTGCCTGTAATCCCAGCACTTTGGGAGGCTGAAGCGGGTGGATCACTTAAGTTCAGGAGTTTGAGACCTGCTGCCTGACCAATATGGTGAATCCCTGTCTCTGCTAAAAATAAAAAAATTAGGCCAGGCATGGTGACTCATGCCTGTAATCCCAGCATTTTTGGGAGGGTGATGTGGGCGGATCACCTGAGGTCAGGAGTTTGAGAACAGCCTGACCAATATGATGAAACCTCATCTCTACTAAAAATGCAAAAATTAGCAGGGCGTGGTGGCGGGCGCCTGTAGTCCCAGCTACTCAGGAGGCTGAGACAGGAGAATT